>NC_084762.1:13036706-13341373 GCF_028858725.1 Colius striatus | reverse complement strand
TAAGACAATTTATTTCAAATTAATTTGGTGAAGTTTTAACGAGGTCATGAGAGTGTTCAGAAGTCACCCGCCAGAAACATGAGATAAAATGGAAAGGGTTTCTCACTGATCATTTTATGAGTACAGACTGTGTTCTCTCTTTTGGCAGAAAACAAAGTCTCTATTGAGAAACATGATTGCCTGCATTCCAACTTTTTTTCAAACTCTGGGGCTAGCCAAGGAAGAAGTAGATTGCTAGGCAAAGAATGAAAGAAAGAAAAATCTCCACCAGTGAATTCTGGTTGCCCTGAGAAATTCTTACCTAGATTAAGGAGCACAGATGAACATATTGCAGGGGAAATCTGTTTTCTATGTTTCTTGTGCTAAAAATAACAACAAAAAGAGATTTTGTCAAACCAAAAGAATTGCTGCATGCATGTCCAATTTCAGACTTCTACAAAGAAGTGATCTGTGTGCCAAAGCTCAGTTAGCTCTTGGGAGCAACTTGGACCTGGAGGCCAAGAGAAAATGTGACTTGTCATTACTCTGCTTGATTCACAAGATCAGCACAAAAATAATGTGAAAATGTTTATTTGTCTTTCACTACCCAAAGTTGTGCATGTATGCAGCTAAGCACATTTCAAGATATTTTTGGTTTGGTACATAAGCTCTGCTAAGTAGCACATTCAAATGATTTTTTTTTACATCTGGCTGTCCTCAATATAAAGTGCAGTTTTAACACTTAACAGTTGAGATAATGTGAGAAACAAATTCTATTTTCAAAGGTCTCAAAATAAATTGCAAATACATTATAATCTCCGCAAGCTTCCCTGTGACAACTATTTTTACTCTTTTTAAAAAGAGCAAAACAAAAGGACAAAGGAACAAAACGACTTGAAATTATCAGTAACAAATCTAGAAGCAGAATATATTCAGAAAGCTCTTGTAAATGAGTGAGACACCTGAACAAGATGTCAAATCAAAGTTTATCTAAAGGGCTTCTGAAGTCCATTGTATTCCCTGAACAGGAAAAAGAGATTAATTTACTGTTATGGATTCTACATAGTGCTTCCACTTGTGTACTTGCTGCCAAGTACACAGCAGTTTCCATAGATCAGACTTCTTTTCAACTTTGCTCTTTGACAGGTCTTGTTGAAGGACAGAGAAAGAAAAGACACTGCATTGCAATGGAAGAAAATACTGTCCCTGTATAAACACACTAGTTTTAGAATGTTCACTTATATTATAAACCCAACATAAGTTATTTTCAGGACAGGGGTTTGATATAGCTTAGTCACTGCCATGGCTCTCTGTAACAAATTCTGCTTAGTCAAAAAATATAAGATACTTCAATGGTACAGTGGCCAACAGGTCATTTTTCACATTTCATGTTTTGATGCACATGTGAAACAGCAGTCAAGTACAAATGTCCTATTTCCTATCCAAGAGAAGTCAAGCTGTTGTTTACTACTTGCAAATAAAATCTAACTAATGGTAGAGAACTTAATCTCACATAATTTTGATAAGATAAAGAAAATCATTAAGGCTGAGGGAAGGTACTCTAAGCCTTTAAGTACCTTAAGCACAGAGGTCTAAATGACCTCAGCTTCCTCTGACTTTGATATGAATTGAACCTTCACAGTCCCTCACAGAGTATTTAGCACTGGAATTACTATACCACCTCAGAAATTCTGGTAATTATTTTCATCTCCTGGGTGAGGGAGGTTACATTTTATCATAAACCCAGCCAGCTCTGGTATCACATTAATTGCTTTCAGTGGGTCAAAGTTCATGACATTGCAGTTCATTCTACTGTACTATTTATGCCCCTACCTAAATCTTTGGTAGACAAATAACTCTAATTTATTCAATACATTGTATTCTTTTGTTTCCTCTGTACTGTTTTCAGTTATCATCTTCATTTTTAACTGCTACTCCAGAAATAACAAGCTAGTTGTTTCTAGATACATCACTTTTTTAAAAAAGAGAAATCCCCATGAAAATTGTACTGCCTGCCTAATTTAAATATATCTAAGCTAGGAGCACCAGAACCTTTCAGAAACAGAAGTGTCTCCTTAGCAGAGATTCTATTTTCTGCTTATCAGTATGGGAGTGCACAGAGCTGGAGAGCATACACCACCTGAAATAAAGGACAGCACTTTTGGCAGCATATCCAAAAGAATATTGCAGCCTGGAGAACTGGTGCTCAGGTGACTCATAGCTTAGTCCTTACATCCTCTATGCTTAAGATAACAGCAGTCTGCTACTTCTGTTGACTGACAGCAAAAATCCTTGCCTTTGGATGATAGCAGAGAACATCACTTTCAGTTCATTGACGTTGTGGGGAGATATTTGTGTCAAGACATCCTGTGGAAAGTCTGGAGGGAGCTACAACATCTGCACTCTGCTTGTCATTCTTTTTGACCAAAGTATCTAGATATCATGCACAAGCTAATGGATGCAGTGCAAACCTACTGTTCCTGTCTGAATAGACTGAACAAGACAAGGGTTTTGAGACAAAAGAATGCATAGCTTCTGTTCTCATTATTGGGATTTTTTGCTTATGATATTTTTAATGCCAGAATTGTGGAAGCTCTGTAATAGTTGAGACAAGCAAGTTTCTGAAAGTAATTAATTTTCTTTGCTGAACAGGAGGACAATGCTAATTCTTCCTTTTGGGCTAGAGAAAGATATGCTGGACAAAGTTATATTGGCAATATGCCATTTGCCAACCAATATATATTCTAAATTTTTTCCTGGACAGAAAATAACCCATCGTCTGGATAATATTTTTTGTTTGAAATGCAAGCCACATCTTAAATTTATGAAGGGAACAGCATGAAATACCTTGTGTATGAAAAAACTGATTGACTTTTAGTCCTGCAGATTAATCAAATTAATTAACATTTATGAATATAATTAAACATTATTTACAAATAAACATTAATTAAGGTTAGTATTCCTGTGCTAGACTTCATGCTAATGATTCAGAGTGTACCTTTGAAATGTTTTTCCTGATCCAGATTTGACTTTTCTAAATACAAATTCAGATAGTCCAATTCCACAAACATAATAATTTCACATATTCTGCTACCTAATAGCTCAATTTCATTTAAACTAGCACAAATATTACAATGAAAGGGGAATAAAATTAGCAATGGCCACTTGAGTCATTAGCAGGCAATACTTAGACCCGGTTAATGTATCTTAAAAAGTACTGCAGTGCAGCAAGGACTAGTCACTTGAATAGTATAATGAGATCATTTATTACCATTGAGTTTATCAGGTGATGCTAGCTCATTTCAGCTCTTAGGATGGGGAAAGGCACAAAAGTTAGAGTAGATTAGGAAGACGGATATATCTGGAAGTTCAGTTGTCCCTTCTAAAGCCTTTTCTGGAAAAGGTGTGTATGTAACTGTGGATGACACTGTGCAACAGAGCCTTCCTAGTGTTTTGCCACTACATATGCAGGGTGACATTGCAGGGCAGAAGGTATTAGAGTCTCTCCCTTTTCCTCCATTCTAGCTATATACAAGGTAGACATTGATTGCAGCAGAATAGAAGACAGGTGTTTTTTCTTCAGGAAGAAGGGGAAAACCTGACAACATCAGGGCTACTTAAGCTACCACTGAGGCAGTCTTGAAATCAAACATGCTCCAGAATTTGACAGCAGCTCTTGAAGATGAACCTCTTCAGCTTCTCTGTGCTTATTTCTCCTCTGCCACAACCAGCATCAGAACAATAAAAAAATCTCCTCCCTGCTTTGAAAGGAAAGGGTCTTAACAGTGCTTATCTGTACTTATTAATGCTTTAGATGTCAATGATAGTCCCATTTATTTTATCTGGTATTGACCTGTATTTTTTTGACAATTGCACTGTGCAAAGGGCTGAATGGAGAGATATTGCAGGACACTAAAAATACAGAGAATACTTCTGTTCTAATGCAAGTGGAAACCTGCTTCACTCTAGACTATGTTCACACTTTGATCAGGATTCATCCTGTCTCTTTCTTTAATTTCTACACAGTAGGAGAACTACTACTACTGCTGAAATATAGGTCATTAAAACTTGTATAACTGACAAATTATTACCATATTTTCTTGGACATTTTTGTCCTCATTAAATGATTCTTTTCGTGATGATCACTTCTATTGTCCCATGACTGCAAGCAAAAAGTAGTTCACATGTGCTAGCATTTAACAAAAGTGCTACAGACAGAAGGGTGAAGAGAGGAATTTTGTTGCTATTGTTCTTGTTGCTTTCTTGTTAACTAACACAAAACAGCCACAGCCCTTCTGTTGACATGAGCAAGTTATGCACACCCTGAAAAAAAAAATCAATTGGGGTTTTACTACACCTCAAAAATCATCTTCTGAAATCAAAACATACTCTAAATAGATCCAGAAATAAGTGTGGATATTTTTTTCTTGATAGTCTACTTATATTTTCTCATCTGATTAATTCATGTAAAAGGAACAACAGCACAACAATGTGGGACAAGAAATATTTAAATGAAGCCTCTCTCAATTTTTTTGAAAGCTTTGCAACAGTCATAAAGAATTAAATGCATAGAAATATACTTTTCTTATCTCTAATAAGTGCAAAATTAATGAGATTTCCACACGTCCTAGCTTATGGAGGATATTTAAGAAATGGCAAAAAATATATGTAATTAGGAACAGTCTGCAAATAACTACTGTAAGGAATTTCCATGCCATATTATACCTAAAACCTAGATGGCAAGTGGAGACTAGAACACAGTACTTCAATCTCCATTCTGTATACATGTCAAACTACATACTAATTGCTATGTGTTTTGCAGAGTTAGTAGGAAAGTTGGAAGCTTTTTCATGTTTCTGTTGATCTTTCCTAAGTCTAAACTTCCACCGGCCTCGATGTTCAGCACTGCTCACAGTGCCTGACCTCACTCTCATTTCTCACCCACTATATCTTTTCTCTCCTGCTCAATCTCACACACCAAGCATAGGAAGCTTAAGAAGCTACCACAGTGCACATGAAACAAAATGTAGGAGTCCTTCTTAGCTTCTGCTCAAACTATACCCTCCACAATGTTGTGGTTCCCAGTGTAGAAGCATGCTGCCTTTATCTACTTGCAGGAAAAAATGTCTGGCTTGCAGGGGCAGGCATTTCTACATAATGTAATGTGATTGTGGCCAACAGCCCATTCATTCCCTTCCATTCACTTAGGCAGAGAGATCTTTCTTTGATGTTAGTTGTTTAGCTTGAAGATAATGAGATGACATAGAACATGTAAAGTGAAAATAATTTTCACAAGGCTGCAAACTCAAAGTGAAAATAAGCCCTGAGTAAGACTAATGTACTTTGCCATTCTTGTCTGGGTAAGTGGAGACTTAAGTGGCATATATATAATGTTTGATTTTCTGGACTAGAAATATATCTCTACTATATATTATATATATTTATAGAATTTCTAATGAATGGATATTAATATATTAATATATCAGTATTTTATTTTCTGCAACTTTGTAAAGCAAGTTAAAAAGCAGTATTAGATTATCCTCTATTCCTCAGTGTAGTGTCTTACCTTTATTTCTAGAACTACCTTATGTTCAAGAAAGCAGAAACAAGTCTAAGTCATGGAAAGAAAGAGCTTTATCAAGAAGGTGTGGGGGTTTGAAAACTACTTCAGTCATTACTTTAGTGCTTTTTAGACACTGTTGGGATGCTATTATTTATGATCTTCAAGTTTTGCACAGTAATGTTGTGATTTATTAGAGCACAAGCTGTTCATAGTAGTTATATTTTAGCTTTTACAATCCGATTCCCAGGATTTTTCACTTGCAGCTTATATACTTTCTAAGCTGTAAACGCAGCGTACTTTATATGATTGCGCTTAACTTTTTGGAAAGCTTTTCTGTCACTGTTCCTATTAATGATGCTCATTTTTGCACAGTATTTAGTAAACTGTAATCTCTTTTAAAAATGTGGGGTTTTTTCCTCACAATGTCCAAAAGATCTGAATTTCTGTTGAAATGCTATAATCAAGCTGTGTCACTTGACCCTATACGAATAGCATCAAAGACTGAATGTAAATTGGTTAGAACTGAAAATACAGTTACTAAGGGACTTGGAAATACTAGATTCTACATTGTTCTGGTTTCCAGTAGTCAACAATAATCATTAACAAGCCAAATTTATAGGCATGTAATGTCAATTTACAAAGGAGTTCGCAAAGGGTATAAAAATAGCAGTGAAATGGACAAACCAATATTGGGTACCAGACCAATTAGGATTCCTTTATTTTTTTCTCTTAAAGATCATTGTCTCTTGATGAAGACAGGTTTTTATTGTGAACTTGCTACAATCAAGATTAAATTGTTAATTTGGTCTTCTCATAATTTCACTATAGTTGCAGAAATAACAAATAGAGACTTTCAGTTTGAAAATTAAAAGGATCATCTTTCTTGGACAGAATCTTCAAAAACCCCAGTGCAACAATAACATGTTTTGGCATTCATAAGCTTATAATCATATGATTGTAAACACTAGTTTTGCTAATCAAGAGGAAAACAATTCTGACAACAACTGCAGATATTAATATTTTCAGTTGATGTTTTGCAGTGTCAGAGTGGGATATTAAAATGTTTTGTATTACATTTCAGTTGCTTATTTGGTATATAGATTTCAGAAACAGAAAACTTAAAGCCACTGTTAATCAACATTTGCTTCTAGCTTTTTGTTTGTTCTGCAAGCAGTCTGATTCCATGTTCTTTTCTCTATATATCTGAAGAAAAAATTTTCAAAGGAAAAGTACAAGCAAAAATGTTACAATTTGTCCAGACAACAAACTTCAGAAAAAAAGGGACACTTCATCAGCCTGGATCACTGTTGAAAGTATAAATAAGTATTCTCTCATGAGCTAAAATATATTTGTAATGAAGCACAATGACCGATGCAACATTTAGCACACAATATTCAAAGTAATGTAAATCCCTCTGTCCATTTGCAATAGAATCTATTTGTGAAAAAATAAGTAGAACAGTGGTATAATTCCATCAATTTGTAAATTGTGAAGCAGGTGTTTTGCTAGGCTTTCCTGAAACAAGAAAAAGCTTTACAGAATCAACAAGGAACATAGCTAGTTTCAGTTTTGCTTCTCATAAAGGGAAAAAAAATCTCCATGTAAGATAGTATCTTCTTATGTTGAAGTCGATGTTTATTCGCTACCACCTTGAACAGAGGCCTGTTGCTACACAATCTCCTATAAAGTTCTGGCAGAACTGTAGCATCTGCAGCAGTCTGCTCAGTCATTTTAAGGAATATCTTTTTGCAGAATAATATCAAGAGCCCTGAAATAAAGAAACCCTGGGACTCAAATGCATCCATCTGTACAGGAGCTGCACATGTCCTCTCTTGGCAGCAAATTTATATACCTTGCCATAGAAATGTGTACAGCATCTTTAGCATCACACCAAAAATCTCTTTTTAAAGCAGAAGTATTACATAAAGTCCTAGGTGGTAAAAGCATTGTTTTGAGTGACTACATTCACAGGCAACTGTAAAGCCAGACTATGTTCTCACTTCCTTTTTATCTGAAGGCAGGAAAAAGAGAGAGGGATGCATTTGGTCTGTACTGATATTTATACAAGGTTGTCCTCAAATATGGGCTATGCTTACGAGTTTCAGAAATTACACCTTTCTTGCTTTGAGAGTATGACTGTTTTCATGCCTTGGCAAACGGAATCCGTATGTGTAGTCTTTTGGCTAGAACGCTGAGCTGGAAATAACAGGACCTGCTTTGGACTCAGGCTACCACGCTAACTTTTTGGATCGCTTTGGACATGTGCATTCTTTGTCTGTGATACTATCAGTGGATGTTGTTTTGGCTTTTTTTGTTTTCGTTTTAAATCTTCTTTTCTTTCACACACATATTTTGTTTAACTTATACAAATAAGCTGTCTGAGGTAGTGACTCTCAGCATGAGTCAGGCAAATAGTGGGACTTTAATACATCTGGTGGGACGTCTAGGTACTACATAAATCAACATAATTAACTTCATAGTGATCTCCTAACACTGTAAAAAGAAACAAAAATGTTACTTCAAAGACAAGCAGTGCCATAGAACACTCCTCATGAGAAAGATCACTGAAATAAAGAGAATACTGTCAGTGAAACAAGGGCATTGTAATATTTGTCAGTAGCATTCCTCCATCTGCCCAATGGCTGCAGCAACTTTGTCACTGTAGATGTGCAATGAAGCTTAATTGGCTAAAATGTTTTGGACAGCTTCAGATGGGGAGTCATGGACATAACAGTGATGCTATTGTATCTGGTTCCAGGTTACAACAAACATTAAAGAGTAGCACTCTCTTTAATCTGTAAATACTAAGCTGTGATTTTGATGAGAACACATTTCCAACAAGTCGTTGGAACTCCACAAATTATGGAAGAATTTCCCTCCAAGTAAACATGTCTGGCAATCAGTAAGATAAAGGATTCAATTTACATCACATTTATCTTTTCTGCTTCCTATTTTTGCATTTTCTATAAGCAGAAGCATTTTGTTGTATGGCACTTTATTTTGCTTTGTAATATCACAGCTGTAACAGCCAAGTATATAGAAACAATGAAACCTCTTTTTCAAAGGATAAAGGAAACATCAGGAGAGATCTATAGTTTCACCCTAATGAACCAATTCAGTGCATGTTTATTCATCATACTAACAGCTCACATGGGATTGCCAGAAGCACTAGTAGTGAGAAGAAAATTGAAACTCTAGTACTTTATTTTACTTTGTGCCATAGCTGGTTTCAAATTTTAGTAGATAATTGGCACTTAAATCTGATAATTTTACACTGTGTCAATAACAGTGCAATGAGCAGAAAATTGAAGATATTGGCATGGAGAAAAATGATATACAGCAAGGATAGGAGAGGTTCACAGAATTGAGTACTGCAAAAAATGATGCAAATGAGATTGCTTTGTTTTGGCAGAAGTCTTGAATTCTCTTGATTTAACCCAATTTTCAGTTATTTGAGTATTTTTCTAATGGTAAAAGAAGTAAATTCCATACTAACAGTAAAGATGAGGTTGTGGAGCTAATTGTTCCAGTGCACCATCTGGTACACTGCAAAGCTTCTTATATCTTCCATCTACTGCAGTGAATGACAAACATGTCCGAAAGATCCTGTAATGTGGCCTCGTAGGTACAGCACAGGTGGCTTTAAAGTTCCAACTAAAGGCAGTTCAGTTTGAATGAAAGCCTCAAACTAACGTAGCTAACACACAGGGGAACTTCTCATTTATTTCATACTCTTCCATGCTTCCAGAGTACTGTAAATTATCTCATATTACCTGGGACTCCACAGACTTATTCTCATCGTACAACCATTTTTCAGGATTGATCATCAGCAGCTGAAGCGTGTTATTTCTGACATTAGTCTCAGATTTACTTCCATGAGGGCACATTACCTGAACACTTTCGGTTCAGCTCTAAAGCATTGATTTCCACTATCATTCCTCTCTATACTCCTCCTCAGAATAGTCTTTCCATCAGCTGCCACTACAAAGTCTTGCAACAGACTCTCTGTGGTTTCATGGAGTACAGCCTTGAGATACTCCATTTTTTTCCTGGTTCTATGCACAGTTGACTAGGTGCTATGAAGTCAGAGACATACAGAAGGGAAAATAACCATAACTGACACTGTAACTAAAAGGAAGACAGTATCAATAAATTATAATCCCTTTCCAAAGAAATTCTTCAAATTTTGTTGCATATTGCTGATGGATGGAATTTTTGTAATTGCTAATACAAATACCAATACTTTGAGGTAAACATTCAATTCAGAGGGTCCAGAAGGATCAGAGAGAGGGCTCTGCTTTCTGTGTCACTACCATTACAAAGAGACGTCCCCCTTATCCCCACCAATGCAGAAGTGCAATAAACACATTAGCCTTATTTCTTGAACCTCCATCTCTGGAGTAAATAAGCCAATTTATTCCACTGAGAATAGCCCAGGGACAAAGGAAAATCTTGCTCAATTTTTCTAATTAAGGCCCAATTGTCTTCTGATGGGTTAAAATTACAAGCAGCCTTCTTATTATTCAATATTATATTATGGAAGTTTCCTAGGAGACAGAACAGACACATACATCGAATCTTATTTCATACACATTTTGAAATATTCTTTAATCTGACTTCCTTTGGTATCCAGCATTCTGAAGGATGTAATCCCAAAGCATCTTTTTCTGACTTCACCTTGAATGCACAGCAAAGAGGTGTATGTACTAAATGTACTACAAATTACGAATGTGCTGAACCACAGACTGGCCTCTTCTAGATTCTGGGTGGTTTGAAATTATGATCCCCACATACAAGACAGATAAGAGAGATGGAAGCAGTGCAGAAAAATGTCAAAAAAGACTTTTCAAATCCTTTATTTTCCCCTCTTATGTTTTGGATACTAGCCACCTTTGAAGAGCCCCATGGGAGAAACAGGTTACTGATCACAGAGTAGCTTAAATGAGATAACCCTTGCAGCAAGTTGTATAAAGTATGTGCTTCACTGTCAGACAAGACAGTATAAAGCTTTGTCTAGTTCTGATAAAAGATCTATCCAATGGGAAACAATTTTAGAAATAGATCATAGGAGACTATCACATTTAAAGATATTTTTTTCCAGCTTTGTCTCCTTTGAGATAGACTGACAGGCAAATTTGAAAGTATGTCTTTCCTCTGAGTTTTGGAAGGTTATCTTTTAGGTTGATTTTAGGTTCTGTGAAACATTGATAACAACCTGCCAGAGCTGATGTGTTTACATCGATTTTTCAGAGGTAGGAAACATACATATCTTATGACCTAAGTAGGTCTTGAAATAAAATCGTGGTGGGTTTCAGTAAAAAACACTTTAGTCCAAATCATTAGAGCCAAAATGTCACACAGGAGTGGGATTCTGGAAGCTTTATCTGCTTAGAAAGTCCTTAACAGTTTTAGCTAGCTTATGAATCTCGATGTTTAATTAAAAATGAAAAAAAAAAAATAGTGGCAGAATGTCCTTCAGTTTGTTGGATATTTGTCTTCACTTTGGCAAATAAGAACCTGTAGCTGAATATTATGCTCCTTTCTAAAAATGTTATTTATAGGAAATGCCACATCTGACATTGGGCCTTGCAATGCAAGAGGTATTTGGTAGTTACTTCAAATGTAAAGCTGGATGCATATTACATTCCAAACACACATGTGGAAGAATCTGTACTACCCTTATTGAATCTGAAGACGTGTAAAGATATAAGAGTTAGCAAAATTTAAAGCCATATTTATGCCATCTAATCAGTCTAGTCTGCTTCCCACTAGTTAACATACCTTCAGCAATCCCAAAAGCTTATCCATGCTATGCAGGCATGGATAAGGCCTAAGTAGTGGATCAGGGCTCTAAGTGGTGGGAATTCTCTGTTGAGAATCCTTTATGATGGTATATGCCCTACAAATCCCCTGATACCACATGTTAGGGCTACTTACTGTGATGTTAGAAACCAGACAAGTAATTTTTTTCCCCACGCTGTTGTTACTGCAGAAGCACAGGTAAGAGATTTAAAGCTTCTTTTTTGCCTCTGTTTTTTTACTAACATATGTAGTGTTAATATTTGATATAGAAATACTTACTAGAAGCTTTCTACACATGTGTAACTCCAGTCATTACTGTTAAAGGCTGATACAAAGATTGCAGCTGAACGATTGAAGAGGGAAAGGACAGTTCTTCTTCAAGCAGATTTGCCATGTTGGCATTACTTGCCGGACACATTTCTCATAGAGTTGTCTACCATGTAATTTCTATAGGCCCTATAATTTCTATAAGGCCCTATAAGGATATGACAAGAAAAAGTAAGGTGTACAAAAGGGTCCCTTCCTGTTTCACAAATCCATAGACAAATCAGAGTGGTTAAAAGACAATCAAGCTACTGAAATAAGTACTTTAAAGGGTCATGGATCAGGTGCACACTAAGCATTTCCTCTACAAGTGATTGTAATGGCAGCTTTGAGATAACGTTCTTTCATAAGGATGCAAGTGTAAAGAAGTCTCTTGGTGTTATCTGACCACATATAAAAATTCCTCCTTTAAGCTTTTTTCCCAGTTTCTCTGTCCTTGTGCTCATTGACACTTTTCTCTCACCCACCTTCTCAATGTCATCTTTATATTCTAATAATCCATTCTAGTTTTTTTGTTGGCTCTCTTGCAGAACACCTCAAATCTGTGCTTCAATTTTGTAAGGCATTTAAAAACTCTTCCAACAGCACTAAGACATTTTTAGTGTTACCAATCTGTATAGATTGTGGTTAGGAACATCCATCTTTTTAGCAGTGCTGGTATGTCACCTCAGTCTTCTTGCTGAAAATATCTGCACTCTTGACTGTGACAATTGCTGAGTGCCTTGGTATACATAAAGCTGAAACATAGGTTGAAGTTTTCATCACTACCACATCTGCAAGAGCTGATTATCTTAACAGCTTCTCACATACCTCCAAAGCAACTTTCTGTCCTCTCAAACAGTCCTTTACCTAATTTAAGGAAGTCTTTCTTCTAAAGTATAAAAAAGATCTATCTTTCACAGGTAGTTCCTTTCCTCTTCTAAGTATAGAAAGGCTTTTACAGAATTTTCTTGACAGTGTAGTTTGGATTTTACAAGATCTCTGAATGTAAATCACAAGCCTCTAAAACATCCATGCATTTATCTTGTCATATCAAATTCTCTCCCTATGAAGCAAATTAGTGCTCCATATTAAGGCTCCGTATCTCCAGCTTCTTGAGATTCTTACTCATTTTAGGACATGTCAGAAGTTCTCCACTGGTTTTCAGATGGTACATAACATTTTGGGCTTACATATTTTCTTCCCTTTTTACTTTCTCTTAGGTGGTGTCTTCACTTTCTATAACTTTATATCCCAGAAGTAAAATTTGGGTTATAATATATTTTGAATTGATAATGTATTTTGAATGAGCAAGCCTGCTCGTGTAAGATTTTTGGCCTATTTCAGACATCTAGGAGGAAGTATAGCCAAGTTTTGGCTTAGGCATCTGAACCTAACCAAAACAGATGACTTTCTGAGAGCGTCCATCACTTACCGTAACACAATTCCACATCTAGCCAACATCTGTATCTTCTCAAGAGATATCAAAGACAACAGAACATAGCAGAGTAATTTTGAAATAACTTGAAGATAGGTATTTAAGAGCAGGCTATACACAGTTACTCCTCAGTTTTGACAAAAGTACTGATTCATCTTCAGATATTCAAAGAAATATTTTGAAAGTGTTCTCAAGCTCAAGAAATCTATACACTTCAAGAAAAACGTGTAGAAACATGCTGTTTCAAATTTAGCATTTTGCTTTTTTCTCCCTGACAAAGAAATAATGTTATTTCAACTGACATGTTCCCACAAGAACATCCCTGCAAATGTTCCCACATTTTGTTTCACTGATGGAAGGATTTTCCAAAAGAAAAACACTTGACAGAAATATTTTACTGGCTCTACTTAATCCTTTGTTTTTTCTCAGATAACCCTGTTGTTCCTTCCCCAATACGACTCAGGACATTGCAATAATTGCTTCTTTATTAAAGATATGTTTTCCTTACTGGAGGCCTTATATACAGGCTTGAGTCGCCCTTGTGTTAGCATGAGCAGCTGCTATAAGGGAATCTGCTGGTGTGCCCTGTGCCAGCCTGCACTGTGCTGGTGGGTGTTATGACAGAGAAAACATCCCAGCCTGGCAGGAAACTTTCTGTTAGCTGAACAGCTTCCTAATACAATGTATAACTTGTCATACCTTTGGGAAGAGTAAAGTTTGTGTGGACCAAGAGGTGCAAAGTAGTCATCCTGATCTGGTGACTGCTGTGGAGTGCATGATGGGTGACTGTATGATGGGTGATTCCCATCATCATTAGCCTAAGTAGGCACAAGTTTGTTCTGTGCTGTGTTAGGCTACGTGTCCAGCGTGGCTTTCAGACTGTGCTCTGCTGCACAAATTCCTGACCACAGGACAAACTCAGCCAGGAGTACTTCCCGTGAGAACATTCATTCTATTTGGCAGTACCAATGATGAATAGAGTTGTTCTGTTTAAGAACATTTTATATATCAACTTGAATGAGCAAAACAGAGGACAATTCTCCATAGACAGGATCTGTGAAGCACACTGTAGGGAAATCCATCTGTGGTCTTTTCAATGCTGCACGCATGCTGAGTACCCAGCACATGAAGGGGCATGCTGTTAGGGCTTGTGATCCTGTGAAGGAATCAGGTTGGAGCAGTCAGTACCTGAAGGACTGTTCTCGTGGTGGATGACTCAGTCTGGGGTAGGGTGGGAGGCCCCATGCCAGAGCAGTTCGTGACGAGCTGCAGCCCATGGGAAAGACCCACGGTGCAAAAGTTGATGGAGGACTACCTTCCATAGGAGGGACTCCACAGTGTAGCAGTGCAAAGTGTGATGAGGCCTCCCCCCAAGAAGAAGCAGCAGCAAATTCCATCTGTAATGAACTGACCGCAACCCCAATCCCCCATCCCCTGCACTGCTGGGGGGAAAGGAAGGGGAGTCCTGGAGGAGGGAGGGGTGGGGTGAGGTGTTTTAAGATTCAGTTTTATTTCTCATTTTTCCTGCTCTGTTCTGATTGTTCATTAATAAATCAAACTATTTCTCCCCAAGTTGTCTGTTTTGCCTGTGATGTCAATTGCTGAGTGATCTCCCTGTCCCTATCTCAACTCATGAACGTCTCATATTTCTCTCTCCTCTGTCTAGTTTAGGAGGTGAAGTGATACTTGGTGGGCACTGGCCACCCAGATAGGGCTAAACCACCACAGTCCTTTTTGGTAGCAGAGGAAAATTGCCTCCTGATTCTCCTTCCCATCCTGTTGAGGTGGCGAGGAGTGATTAACTGTGTTTTGTTTATCGTCAGCTTGGTTTAAACTATGACAAGAACCCTGCACTCTCTCACTTTAAACAGCAGGTGTAGATCACTAATTAATTCAGAGACCAAGATTTTTTGTGAAGAAAGGATGGAAAACTAGGACAAAGAATATATGTTGCAGAATTTAGCCAAAAACCAGTGGCATTATAAATCAGAAAGTCTCATTACCTTCAACATCATGCAAAAAGCAGCTTAACTTTGGACAAAAGAGATTTTGCCCTTTGGATTTGTACCAAGCTTTAAAATATGCAGGAGGAGAAAAAATGTGTTCAGAGTAGGACACGTTTCTTAATTTGGCAAAACATGTTTAGTGACTTGCAACACAGCCAAAGGTACAGGAAGAACTTACAGGATTGACACTCTGAAAATGGAGATTAAAAAAAAACGAGCTGAGAAGAAAATTACAGCAAATGCAAGAAGGAGCTCATTTCAGTGTAAAGAGCAAAGAGCCTGAAACAACAATTGCACCTGCTATTTGGTTACAAATCACAAACCAGGATGTTACAGAGTATTCCCAATTCTTGTTGCCACAAGTTAACAGATCTCATACAAGCACCTTGTTCTTGCAATACCAACTGAACATTGTCTTAGAATGAACAAAGAAGAGCTTTAATTTCAAAGACTTAATGGCAATTATTTCTAAATCCTTGGCTTAAGTGTAAGTCAGAAGAAAGTGGAGATTATTAACATAATCTCCCAATCATTACATACTATAAGAAAGATGTCTTGGGGATGGGTACTTACACAGTAATAACAACTGGAGTAGGAGTAATAGTTGATACTTGAATCTTAGTGACAAATGCTATGAGTAAATGTAAACCTGAAAGTGATCCAGTGATGTCTGTAGTTTATGAGTCCATAATGAACAAGTAGATGAATATTTTCAGTTTTCTTTAAGGATGATATACAATAATACATTAAAAAACTTTACTCAGTTTATTATTAAATCACTTAGTATTTTAAACACAGTATTGATTTATGAAAAATTGTTTCAGTTGGAAAAGACCTTTAAGATTGAGTCCAACCACTAACTTCACACTGCCAAGCTCACTATTAAACCATGTCCCTAAGCACCTCACCCACACAGCTTTTAATTGTCTCCAGGGATGGTGACTCCACTCCATCCCTGGGCAGCCTGTGCCAGTGTTTAACAACTCCTTCAGTGAAAAAAACATTCCCAACATCCAATCTAAATCTTCCTTGCCGCAACTTGAAGCAATTTCCTCTTGTCCTGTCATTTATTACTTGGGAGAAGAGACTGACTCCCACCTCTCTACAACCTCCTTTCAGGTAGCTGTAGAGAGTGATCATGTCTCTCCTCAGTCTCTTCTCCAGTCTAAAAAATCCCAGTTCCCTCAGCTGCTCCTCATAAGACTTGTGCTCTTCAAGACCTTTCACCAGCTTCTTTGACCTCCTTTGCACAATCTACAGCACCTCAGTCTCTTGCTTGTAGTGAAGGGCCCAAAACTGAACACAGTGTTCAAGGTGTGACCTCATCATTGCCAAGCAGGACCTGCTGTTCCCAAACTCATGCTGGCTGGGCCTGATCACCTGGTCGTGCTGTATGTGTATCATGACAAGGACAATGAGGATGACCTTGCTCCATGACCTTGCCCAGCACTGAGCACAGGCTGACAAGCCTGTAGTTCCCTGGATCCTCTTCCTGGCCCTTCCTGTAGATGTGTTACATTTGCCAACCTCCAGTGAGCTGAGACCTCGTTCTTTAGCCAGGAGTGCTCCTAGATGATGGAGAGTGGCTCGGTTAGCACTTCTGCCAGCTCCCTTAGCACCCTTGAGTGGATCCTATATGGCCCCACGGACTTGTGTGTGTCTAAGTGGATCAGTAAGTCACACATCATTTCCCCTTGGATCAAGGAGGCTACATTCTGCTCCCTGTCCCTATCTTCTGGCTCAGGGGTCCAGATATCTAGAGAATAACTGGTCTTACTATTGACGACTGAAGCAAATCAGCCTTTTCCTCATCCATTGTCATTATGCTTCCCCCTGCATCCATTATACAGCAGCTGTATGAAGTCGTACTGTACCACTACTAAGAGCAAGCCTTCCTCTTAGCTCCAACTGCCTCCCTCACTGCTTAACACACAAAATTAAGAAGAGCAGACCACCCGGAAACACCTATGAGCTTTTAGCACTGTGCATTCATTGTTGGCTTACATTCTGCTATACTGGCTGTAAGAACAGCCATACCCTATTAACTCCTAAACAGGTCATGTTGGGGCTGCTCTGATTTCCTCCATTTCATTGTTACACTAAACAGTTGCAACGTTTGAGTTAAATGGCTACTGCATTAATACATACCCATGTTTTCAAAAAATCCAGTGCTCTTATTCTATGCAAACATTTGTAAAATATAATTTGCATACTTCTAAGAACAAATGTAAATTACAAAGCAAAATAATGACGAGGAACTGATAATAGTGCTTCAAAAATTTTCTAGCACTCCACAAAGTGATTTTTTTACACTCTTTTTGTTGATTTGTCATTAGAAGAATGGTAAATACCACATTTTCAAGAGGCAGAACAGACGAGTAAAGGAAACTAAGTGGGCAGCAGCACCAACAGGGAAGGCAAGCACACAGAAGGTGATTCTCTTAGAAAGTTATTTTACAGATTTCTTTTCAGCAAGTCACATGTGAAGCACAAAACCAGCTGTGTTAACTTGAGAATAAGGGAAGAACATCTTTGAATCACACCATTTCAGCACTGCCTAAGGTAGTCAAGATCATTTTGAAAAAAAAACAAACAACCCCCTCCTCAGATGAAGCTAGTTTCAACAGAAACATCGATCACTAAACCGTAAAGTCTCTGGCAAAGAGATTTGGTGGGGTTTTTTTGCAGTAGTTTAAGACATTCCTGAATCTACATAACAAAATAGAAGAACTCAACATATGCTAACCTGAAGCATTCCCAAATGGAGCACGATGATGAGAAAAATACAACCAGTCCTTTCAGATTTCCTCCTCCCTACCTTTCCCCTCTTCCCAGGCTCAGCTCCCTGCTCCAGATATCTCTACCTTCTCCCACTCAGCAACTCAGGGGGTCACCTCACAGAGGACTCCTCACATTCTTCCCCTGCTCCAACACGGGGTCCCTCCCACAGTATTTGTCTCTAACAAATCTCTCTGGTGTGAGCCCTTCCCAAGGGCTGCAGCTCCTCACAAACTCCTCCAGCATGGGTCTCCTCTACAGCAGCAGAACTCCAGGCACATTTTGCTCCAAAGCCACTTCCCACAGAGTCATGGCCCCTCCAGGAACAGTCATCTCCTGTGCCATGGGCTCCTCCATGAACTGCCGGCAGATCTCAGCTCCCCTGTTACCTTCGACAGGTTGCTGGGGCATAGCTGCCATCTCACCATGGGATACAGGGGAGTCTCTAGCCCAGCACACCTCCTTCTGTCTTTTCCCACTGACCTTGGGGTCTGCATGGTCGTTTCTCTCTCATCCTTCTCTTTCCATCACCTCCAACCTGTCTCTCTGGTTTCTTCTCCTCAAAAAGTGACCACAAGAGGCACCCAACTGGCTCAGCTTCAGAGGTGGGTCTGTCTTTGAAGCAGGGGAAGTTTCAAGGAAGCCCCTTCTACAATCCCTTTGCTGTTACCAGAAACAGCTCCACGCAAACCCAACACACACCTCTACAGAAGACGAAAAATCATCTCTAGCTTATCAGAAAAGCTCTCATTCAGCTCTAATTTTACTCAATATTAAAGAAAGATTTAAACTTATTTTTATTCTGTAGTGACTGGATATTTGAATGAAATCAAGGCTATTTAATGTTTCAGTCTTTATTTGTAGGCCTTGATTTCAGGTCTCTGAGGAACCTAAATTTTTTACTCTTTCTGTGTAGACTGACAGTAGGAAAAGACTCTTCCTCGAGCATGAATCTCTCTCACTAAGGGTTAAATCCTTTCTGATCAGGAAAGCTATATTAATTAAAAAGTCTCCAGAACATCTCACACTGCAAAAGAGCAGAAGCACATCACTTCATGACATTTAATTTATTAAGAAGAAGAGCTTTAAAAGCCATTTTTAAGATTTTTTATTGTGCAGCATTCAATTTCTTACAACAAAGCCTAGACAAAACCAAAGAACACAAGCAAATCCAGAACTTCCAGTCCAGTTTAGACCACTTTAATGTTTCCAAGTCTTGGTTGGCAACTGGGGCCACTTCCACATCAGTTAGTGCATTCCACCTCCCCAAAGGGGCTGATTTTTCAACTACTTATAGTTTTGTTTTTTTTTTTTTTTTCCACATAGATTGCCAGTATAATGGCCCTGTAATCCATGTAGCCTCATCACTATTTCTGTGATTTTCCTCAACCTTCAGGTCAACCAGCAGCTCTCACATGTAACTGTTGGTCTCTTGCCTCTCACCCCAATGATGCTACAGGAAGGTAACAACGCTAACTGTTATTTATCACATTTCTTTCCCGCTTCTTCTCTTTGTTTCTTTCCTCTGCATACCAGAGCAATCTTTATAGTGGGCAGACATAGTCCAGCATCCACTTAGATAAGCATTTTTTTTAGACAGACCTCACCCCATAACTATATCATCAGCACTGATGTTTCCCACAGTAAGTCTTGCAGTTACATCTGTCTGGAATTAATCAGTAAAGTATCAGAATCCAATTAGAAGTGTCTTTAAAAGTCATTGAAACAAAGACTAGAGGAGCAGGAAATGTGAAGAGAGGCTAAAAGTTGCTGGAAGAAAAAGAAACAATAGCAGTTTTGAAAAGAATTTCTGTTTGGCTTTGCAATACTCAGCAAAATGTCAGAACAAATGGATATATCAAGTAATAAAACTAAAATCTACTAACTCTTGAAATAAATTGTGCTCAGTATAATTCCCTGAGCTTTATGCACTAGAATTCTACATGAACACCGAAGCCCACATTTATAAAGTCTTACACAGCAATAGATTTTCAATTACTTTGAAAAGAAAGATGGACTTATTTTTCCAGGAAAAAAAAATCCCAGAAACATAGCCTTCCTTTATGAAGGTTTTTCAGGTTAAGAAAGGTGTAAGTGAAGCTGCTGTTAGCTTCTCTGTGTTAAAGCACACATCATACTTGGTACGACTTATTTCTTAATTTTGTGAATCAATACTATAATGGAAATAGCTGGTTTTCACTTGGAAGAATTCATTTAGATTGCACAATTTTTAGTATCAGTTTTGCTTGCTGTAAAATCAACCTAAACAATTATTTATACTTCTGGGTTTTTAATTGTCACAGAGCACAATTTGCTGTATTTTAACAAATATTTGCTTGAGAATAAACTATCCAAAAGAGATTAAGATAATGTGAATATGAAAATATGCATTAAAAAAGATATTATAAATGTCTCTTCAATGAATATGGATTTGTTTTCAAACCAGTCTTAATCCATATCTTATTCTGAGAGCTAGCAGATTTTAAACTGGAAGTAGATAGAGTTAATCAGTGAGATAATAGACCTTTCATCAAGCTTAAAATGTATTTAAAGCACTTAGCTTTACTAATTTCCTGCTTATTGAGCCTTAATTTATGTTATTGTAAATCAGAAAGAACTCTGTTGGTGTAAAATGGTGTTTCATAGGTTGCATACCAATGTAAAGGACGGCAGAATCAATCCATAAACTTCCTCCAGTTCTGCTTCACCATTGGTATGTTGTGGGTGGGACTTAATGATAATTTGTTGCAGAAAAGCAAATTACGTGAATTACAATGCACTCCTTTTCACAGCACTATTTCCACCAGCCTAGCTTCTCTGGAGGGTTACTTATGTTTGACACATCATTATATTTTTAGTTATAATCTTTTATTAACAAGAAACAAAATATGTTGACAGTGCAAAACATTTTCTTTCAGGAGCAGTAAAAAGATAGGCGAATACTATCTAGGAAAAAGTATATGACAGAGTTGAGGTAATACAAATTACAGGTTACATTGAACATAAATACTGTCATAAGCATTAGATCAAAGTCTTGTTTCTAATTAATTCATCCCATTTGAATGTTTCCCTAAGTAATGTTGTTCTGTTGTTACATGTTGCTAGCAGTATTTTCATTCCGACTCTCTTGTGTCTTTTACTGCAGTAAGCCATATTCCTTTAGGGCTCAATTCTGCGGTCTTCATTCAATCTAAATTCCCTGTTCAGTCTAG
Source organism: Colius striatus (assembly GCF_028858725.1). Lineage (NCBI taxonomy): Eukaryota > Metazoa > Chordata > Aves > Coliiformes > Coliidae > Colius > Colius striatus. The sequence goes on along the minus strand of NC_084762.1, from coordinate 13,320,292 downwards.
GGGCAAGATTTGCTTGAACAAGGACAAAAGAATTTAGTCTCTAGCGCGTGGTTATATCTGTATTCTCAAAGCCTAAGTGCATCTTATTTTAACAAAGCCTAGAATTTAACATAGAAAAGAAGAGTCTTAAATTCTATTCCACTTTCTGGTTCTGAATTTTGTATGGTAAGTTCCCTTAGCTTTCTTTTTCCATTAACATTGCCACCAATGAGATAGGTATAATAATGAGTATTAAGTTCCTCTGACAGATAGTTTAATGACAAGCTCTGCATACCTATTGTATGTCAGATGCTGGGAGAGAAATCTCTCATATAGTATAAAGCTCAGATCATCCACTTAACATTCTCCTTTTTACATGAGTAGGAAGGGATTCCAGAGCAAAATCTGCTTGGGTAATTTGGATTCAGTCATAAAGTGTTTAAGAGACTAGTATTACATTGTAGCTGAATTAAAAGTTAGTCCCTAGGAAACTAGCACATTGGCAGTGTGGAAAACGGGCATACAAGTATCTTTTACTTCTCACTCTCCAGCTGTACCAGGCAGACAAGAATTACATTCTATGTATAAAGACACATTATTAGTTTATTTTTCCAAAGTCTTGCACATATTTCAAACCCTACCACCTGGCATGCTTTATACAAGTTAAATATCTCTCCTTTCTATCAGAAAAGTGTCATATCTCTACTTCTCCAAATCAATTAGGATATAGCACAACTCACATCATTCAGTTCCAAATACTTTTCTGGGGAATAAACTACCATCAGTAAGAATAAATGCAGTTATCCTATCCCAGTTGAATTGTGCCTTGTACGTTGAACTCTCACAGAAAATGTCCTCTAAATCAACAGTCTTTTGGTAATATAAACTTCTAAATAATATTTGAAGGACTAAAGCAGAAATTATTTTTGGCTATCATATAAAATGCCTGCAATTTCATATAGTGGAGCTCAAATTTTAGATCGCAACAAAGCACAAACACAGCTTCACTAAGAAAGCATAAAAGCATAAAAGATTTACTGAAAAGCTGAAAACTCTGAACTCTTAACCCACGTGGTGATCAGTGGCACAGAATCGAGTTGGAGGCTTGTGGCCAGTGGAGTTCCACAGGGATGGGTTCTGAGGCTACTCGTGTTCAACATCTTCATCAATGACCTGGATGAGGGGACAGAGTGTACCCTCAGCAAGTTCGCTGATGACACCAAACTGGGAGGACTGGCTGATTCACCAGAAGGCTGTCGAGATCCCATTCAGTGGGATCTCGACTGGCTTGAGAGTTGGGCGGAGAGGAACCTCATGAGGTTCAACAAGGACAAGTGCAGAGTCCTGCATCTGGGAAGGAACAATCCCATGCACTAGTACAGGCTGGGGGTCGAACTGCTGAAGAGAAGCTCTGCAGAGAGAGACCTGGGAGTCCTGATTGATAATAAACTAAATATGAGCTAGCAATGTGCCCTTGTGGCCAAGAAGGCCAATGGCATCCTGGGATGCATCAAGAAGAGTGTGGCCAGTAGATCAAGGGAGGTTCTTCTTCCCCTCTACTCTGCCCTGGTGAGGCCTCATCTGGAGTCTTGTGTCCAGTTCTGGACTCTCCAGCTCAAGGGGGACAGGGAACTGTTGGAGAGAGTCCAGTGCAGAGCCATCAAGATGATCAAGGATATAGAACATCTTTCCTACGAGGAAAAACTGCGGGAACTGGGACTGTTTAGTCTAGAGAAGAGGAGACTGAGGGTGGGTGTCAGGAGGCTGGGACATCCCTTTTTTCTATAGTAGTTAGCAGTAGGACAAGGGGTAATGGGATGATGCTGGAACACAAAAAGTTCCACTTGAACATAAGAAAAAACTATTTCACTGTTGAGGTGAGGGAGCCCTGGCACAGGCTGCCCAGAGGGGTTGTGGAGGCTCCTTCCTTGGAGGTCTTCAAGACCCACCTGGACATATCCCTATGCGACCTGATCTAGGTGAACCTGCTTCTGCAGGGGGGTTGGACTAGATGATCTCTAAAGGTCCCTTCCAATCCCTACCATTCTATGATGGTTCAAGAACAAAGTATTTGATCCAAATTGACTTAGTGAGGATTGGTATACTCTTTTCAATCTGTAATTTCCATAATGGGTTAACACCCATGAAAACGTTAATTAAATTGTGGAAGTTAACACTGCCTGCATTATAATCATTAAACATAACAATTTAATTTTTGGAATTACGTTTCACTCTTCTTGTAAGAATAGAATATTTTAAAACCATGCTGGAATATCCATGTGTAGATCATATGGATTAAAGTGACTGTTTCATTAAGGAAAACTTGTAGTCAAACATGAAGAGAGGCTAATGAATACAAGACATCCTCTCTGATTTTCTAACGGATACATAAGGGGTGATCAACTTGGAAAAATGGATCTTTAATGATTTCTTTTTCAAGATTCTAGTCATGACATCACTCTCCATATCTGAGCCTTGAAGAAGCTGTTCAGAGATCATGAAGCTCTATGTGAACCCCTACTTACAGCTTAATTATTGTAAACTATTTCTAACCCACATAAAAACCAATTAAGAGACAGCAGGAGTAGCCATATTTAATATAAATAATAACAATGCCTCATATTCTCTCAGCATGATTCGTTTAAACACTCAAACTATGAATAACTACAGAAAATTTTTGCAATACTCCTGAGGTAGAATAAAGTTGTTTATAGGAGGACTTCTTCAAGCTATAAAAATTTACATTTATAGCTACACTGTATGACTCTAAACCACAGGTATCACACTTTACACATGAACAATTAAAGATCCCTGTCACATTCTGGATCATTTGAAACACATTAATATGCTATTCATTCACTAATCACTGTATGAGATGAAGATGTTTTACTAAAAAAACCCAAACCCAACAATGTATCCAAAAAAATCAGAAGGACAATTATTGAAATTAACCATAACAAAAATTTCAATGTTCTTCCCGGTTTGAGGAATTCCAAGGAAAAATATTTCTTTCTACATGTTAGTATAATGTAGTAACATACTGATAAATGCTTGTTATCTGACAGTTCCTTTGGAAAGGTTTAAAATAATATCCTATTAGTCCATAAGATCAGAAAATGTAGTCCTATAACTGAACCCATATAGGTACACTGTTGTCAATATCATTTTGTGCCAATTAATTTCTGCTCTCCATCTCAAAGATGTCTTTTAACATTACTGGATTTCCAGATTTCCTATTGAGTAACATGCCTCTGCAAAACTAGAAAGCATTCAGGATAGTAGAGGATTGAGCTGGGATACTGTATCTAAACTCCTGTCTCTGGATATTTTAGTCATTTGAAACACGACAATAAGATATTTAAATCAAACATATATGCTCTCAAAAGTCACCATTATGTTAATTCATGAAGTAAAGGTAGACCAAGGGCTTTGCTTTTGCAAAGTAGTTCCTTTCAACTCACTGAACACCCACCAACAGGAAAACTCAATACAATAAACAAAACTCTTGAAGACGAGACACTATTTGTTAAGGAGCAAGGGAGGAGCTGAAAGCGACAGATGTTCACATTTACTGCGCTTAGTGTACTTCTGAAGGCTTCCTTTGCTCAAGAGATGCCCTTTCCTGTGCTGCCTCAGAGATGCTCACAGAGGGCAGGTCAGCTGCTGGCACAGAGATACTCTGTCCACTCAAGCAGTGATGCTGCTGAGTGCAACTGCAGAGAAAATGATAACACACTCATATTTCACCAAAGACTCCTGCTGAAATTGAGTAATACTTTTATCCTGGATTGGAAATGCAGCACTAAGCACCTACCCTGAGTTCTGGCCTTCTAAATTTTGGAATTTCTTTTTTCTTTACAAAGTACTGCATTAGATTTACGTAAGAAATAAAAACATGTTTAGTTGCTGTCTTTCCCTCAACTACTAAGAAGGTGACATAAAAGCTCTCTGTAGTCTGTGTATGTCTTTGTGACTTAAGGATCAGATCCAAAATGCAATGAAGAATTTTATACTTTGCTAAAGTAGATTGTTTAATCAAGCATTCTCTGTGTAAAAGCTGCAACAAAAATTCTAATTAAAATGTAACCTGAGGTGGCTTCACCAATTCTAGTCTAATGGGAACTAATCCCTGATTTAGGTAAATTAACTCTCAGGTCTTGATTTGTTCAAATTTCCCTTAGAGTTTTCATTATTTAAGGGAAGTATAGTTTTCTAGAATGTTTCAGCCTTCTAGGCCAGTGGCTTCACCTCCTAAATATCTGCTTAAAAGAGATAGATACATCTGATTTCCAATACCCTCTGTATGAAACAAGAAGGTATTTTCTGAGGTGAATACCATCCAAAGCACTATATATGTGAGTATGTGCTCCCCTTGAGCCCCCAAATCAATTGTCTTAGACTCCATTTTTTTTGACCTGTCACATTAGACATGGATGAACTATTTTGAAGTAAACAAGAGTTAGGACCACTTACATCGTAACACACAATAAGACAAGTCTATCATCCCACAGAAACTGAATGACAGTAATGTAATTAAACAAGATCTAGTTGTGCTTAAAGCATTAGAAAATATTACAGGAAGTCAGAAAACCATGTGACATTGCTTGTGACTTCTGCTGAACTTGCAAAAACACCTGGGACTTCTGAAAATGTAACCAGTCATGGAGGATGTGTATAATCTAATGTGCATTATTCCTAACTCATGATTAATTGTTCTATTTCTCAGTCATTAAGATTGAACTACTCAGTTACACCTGACAGTAGTTAAAAGTTACTGGTTTAAAATTCCTTCTTAAGTGAAAGCTCTAAGAGCTACTGACTAACTCAAGTGAGCAATATATGCATCAAAAGAAATGAGATCATTTTCAACATGATTGGCGCATAAGAATAAAAAAGCAGAACAAAACCAAAAACAAATGACAAAGCCCAGAAGAAAGCCTTATCAGATTTAGATCTGAAATAAGTGACAGATTAATTTCACCATGGTTTTGTCTGCTTGCAATAACCAGTATCTGAATCATCAGAGATAAAAAAATGAGTTGATACTTGATGGCTTATACACATACATATTTAATAAAGAACATTAATCTCTTGACATCATAGTCAACACATAAAATGCTCCTATGTGGTTGTGAATATTGTTTTTATATTTGTAGAGGATCTAAGGAGTGTGAGATGCCAAGAGAGAACCATAAAAAAATAGACACTAGGATCAGAAAGGAATAGAAACAGCATACACATGACAGACTTTTAACATCCTTTTTAGAAAGTGTAACACATTTTCTCTATTCAGTATAAAAGAAATGCACAAGATATGTCAATCTACCAATAATTACTGTTGTTATTGTTATTTTTTATAATCAAGTTCTGTTCTTTAAGTGGTCTATGGCTTCTTATTTTAGAGAGCTGGTCACAAGAGGGCAACATAGCAACATACATATGGAGCAGTTCTGACATTCCACCCAATGGAAATCAGCAGTATATAAAAAATACAATACCATGGTATGAGAGTTGTTATTGGACAGGGTTTCTAACATCGTAAATACCAGATTAAAATTGCAAACGTTAACGTCGACGCTGTCCCTCTATACAGGTTCCATAATACAACCTGGTCACAGTGTAATGTGGTATTTTCAAATAACCTGTAAATCTGTAATGTAATTTGTACAACATTCTTAAAGGATGTGCCTGATCTCATTCGAAAGTCATACAACTTTTGCCAGATCTGTACAAGCATCTCTCAATAGTGCACAGGAAAAAAAAAAAAGAGACAAGTAAACCAGACAATAGTCTGAAAATGCCACTGGAACATTACATAGTCTGATGCTCTCTTTTTAAGTTGTTGATTACGTACTGTTTTTATCCACAGGAGCTCTGTCTTGTTCAGAAAGAATAAACTAGGTAGCCTAGTGATTACAGGTTTTAGTATGTTTGGGTACAATATGGGTAGTACATTGCACCTTAATTACTGTTTTCTTAATAAGATCAACAGCATCAATAAAAGTTTTTAAGTGAACCACTCCATAAAGGATTCTTTTAATGTAAAAATTCTCCTTGATGAAAACAGAGATAAATCTTCCAATACCATTTCAAAATAAGTTTTTATGCAGATCTAGCCTTAAAACCATTCTGACAGAGAAAGCTTTGTAGATCTGCTATTCTGAAAAGACAAAGACTATTGTCTTAGTGCTGATCGTGACTTCCAAGGTTATTTACTACATTTATACTGGATTTAAGTCATACAATGCACAAAAGAGCCAAGAGAATTCCCACTGTAGGTGCAACGCTGATCAGCAATATCGTCATTACTAATTACCACAACAACAACACAAATTGTGTACAGGAAATCAACTGGAACAAGAGTTCCAAGGACTCTCTGACAATGTCAGACAAAAATAAGTTCCAATCACTATAGTAACAGCTGTGGGCAACCTTCTGGTTGCATTGCAGTCAATGGCAGAACTCCCACAAACATCAGAAAAGTCTCGACTTCAATTTGTGACAGTCATCCATGAGCCACACAACTAGCAATGGCATCTTAGACGTGATATACAACCAATTAGTTTCTCTACAGCTTGCTCATAAATGAATGCATTTACATTGTCTAGGGTGTCTGAATGCCTAACCTATGTACTGAAAACCCTGTAAAGCCAAAGTCCAACCTTCTCCAAGGACACAGACTTAAATATGCAGATCTGTTACTTGCTCAAAACATTTCTGAGAAAGATCTGTAGATCTGTTTGTTTTCTTGTCACAATCAGCCTGCCGCTCTTCTCTTGTAGACAGCAAAGTTTTCAAATTGTTCTTTTATTTGGGATGAAAGAAAGATGGGAAGAGGAGAGGATATAAGGAAGTAAAAAATAACATTCAAGAACAAGTTCCAGAATCTGATTCACAATGCAGCTGTTTCAAAAATAAGATGTCGTATTAAAAAATGAGAATCCATGCAGTTACAATAATAATAAAGCAGTAAGAACGCTTCAATTTATCTAAAGTTTGTTAATTTTTATTCTGAGATTTTAAAAAATCTTTTTTTCATGATTTATTCATTCCTAACCACCTGAAATAAAATTAAGACCACTGAGTGCTTCTCTCATATCACACTTTGTTGTACAAGGAGCTTAATGAAACCACAATGTAATGAGGCTTTTTCTTAAAAAAAAAAAAATGTGCCCTGTAACATACCAGTTCATTTAATCCCAAACCTTCCAATGCCATTATCCTTTTCCATATCAAAATCTCACAGCACGTAGGCAAAGAAGTGTTATTCATTTTTATTGCTTTTGCCTTCATAGTCTCATTGCTTTCCTCTTACTACTTAACTTACACAGCAGGCAAGGTCCATGAGCTGACTCCCTCAGAGCTATCCTCAATCGAGATAATCTTGTTTTGTTAACACCTCCCTCTCACCAATTTCAGTGTCCTATCTTGTTTGTTTCATTGATCACCATGATCTTGATCCTTCTGGCAATTCTCTACTCACATTTCTTTCTAGATCTTTATCGTCCACAAGCATGCACCTTAATATCTAAAACCCTGAGACTGCACAGAATCCACAGCACAGCATCAATTTCAGTTACCTATTTTGAGATGAACTCCTGAAAACAGCCTGTTCTAAGGAAAAGCCAAGCTGCACACTTACTGAACTGATGCATAAAATAATTAATGTTAACAGTTGAAGAGCTGTTAGACTACATCCTCTTGATAGACCATCCAAGGTGAGCTAAAAATGCAGCCACATTAGAGGTAACTCAGGGGAAATAAAGGCATGTCACACTTACGATCAGTCATCTATCTGTGGAATCTGTACTTCTGAATAATGATTTACATGGGAAAAAGGTGATTCACAGAAGGCAAGTAACAAAAAATGCAAGGCCCTGGTGGCTGTAATCTAAACAAGGAGAATGTGATAAAGGTCTTTTTAAAGCAAAATTTTTTATGAAACAGTAAGACAGAAGTCCAAAACAATGTAAAGTGACATCTGGAGAAATAGTATAAGTAACAAAGTTACAATAGTAATTCCTCTGTGGTTGTAGAGTAAAAAAACAAGGAGCTGATCTTTCTTAATAGTTATAACTAATATTAATTTGAAAGTGCTCCTGGGTGCAATAACCAGACCAGTCTTCACTGCTTGAACTGAAATATCCTTTCAACCTTCAAGAAAACTGTAGGTAGGTGACTTCAAAGAAATCATTTCTAATGTTCATGCTATAATTTTACTTTATTGCACATCTCAGTAAAAAAATAAACATTACAGCAAAATACACAATAAGGTTTAAGAACAGTAGTGGTCTGTGAAAAGTAAGAAGTGCATGAAGTATTTAGTTTTCCATATACTGTGGAGATGTATTGTAATCCTTATATATCCACTTTCACTGCTCCTGAGATAATTTGTACACTCCCCTGTGGAACACAAACCATTCTCCAAGGAGAGGTCAGCTACCTTAAAACTCCTTCCACTTCTTTCCTCAAGGAACACAACATGAGTGAGTAATTAGAGAAATTTCAACAGGCAGGCCTCTGCTATCTCCTACTGGTCATGTCTTTTAAAAGTACTATTATCCCCCAACGACCTGTAAAATCTCAGAAAGAAAGGCAACACATAAAAGTCCAGCTGTTTTCTTTCTCTGGCTAGCTTCAGCATGATGGAAATCAGGAACCTCTGACTGTGTTATGGCCCTATGTCAACTCTGCTGCTGCTGCTGTCACCCATGGAAACTCCCTTTTCATTACAGGTTCCTCCTCATTAGCTCTTCCTTTCCTACTGGTGAAATTCACACAATCATTCTGTTGTACAGCTGCATTTCAAGCTGTGACTTACCTAAGACTCAGGACCACATCCAAAGCCCAGTGAATCTCCCCGAAATTTTAAGATTACTTGGATCCCACCTGTGATCTGAAAAATATGAAAGGACTTGGTTAATTGGTCTTTTATGTTTCCTGCTTTTACCATATTCAACACAATTTTGACACTTGTTTCAAAGAGCAAAGGAAATATGCTGACGTGAAACTTCTTCCGATGTGACATGTTCAAAACATTCATTCCTTGCGACAGAAAAAGCACAGTAGAAATTTCACTGTAGGAGTGCTATGAGGGACAAGTGCAAAGGGCTGCACTAAGTCCTACGAGAAGTGCTAAAGAAGTCCTTGGTTAGAATTTTTCTCTTAAAAAAAAAACCCAAACAGTCCTACTCACTCAATCTCTAAATAAAAAAGATAAAGATAAAAAGATAATAAGAAAATTCATAAACAGATGTCCAATAACAGATGCTAATATCCTGGTGATATTCAAAAATAGCAATTTATTCTAATATTTGCACACATAGCTACAAGAGCTTGAGTTCTTTCAAACAAATCTTTTCTTTTTCCTAAGTACTCAGCTTTTATAGCTTGTTACAGAGTCCAGTGGGAGCCAGAGGCACTCATAATCATTAAAACCAGGACATGCTTTCACATTAGCTACAAAGATATGTATTTCCAAGTTGATTATTGGAGTCACAAAGTGAAATGTTGATCTCACTGAAGTAATGAAATTTTAGAAAAGCCAGTTTATTTGAACAAGATTTGAACAAGTTCCTCTATTACATGATTTTTAAAATTACTTTTTAGAATTACAATATACGTGGAACCAAAATGCATCTCCCACACAAATGTTTACTACCTTGAAATCTTCAAGACTATTTGAGAATATTTTTACAGAAAAAAAATGCCATTTTGTCTGAGACTAAAGTTCAATCAGAAAAAAGACTTGGAGACCCTCAGTGGGGTGACCATGGCTAAGGGCCAGATACCCACTCTGTCACTGTCACCCCGTCCTCCCTAATAGGAAGGGGTCAAGAAGAAAGATGGAAAAGCTGGTGGCTCAAGATACAGAAAGGGAGATCACTTTCCAATTGCTGTCACATTGCTCTGGTGGTTTAGCCAAGTGACCACCAATTAATAAAATCACTCCCCCTCATAAAATGGACAGGACAGAGAGAGAAATGTAACGAGCAGTTTGTGAGTTGAGATAAATACAGAGAGATTGCTCAGCAATTAGCATCACAGGCAAAACAGACTCAGGGAGAAAAAGGTTTGATTTATTAAAGGAACAGTAAGAACAAGGAGACAAGAAATAAAACTGAATCTTACTAAACACCTCTCCCCACTCCTCCCTCTTCCCAGGACTCCCTTCCCCCTCCAGCGGTGCAGGGAATAGGGGTTACAGTCAGTTCATTACAGATGGACTTTGCTACTGCTTCTTCTCAGGGGGAGGCCTCCTCACACTTTGCACTGCTACACTGTGGGGTCTCTCCCATGAGAGACAGTCCCTCACGAACTTCTCCAACATGGGTCCTTCCATGGACTACAGTTACTAACTGCTCCAGCATGAGGCCTCCCACAGGGGTAGCTCCTCACACATTGCTCCAGTGTGGGTCATCCACCAGGAGAACAGTCCTTCAGATACCAACTGTTCCAGCTGAGTCCGTCACAGCATCACAAGTCCTGACAGCAAACCTGCTGTGGCCTGAGCTCCTCTCTTCCCACAGACTCCCAGGTCCTGCCGGGAACTTGCCCCAACACGATCTTCTCACGGAGTCACAGCGTCCTTCAGGCACGCTCTGTCGTGGGGTCCTCCATGGGCTGCAAGTGGGTCTCTCCTTCCTGGTGGACTCTATGGACTGCAGGGGAACAACCTGCCTCACTGTGGTCCTCACCACAGGCCACAGGGGAGTTTTTCTTTCAGGGCCTAGGCACCCTCCTCCCCCTTCCTCTCCACTGACTTTGATGTCTGTGGAGATGTTTTCACATTCTCACTCCTTTCTGTTGCTGCTGCAGTTTAGCAACTGTGCAGCAACTTGTTCTCCTTCTCAAATATGTTATTCACAGAGGTGTTACCTCCATCACTAATTGGCCAGGCCTGGGTCAACTGCAGGGTCCAGCTTTGAATTGACTGGCATTAGCCCTATCAGCGACAGGAGAAGCTTCTAGCAACTCTTTGTTTAAAGAAGCCACCCCTGTAGCCCCCAGCCTGCTACGAAAACACCTGTCCCAGGCAACACCGCTACAATTGCAAAACAGGTTTGAATTGGGGAAATGTAGTTTCATTTATTCCCAAGTAGATTTGTTAAGAAACAACAACAAAAGTAAACCTCCCTTTTTCTCATGCCTGTAACTTCTTCCCTGGCTCACCTTCATCCCTTCAGACCCAGCTCCTCCACCTCCTTCTCTCCAAGCTGTGCAGGGGGATGATGGATAGGCGCTGAGATCAGTTCATAACAGCTCCTCTCTGCCTCTCCTTCCTCCCTCAAGCGTCTCCTGCCCCAGCCTGGGCCCTTCCCTGGGGCTGCAGGGAAACCCCTCCCCAGCGGGGTCTGTCCCAGGGTCGCAGGGGCTGCTGTGCCGGGGCGCCCGGAGCCCCTCCTGCCCTCCTCCTGCTGTCCCTCGGCGCCTGCAAAGCTGTGTCTCTGCCCCCGCTCCCGGGCAGCGTTTTGCCCGCTCCTCCCCAGGTTTTCCCCGAGGCGCCGGCCCACCCGCGGCTGAGGAGCTCAGCTGCGGCCAGCGCTGTAACCGGCTGTGTCCGTCTCGGGGCAGCCCCTCGGCTCCCCTCAAGGGCCCGCCCTGCAGCCGCTCACCGCGGCCGGCACCGCGGTACTGGCGTGCGGTACACCACCTCCCTCACGGAAATCTGGGGAAGGCTTAAACACAGAAGTGGACGGAAGTTGTTTGATCAGAAAGCGCTGCAAATGAAGCTTTGCAAATTGAACAACACTCCTAGGCGCTGAATCATTCTGTAAAGTTAATTTAAAAGAGAAGTCTGAGGCCAGCAGTGAGGAATGCCTTAGCTGTTTAATGCAAGGTTCCTAGAGGGCTGTGAGAGCCCATAAAAGATACATTGAAAATGTGAGACCTTACAGTATTTTCTTTTTTCAGCTATAGAATACATTTCATTGTGCTTCTTGAATTTCCTAGGAATTCCAAGTGCTTTGTTTTTTGAGAAAATCACAAAACTTAGGCCACTGTGCAACTTTAAACACAATTTTTCTTTAAAACAGATTTGTTCAGCATGTCATTTGTTGTTTATTCTATATGGAATAGGTATGTGGCCATTCTGACAAGTATTGTTAGGGCTGGTCCCCTTTTAAAAATAATGGTGCACTACAGTGACGTTCCTAATGAAGAGGTTCAGGTAATGGTATGTAGAGATAATTAAGAACTGGATTCCACTTAGATTTTGCAGTGATTAGTTTTGTGGTTGCTCTTTTATAAAGTGCCAGCAAAATGTGCGTGTATGCTAGAAGCTTTTCCCACCAGGGACATCCACAGCAGAACCTCCTCCTACTAATCTGAACAGCTGATACCAGGTGCTGCTTTTGCAAGAATTTCTATACTACACGGGCTAAAAAACTTTCCTTTATCTCCTAGCAACATACAGTAAAAAGGAACAACTCAATGATCTATATGAGAAGTATCTTCTTAATGTTAGCAACGACTGCATCACACTGATATGGACCTTCATTAACCTGAAGTCTTCACAAGTGTTTGAATTGGTAACATTCCACTCTATTCTGAAATTTGAAATGTTGATATAGTTACAAATAAGCCTTGACAATTTGATCAACTGTATTCTGTGTCAGAAAATCAGGATTCGGTCGAAAGGACTTCAATAAGAGCCATATCTTATTTTGGACATGTGCTTTGCATAGTTTGGGACAATAGGCAAGAAAAATATACTTTTCCTTTTAATAGCTTTAAAATACACAGATAGCAAGTAGATAGCTCTTCTAGCTACACTATTCTCTGCCGCTGCACTTTGGTAAAGACAATGGAACTCAAGCACAAAATCTGCTTGAGTTTAGAGAGAGGATGAAATAGTTCAAATCTTTGTCATAAGAAGGGGAGGAGATGAGCAATGCCCATCTGTAACTCCTCTGGCTCCAAAAGATTTTAAATCTATTCATCATCAGACTAAAGACATTCTACATTTTTTCAACAAAAATAATAGTACACATTGTCAGATGCACTGCATTTCCACAGCTATGCGCTTTTTTTGACAGAAAAGACAAGTAAATAACCCTGAATCTCCCTCTACTTTGCTTAATTTGTTTCTGCTATCTCAAAACAGACTATTATTGTGTTTATAAATCAAAGCGTAATGCTTCTTAACTGCATGACAATCTCAAATGGGCTGAACAATTTGAAGGACTACAAACTGCACACACATCTGCTGATGAGGCACAACGATCTGGAAATGCACAATACTGGCAATCTGGAGCATCCTGCATGCTTCCCTATCATAAGCACTGTAGTCAGTGCTATATCAAGACAATAAAAAATACACCAAAGCTGAGGAGCAATCTTAATGGCAGGTGGGTGGGAGGAGTGAGCAAGCAGCTTCATGGTGCTTAACTGGTGGCTGGGGTTAAACCATGACAAGCATTAAATTATTCAACCTCAACAACAGCTCTGCAGTACCAAGGAGAGACTTAAATCAGTTAAGTGAAGGGACAGTGAACTCATCTGAAGACACTGGGGTACTTCTTATACAGTTCCTTTAGAAAAATGGTACACTACATGAGAGCAAATCTAGAGTACTCCAACATAAGGTAAACCAGATAGATGCAGGAAAATCTTCATCAAGGCTTTGCTCATTTCTTATTGGGCCTAGGAACACCCAATAGAAAGTCTGAATTTGCTCTAGTTCATTATAGCAAGGCTCTGGACCAGACCTTTCCCGTAATCTCTATTCGAAGGGAGTAATCCTTTACATCTCTCTCAACTCCAGAGTTATACGTCTGAATATGAACTCAGCAACTTTTAGCAAGCATGGATGTAATTATGACTGCAAAAGTCCACATCCATTTTTGCCTTTAGTGGAAAGACTTCAATAAGGAATATCCACAGGGGAAGAACTTTTCTCAGACTACAACATGGAAACACAGCATCTGTATAGATCCCTCCTCCTCTTCCTTGGGGATCTGTTCCCTGACTTATATGTTAAACCTCAAAGTCACATCTTAGTCCTTCAAATGTTGCATAGAATCATAGAATCTTAGAATGGTAGGGGTTGGAAGGGACCTTTAGAGATCATCTAGTCCAACCCCCCTGCAGAAGCAGGGTCACCTATATCAGGTCGCATAGGAACATGTCCAGGCAGGTCTTGAAGACCTCTAAGGAAGGAGACTTCACAGCTCCTCTGGACAGCCTATGCCACTGCTCCGTCACCCTCACAGTCAGGGGACTGGAACATCTTTCATACAAGGAAAGGCTGCAGGAACTGGGGATGGTTAGTCTAGAAATGAGAATACTGAGGGGGGATCTTATTGATATTTACAAATATCTAAATGGTGAGTGTCAGGAGGTTGGGTCATCCCCTTTTTCTATTCTATTCTATTGCATGCAAGACCCTTACAGTGCAATTTTATGCTTTTAGTTTATCAGACAAAAAAATAGCATATTACAGCAGAAACAAGAATTTTCAGTAGTGATGGAAACAGTTGCTGATACCAAGGAGAGATTTAATGGATCTACTGGTTTAATTCCAATCTGTAGGCAAGAATTATTTACAGCCAAATTTTGTTCAAGAAAAGCAGACTTTGAATACAGGCAGCAAAAATTATTCCAAGCACTTTTTGCAGTCAATTGAAGAATGAAGCTGCTTGACTAAAAGTGGAGAATAGAGTATATTATCATATGATAATACTTCACAAATTGAAAACAGTTGTTTGAAAACATTTCTTTACAAAAGTGGCACTTCCTTTGCATTTCACTTGCATAGCAAAGCTGCACTATCCCTCTTCTTCCTTCTCAAAAGGAAATAAATGTAAGATTAGGAAGATGCAGACTGGCATCAAGCTATCAAAGAGTACATTCTAATTTTAAATTTTCCAGAAAGACAACTGCATGATCTTTCTATTAAAGATCTTTCTATTAAAGATTTATAAAGATTTTATAATCTTGGTAGTTCTGTATTCCATGGTAAACTACAAAGATACTTTTAATAAATTATTTTGGTTTTGTCTAATGGACAAAAGCAATTTCTGTAGCACAACAACATCTAGATGCTTGCTTACTTGAAATTTCTAATTTAAAGACAGTATAAAATTAATACAACAGAATGCTCAATTGTTATAATGGGACAATTCCAAAATTGTTAACTATTTAGGATTAGATTTCTTTAAAATTCAATTTGATGTGTACTAATGTTAAAAAGATTCAGGAGCTCTTCAGGCAAAAAATATGTGAACCCAATATTAGAACTCTTATTTAATCCCTTCACTAAAACTTGATTAAAACTAGCAAAAACTTAACTGTTTGAGATTTCTAATTCCAATAAGGAAAACAGACGTGTTAGTTTTGTCATATGTTACCACAGAATTATTGAAAAAGATGAATAATGAACACTATTATAACAAACATTTTTATAATGTCTGTGTATCTTTGACTCTCAAAACACTTGCTCATATCTTGTGAAAACATCTTCTTACTTTGAAAAGAGCTGTAATGAAAAGCTGATCCAACAATATGAAAGTCTGTGAGGACGTTTTGACAGGATGACTCATGTTAAACAAAACAAATTAATCTCAGCTCTAGACAAATAACTAAGAATTTTTATTAATAAAATATTTAATTCTCATTTATTTTTCAAAGGAATCTTAAATTGATCTCTGTTAGCTAGAGATTAGGGGATATATTAATTGAAAGTATGACTTTATAGAGAGGAAATATTTATTAATGCAGCTTGTATATCTGGTAAAAGCAGATTTTAACCCAGCAACCTGATGCAGCATACCCTGCAATTATGTAAGGCTGCCTATTGATTTTACTGGCCATCAAACAATCCCAGACTTCAGTGAAGCTTTGTTGTAGTTTCAGGCTGTTGAGTATCATTAAAGTCTTGAATGTTAAATCTGTGATTTCACTGTGATAAATTAAAACTTTGGCTGATTTACTAAAGTTGCCTGATAATCCTGTATTTTTTACCCCAACACATCAATGAGTTACTCTCAAGCATTCTGCATTTACAGAATACAGCAAGTTGCTCCAAGAGCAGTGAAGACACTCTAGCTTTGCTCATATTTTGTGATACCTGTGTTTGTTACAGAGCACTTCTGTTTGCATTCTTCATGAATCAGGGCTCTGAAAAGGGATTCAGACTTCCCTCTATGCTCTATTCAGTGCTGTGGGAATCCACTAAATGTGCTTACAGATTTTAAACTGGAAGAGCTTGTTGATTTTGTAGTTTGCTCTCAAATACAGCAGGAAATTTTGGCTGAGGTTTTCAGGGTCGCCTAAGGGATTTTGATGACCAGTTCCTATTAAAATTAATGAGAAATGAGCATACAAATCCCATTGGTAATCTCACTCTTTATGTTATTAAAACAATAAAAGTTGGAGAAGAGTGATGTATAAAATAAAATTTATGTTGCATTAAAAAAGAAAGTCTAGCTATCTATAAAACCATTGAGTAGTCCCTTTCCCCTTAACCTTCACTGAAATACTTCACTGAAACTCCATGAAAGCACTTTTATTAGAGCTCAAGAGGTTCATACTTGGCCCTTGCTTTACAGGAGCTGTTTGATATTTACCTTGTATTACAGTGTATTTCTAAAACTTTGACCTCAAATTTATTACAGGAAAGAGCCATAATAATAATAATAAAAAATGGCATTAGCAGGTTCAGTTTTTAACAATTTTGCTCATGTTTTACACCTTTTACATTGACCGATTAACAGTTTTCAAGCACATACCTTCGTTCTGGTTTGGAATCATTCCTGAATGGTGTAATCCTAGGAATAGAAGGTAGGAAGAACATGCTTGAAGCACTGGAGTGCTGCCACTAAAACCTTAATTGGATGCTGAAGGACAGATTCACTGTTGATATCACAGAAGACTGGGAATTTAGAGCACAAATGCATTCAAAATATTTCTCAGGGTTAGAAAAGAACTGAGTGTCCAGCTCAGTAAGGCAGTGACAGATCTTCACTTCAAATGACATGAGAAATGGCTGGGAAAAGAAAATTAGTGTCATAAAATAAAATGAGACAAAACAACAACAACAACAAATGCTTTTTAAAAAATATTCATCCAACACTTAGATGAAAAGGCAAAAAATCCAGAAAACTAATCTTGTTCTTATCTCGGTTTTTTGCCTGTCATTTATTTGATAGAAAGGATCTTCACAATGTCACTTTCTCCTGTAGGAAGCAAACCTGACATAACTCTTGAAGAAAAGCAGTCAAAAAGCTATCACTTGATTTTCTTGATGGAATTTTCAAGTTTTTGAGAACAGAATTTTTTTTAGTTGGAATATTAATGACCTGGAAAGTATTCAACAGCAAAATTATTTCTGTCCAAATACAGAACAGTTCATATAATTTATCCCATACTTTTATAAATCATTACTAAAAACAACTCCTAATAATTCTGTGCCAACTCATGCACTTTTAAAATATGAACATGTAGATTTTTATGGTTATCTTTCCAGAAATCTAAGCTAAATTTTTAGAAAGCGTTAGGTTCTCTGTCTCTACTTCTTCTTGTTCTCCTTTTTTTTAAGGGTCAGCTGTGCAATCAGATCAGGTTACTCTGGGCTTTATCCAGTCAGGTCTTGAAAACATCCTAAGACAAAGCCTGCACAGCCTTTCTGGGCAGCTTGCTCCACTCTGCCTATCTTCTGACTAAAAAACTGTTTGTTTACAGCCTGGCTGAATTCACCTTATACTCACTGTCACTCATCTTCCCACCTTGCATGACTGGGAAGGATCCCCTTCCAGCTTCTTGATAACCCCCTCACAGGTACTGGGATGTTGTTCTTGTGCACTGAGACAATTTCTCTGGCAGGCTGAACAAGCCCCAGTTTCTCTGCCTCTCCTCACAGAGCTGAGACAGTACTCTCATCAGTTTCTTTCTTAGACTGAGGGGCTCTAAACTGGATGCAGTGTTTCAGATGGGATCTCATGAATGCCAAATAATGGGATAATACCTCCCCTCAGTGTTCTGACTATACCTCTATAAATTCCTCCCAGGCCACCATTGGCCATCTCTACATCTAAGGCAGACTGCTGACTGCTGCTCAGCTTGTGTCTCTGCCAAGACCTGCAGGCCACTTCTCACAGGACTGCTCCCAGTCAGGCACAGGTCCTAGCCTGTCCTTGTGAAGAGGCAGCACTTGGCACTCTTACTGCATTTTGTGAGGTTCCTGTTGGTCCATTCCTCCAGCTTCTCTACATCTCACTGGATTGCAGTCCCGCCCTTCAAGGTATTGACTGATTCCCAGTTTGGTGAAATTTCCAAACTTGATTAGAGTCTCCTCCATCACTTCTGACAGGCTGAACAGATGTTCAATAGAACAGGTCTCAGAACAGCCCTCTTCAGTACCACACTTGTTATCAGACTCCACTTACAGTTAACTTACACTTACCCATTAACCACCATACTCTGATTCCAACCATACAACTCATTTTTTATACATTTAGTTGCCCACACATCCAGACTGTTATGTCCCAATTTGGACAGAAGAATATTAAGGGAGATGGTATTGAAAGCCTTGTGAAGCCAAAGGTGACATCTGCAAGGGATACTACCAATTTTTTCACTCCCATGAGAAAAAATCTGGAGTACTGTGACCATTTTTGGGTTCCTCTGTAAAAGAAAGACATTGATGTATTGGATCAAATCCAGTGGAGGTCAGAAAGATAGTTAGGGGAGTGGAAAACACAGTATTAGGGAGGCTAAAAGAGCTAGATTTGTTAGTCCATAGTAAGAGAAGGTTAATGGAGACTTTTACTGTTGTAAGACTCCTAAGCGGGGTGAAATGGACAAAAGAGAAGCATACACTACTTGGAAGTACACAGTGAAAGCAGCAGAAGAAAGAAGCCTGAGCTGCAAGACAAGACATTTCAATTAGATGTAAATAAAAGTTTTTCCTGTGAGGTGATGAAATACTGGAGAGGGTGCAAGATCTCTGTCCTTGGGGATATCTAAGACTTATGTAAACCTCTAAACATCCCTTCCAAGCTAAATTATTCTACAATTCTATGACTTTTTTTTATTGTCCATGATTTCCCTAACAGGGAATTATGAACGACACTTATCCTGTAAGTATTATATAGTAGATTTCAGTGGTCAATACTATTATGTAAGTAATCTCTAACTTATATTTTCATCTTTGTACCTTTCAAAGTTCATTGCATTTACGTGTTTGCTCAGTGAGCATTTAAAATAAAGCTTAATAATAATAAAAGACATTCTTGACTACTCTTGTACCATTTCCTATCAACTATTTCCTCAACCTTTCACTAACACAAAGCATGACATCCCTTGCTGTATATTTTATGCGTATTTGTTGTCATTTGTTTTATGCTTCAGTTTTCTCATTCTTTTCACAGTTGCACTGTTCTTTAGTTCTCATCCCCAGTAATTTGACTGAGTCACTTCTTGTGACATTCAATTTCTATTCTTTGAAAAATCGTATAGATTGGTGAAGCTGATACATCTTTAAACTGACCTTCCCTTCATTTATGATCTTAAAATTATCTCTGTCACTCTCTTGAACTTCTTATTCCTTTAGGAGTGATGCCTAGTTAATCCTACCTACCATCCCTCTTCAGTTAACTGAAAATTGATTTCTGGAAGTCCATCACCTAGTTTCATGTGGAATTTCTCTTACCCATTTCAAGATATAGATTATATGCATTCATACATTTGAGACTGAATGTAGACATTTTCAGTATCCCACTATCTCTGCTGAACTATATCTATTTAACAACTATTAAAAAAAGGCTATTAACTTGTTGATAATGATCTTCCATAGACCAAAAATACTTGTTGCAAATACTTCTTTTATATAAATGCAGACTCACAACATTAGAATCTCTTCTAGATATTCTAGGTATCAAACTGATATGAATTTCATCTTCATTAAAACATATCTCATGCTACTATTTAAAAGATATTTCTGTTAATTTTAAGAAGAATTATAAACAGTATGAAAAAATTAGAAATAAGATACAAAAAAGAAGGATCAAAACATTAGTAGGGAACAAGTGCTTTATATATTTAACATAAAGGTTTTTGAGATTCTTGTAATTATTTCTAGACTTGAATTTAGTATGGCAATAATATATTTAACTTGTTCTCCATTTATTCAATAGACATTATGTAGAAAAAACCCACAACATGCTAGTTTAAGGTACAAAGGTAATTTATTTATTACTTAAAAAAATTATTACTTAAAAAAATCCCTTTCTACATCTAAAAGAAAAGTTCTTCATGTAACACCAACATTTTAACATCATCTCCATGTTTGTTTCTTAAATTAAGAGCTAAGACTCAGTACCTACTGTTCAGAAATACGAAAGTATGAAACTGATTCTGTCAATATTAAAAGCTTCCTCCAAATCAGGAGCTAATTCTACAGCTAAGCTTTTAACTATAGCAAAGTATTCAATTTTAGTAAAATGTTCTTGGGACAGTTTTCAGAAGTATCCTTGAGTTCTTAAAATATTAAGAAAGCAAGACTGTGTATACAAATTCATATTGAAATCTTAGGTGTCTTCCTTTGTCTGAAATCCAAGTGGCTTCAGTATGAAATAGTGCAGCATTGCACAAATCATAAATGTCAGCTTGGCTTCTTTTTTCATCATATTTAGATATAAGAATACTACTCACAGGTTTCTTTATAGAATCATAGAATGGTAGGGGTTGGAAGGGACCTTTAGAGATCATCTAGTCCAACCCCCCTGCAGAAGGTTTACCTACATCAGGTCGCATAGGAATGTGTCCCTGAGCAGTCTGTGCTACTGCTCCATCACCCTCACAACTCTTACCCACTTCAACATGCGGATTTGGTGTCCTGAACGTCTCACCCTCTGAGACAGTATTTTGTAGATGTTTCAAAATTGAAATGAACAGGTCTTTTCCTTTAGCAGTCCCACAAGCTTTCTGAGGAAACAAAGAATAAGAAGAAAAATCCTTTGAATCAATTTAAATATTTCATCATTATTGTGGTGTTTGCTTTTACCTGGATAACCTACCACATCAAGGAATGCCAAAAAGTACATCTGCATCGCTTTCCAATGAAAATCCAACAAAACTTCTAAGAATGGAGACTATTAGAACACACACAATAACCTCCTGCTAATACATCTTTGTAAGATTTGCCACGTCTTCTCAGTATGCTTCACTATAATGCTGTCTGTCATCCAAAACATTCTTTTAACAAACAAAAATACTTTCTCACATCTCAAAGGATAATCTATACACTCAGGTTTGTCCTATTTGAGCTTTATGCTGTGATCAACATAGTGCAAATTCAATCCAGTAGCACTGAGTCTCCATTCAAATATTTTGTATCTCAGCATTGTTTATAAAGCTCAGACTTGACTCTCTAGATCCAATATTTACAAATCTGTGCAAACAAGGAAAAAAAGTTCCAAATATCCTCAGAATTTCATACTGGAAGAATATATCTTTATTATTTTTATCTTGACTAATTCCTTTTTTATTTTATTGACCTCTAAGACAATAAAAACACAGACTAGTCCCAAATTTTACAAAGTATATATAACACACTGTAAAAATCAACAGACTGTGAATATCAGCATGTATCAATTATAGCTGAAAATGAAAGATAAATGTTCAGAAATCAATAAGAGGCAATTCTTGCTCTAGTGAAATGAACCATAATATTCTGGTCAAATTTCAGAATGGTTTGTTCACAGAAACATTAAAATCAAACCATCAGTTGTTGTACTTCTTAAAAACAGTTACTAAATATTCAATAAAAGTCACAGTGAGCAACTTGACAGGTAACTTCTGCAACTGTCACTATCATAGTTGCCTTATAGAGATCCTTAAGGCACAAGTTAGATGTTGTGGCTTTTTCTTACATCAGGAAAAAAATACAAATGAATAAAAAATACTGTATTCCCCAATAGCTGATATTTTAAAATATAAAAAACTTAGAAAAATGTAGGTTGGAAAGGATCTTTGGAGATCAGCAATGCCCTGTTCAAATCAGAATGAACTTCAAAGAACATTGCTTAGCACCATGTCAAGTGGTGTTTTGAATATCTTCAAAGATGAAGGTCTCTCAGCCTCTCTGGGTACCTGTGCCAGTGTTTGACTACCTTCATGATTTTTTTGTAATGTTGCTTACATACTCAGGACAGATTGCTTATTAACGGGGGGGAAAAAACGGGATTGGATTTTGTCATAAGGGAACACTTGTATATGCAATCAGGTTTCTTGAACAAGATGGTCAGTTGCTGTCCAGATGGCAATGGGAGTCCCTGTTACAAAGGTCCTTGCAGCTACATCTTCAACTGGATCAGACAGGACTCCCTAAATTATGCTCAGTTCTAATAATCCAGCTGTCCCATGGTCCTGTCGACCACTCTGGCCTATGCATAATTAGTCATTATTTGTGATCTTAAGGACATATGAAGTGTCTCCTAAAGATGCTATCTGCCTATAAAAGACTGTCCTACCCAACTATCTGCACAGTAGAAGTTTCTACTGATGTACCTATCTGTCATCTAAACTGGATAATTTCTGAAACTGCATCCACCTAAGGGAATCTGTGAAGGGAAAAGCCAGATTTTCCACTCAGGATGTTAACCAGCACACTGAAACACACTGAAATTGGACTAAGCACAGTGGGAGCAGATTGGGCAAATTTCTAGAGCTCCTGAATATTGGTCAAATACTTAATTGTGAAGGTGACTTGGAGTTCAGTCAATCATTTAGTTTCAAGCGAGCCTGTTCTCTCAAAACAGTTCCTTATCTCATCTACAGAGATGAGTAGTGAGATCATCTCTGAAAATATTGATTGAAGTGCAGTGGTTTTTCACAAAGGCCCTGATATTCATCTCATCCACACTTACACCAAACTGATTTTCACATTTAAAATTCATCATAGCTTATGTCCCACAGCACTTGCCACACATACAGTACATCACGATTTCCTTTAAGACTGTCGCTTCCTGTCATTCACTGAACTTGAAAAACAGCTTGACTCTTTACAATCCTCTTGTAGGCAATGGAAGAATGCCTTAGATCTCTCTTTATCCTTGCTATCTCTTCTCTAAACTAAAAACGCCCTGTTCCTTCAGCTTCTCACCATGTGGCTGCTGTTCCAGTCTCCTCTTCACCTTTGACTTTCTCCTGGTAGTCCACATTTTACCTCGCACAACGGAAACCAAAACTGAGTCTCTACTTCAGATATGGCTCACTAAAGCCAGTTCACTGGGAAGCCACATGGTTTCATTCTTTTTTTGAGGTATTTGCTACACAAGAGGTGGTCACATCAGCCACTGAGAGGTAGCCTGTCCTGTGGCATCTTGCAAACACCATTGTGCTGATTCTAGCAGTCTCCTACAGTCTTAAGCAGCAGCTAAATGGACCCTGAGCATCTTCATACCACTTGCCACATGAACTCTTTGCACACACCATGATCACAGTGATTCTGGTTCCTAGCCTCTACAATTTCTAGTTAAATAGGAAGCCAGATTTCAGTCTTTTCTCTCTGTTGAGATTTTCTTATCCAGCAAGTAGTTGCTTGCATTGCCTGTAGTTCCCAGCTTTGTGTCACTGTCGTCAGGAAAGCATACACCTGGTACACACTTCTTTCTGTGCTCAGCAAAGAAAGTAGAAGCCAAAGAACAGTTTTAGTTGAAGGAATTTCACATTTCCTCTACTTAGGGTCAGTGGCCTGAGTAGAAGCCACCCTCCTAGCCACCCCTAACTAGGGGTTTGGCTGCCTGGGCTTAGGGACAGTGTTTGGTGCAGCTGTGTGGCTTTAAGTCAGAAAGAATAAACATTTGAGTAAGACCTATGAGAAGTGGGCATATAGCCACATGCAAGCTATGGTGAGCACCCTTGATCCTCTCTTAAAGCAACCACACATCTCTGCCTATTCCTGGTCATAGAACACTCTGATCTTGCCCTGGCATTTGTCATCACCCCAGCTTCTCCTGACAATTGCCAACATATGGTCACTCCAGGGCCCTGGCTCTTTCCTGGCCCAGCTTCTTGGGGTGCAGTGGCACTGCATCCTGCCAGGGAGGAACAGGAAGGGTCCACGCTGACCTTGGGCAAATACTGAGATATATAGCATTCAACTGCTAAGTCAGTGTTGTTCACAACATCTCTCTCCCCTACCACCATCCCCATAGCATTTATTTCAATTCCATTTCCTTGAGATTATTCAATGCATGGTTTGGGTACAAGGTTAAAAGTTTTTCCAAAAGTCTTCAATAAATATAAAAAAGATAAAACATGATTATACTCCAAATATCCAGTGTTAGAAACTGAAATTGGTCCTGAATGCCCTTCCTTTTTAAGATGATAAGAAGTTGTGCTTCTGAATCATTTATTTTATAATCTTTCACACACACCCTGACAGAAAGAAGATAAAAAAAAAAACCTCAAACCCCAAGCACTTCATTTTTCATGAAGAAAAATAAATTATTTGTTTTAAATCCAGATTTATTGGGTTGTAACTATTCACTGCAGAATATTGTTCATCCAGGTGTGCTAAAACATCAGGCTACATCAGGACTATCAATTTTTTATTTTATGTATCACAAAGCCACAGGAAATAGCACAGGTTTTTGAAGTGTATAGTGAATCACAGCTCTGTTGTCTCTTTTTTTCACTCCAGTTAACAAAAAAGAAAAGATACCTGTATGTCAACAAAAAGGAAAACATACCTGCATGTGGAAACTGAAAGGTCCGATCAGCAGTAGAAATCTTAATCTTCTCTCTTCTTCAGCCCTTAGAGAATTCTTGTCAAATTCCCCTACTAAAATCAATAATTTCCTGGTCATTTATTAAGGAACAAGAAGTGACAGGTTTTAATACTTTTACTTAGGTTATAATATAGCAGCTTCACCCAACTATGTAAATGTTGATCTTAACCTTTTTGCTTTTTGTTGCAGAACACTGCAAACTTTCCTAATTACATCTGAACTTACGAAAATATTTCCATTTTCCTCTTCTTCCTGGCAACAAATAAGAGGAATAACACTGCTTATTGTCATGTCAGAGCTCTTCCAGATATTGCACCCTATCTACATTTCGATTTTACATGGTTTTGAATGGGGGATTTCTGTGTCAAGATCACACAAAGTGAGTTAAGGATAGCTATCAGATCAGTGAAAATTACCTAAAGAAACAAACTTCACTTTCTGTTAGGGTCAGCAAAGGCAAATTTAAAGCAATCCCTTTCTTCTGACTGTTACGTGATTTATCAGAAAAGCTGTTCCTAAGTTATATAGCAATCACATTGTCCATGGAATGAGGCACTTGCTAATTTTAGTTCTTGGTCAATGATGATAAGCTGATCAACTCTAACTGCTGTAACAGAAAAGATAAGGTGCAAAGAAACTGCAAGCAGTAGGCACAGTCGTACTGAGTGGCTCCCTATTGGAACCAATTAAATACCAACAAAAAAGACTCTAATACACTCGTCTTACTAGAATAAATCCTGCTTCTTCCAAACCAAAGCAAGGACGACTTAGATGCAGAACTGTAAGTAGAGAGTGGTTTTGAGCACACCAGTGTAATTGTATGTAAATATACTCCAAGCACAGAACCTCTTTGATGAGACAATTTTCACAAAATTACCAGGAACACACTTAGTAGAGAAAAATGAAGATAAGAAAAATAATACCAAGGCCTTGTCCTTAAAATTCATATTTCTCACTTCCCTTAAAAAATAGAAAGAAAAAAATACTACTCTTTAAAATTTATAAAGCATAATATTGAATCTGCAGTAAAAAAATTAAAAAGAAGAAAAGGGTGCTGTGAATGTTTACTGATCATTGATCTAGTCAAATCAACTACTCCCACATAGAATGTTGGCCACATAAATTCTCACTATTATCATTTCGTATTTTTCATGACGAAAACTTGACTGATAGGGATCTGTATAAATTGAATACAAATATCTACAGTCTTAGAAATAGACACTTTGAAAAAAGCTGCCTGGATGCATTTGTAAATCAAATCCAATTATATTTGAATGTAATAAACATCTATTAAATCAGGTGAAACAATTTAGTTTTCTGTTTTCCCCTAGTTTAATTTAGATAAAGTATACTTACAATTTATAAATCATGCAACCAGATAAAGAAGTAAAAAGCCCAATTGTACAAGACACGTGGAAAATAATAGATTTTAATATTCTTGTAACCACATAGCAACTTACGTTTCCTGATTGTGGCTCGCTGTGGAGTAAAAAAGCTTAACTGCATGTCATCTATAACTTTAAAGTCCTTTCTAATCAATGCTTCTTTTTTCCCCCCACTTTCAACAGGAAAACCGTCACTTTTCTCACAGCAGTCATCACTCCGTATGTACAGCAAAACTTCACTCTGTAGCCTCTCTTTAACAATGAAGAGAGCATGATTTTTAGACCTTTTAGTTTTGGGTTTGTTTTTTTTTCAGATCATAACATCTTCAATGTCATGGGTAGAAATTTACCAGTCACTTAATGTTTTCTGGTGGTTTCAAACACGAGCAAGACTCATATTAAGATACAAGGTCTTTTCAGTCAGTCTGCCTAACTTGTACTGCAAATCTATGCTATAGTTTTGGAAACTAACAAGACATCCCTAAGCAAATATACTGCTGAATTATTCTTCTGAACTGAAGGTCTAAGCAGACTAATAGTTCACCTTTTTATCTGCATAATTCTCTTATCTCTAGACTAGAGGAGGATCTGGAAGATTTATCACTTCTTAGGTACTCAGAGACTAATTTTCCTTCCCTTTTGGAGCAAAAAGATGAAATTCATGAGTTGTGAGGCTGTACAAACCACAAACAATAATGCCCACTGCATCAGTTGATGCTTAAGTAGAAAGCACTTCTGAGGGCTTCATTTCTTTGCAATAGATAAGTCACATGAGGTTCACACAGAATGCAGTGTTTGGGTGTTTTTTTGTGAGTTTCTTGGTTTAGTATTACAGTGTTTAATGTCCTAAATGATATAAAATCATGTTTATCTGACACATTCTATTACAGCTGTGTCACCCAGCTGGCCATTTAGAGTTTCATTTCCCTAGCTGGACTATTAAAACTTGAATTCAAGTCTTAAACTGCATTGTGCATAATTGACTAAGCTTAATATTGCATTGCAGTGCTCCTCCTTTTTCCCTTCCCTTCTGTGAAGAGTAGGGAGGCAAAAGCCATGCAGAAATTGGCAAAGAATTTGCATGATTATTAATTTATCATAATGATAAAGATTAAAAGATAAATATTATGCAATATGAAATATTCATATTATTTGATACTATGGTATAGTATTTACATGAAATGAGGTTATTTGATTTGACATTAAGAAGTCTGATGTATATTTCAAAACTTCTCACATGAACACTACTGAATGGAGACTCTTCAGATATATAAATGTTTAGTTAAATAGATTGTTCATGCTTGCCTCACAGATTACACTTAGTAAAAAACTCACATGAGAGCAATACAATTTCATCTATCTAAATGTTGTTACCATATTTTCATTTTCTCTGCCCATAATGCCCATAAAAATGTTCAGAAAAAAATACACTGTCCAAGACTTCTACACAACCCACAAGAGTAAAATTTTGTCTCTGGATACCTTTCTGAGCTTCTTCTGCTTTGGCTTGGTTTGGGTTTTTTTAAGTTGCAAGGAATCTTTCACTATGTCAAAGAATGAAATAACTCTGAAATGTGCTTTCTTGCAGATGTAGGATGACAATATACCCTGGGGAAAAGGCTTCATTTAAAAAAAAAGCAGAATTCTTATCTAGGATGTTACCCTTGCATTAGTGGATACAAGAATGTAAGAGAATCAAAATATATACAGCAATTATTCTCTTATCCATCCCACTCCAATGTAAACACTGCTGCCTTAAAAAAGTAATAGAACTGAAGAGGTTTTGGACCAATTGGACGTTCTTTTAAAATGAATTTACATCATGCCCAAATATTTAATAATGTTATCAATTTTAGAAATAACTGGTTTCCTTCCTTAAAAACAAAACAAACCTCCACATTACATATAAAACTGTTTGCTCCTACTGCACATTTAATCTTCATCTTCTGTGTATCTCTCTGAATATCTATATACAATAGAAACATAAATCAAGTTACTTCAGAATTTAGAGAATGCAGGATGTAGGAGATGATCCTTTCTCCAATGAACTTAGAAACTAAACAAAAAAGAGAACTTTTTAGAGTTGAAATTTTACTGTCTTTCCTTTAGAAATGGTGTGTGTGGGCAAAACAAAACTAAAACCAAACCACCCTTGAGCTGTAGGCTCACTGTTAAAACGGATGGAGCTAGCTACTTAACCTAGTTACCTACCTAGTCCCATTTTAGCTCTTTGGCCATGACAATTTTCCTCTTTAGTACACTATGACATTTTCACTGGGAAGATTTTCTGAAGAGGTGAAATCCTCAAGCAACTGATGGACTAAAGAAACTCATTAAAAGAAATTTGCAACAAGCAGTTTAGGGAGCCATCTTCCTCTGACACAGTATCAGTTACTCATGAAAAGTACAGGCTACTCAGTGCACTGTTAGTATGTTTGAATTATTTGTCTGTTGGTGAAAAATGCTGTTTGTTTCTCTCTGTGCCATATTACAGCTGCCTAAGAGAGAAATACTTCAATGAAAAAACTTTCACTTCATGACTGTAACTCATTTGTTGCTGAAAAAAAAAGGCAAGCAAACTAGTGTCCTAGTGGACAATAAATTATCCTTTCTTCCTCAGTCTACTGACACTGTCATATGCAATACACTGAACTTCTGAAGGATAGTTCTATCCAGTGACATTTAAATTAATTTTTAAGTGCCCAAAACTACTCCTTTCTCATTATTAACTGTTTCATGACTAAAACTCCTCAAATAAATTATTTGTAGCTGCATGACTTAATATTTAAAGTAAATCCAAAGCTGAGTAAAAAGGCCTATTGGTCCCATCAGTTGCTTGTTTGAAGAAGACCTGCAATATTTAAATAGATTTTATAAATATGCAAAATCTAAGTGGCCTTAAAGTGGAAGCCACTTTTCACAAAGGTGGTCTGTAATAGTAACATAAAACTGTCATATCAGAAAGCATTAACCTGGGCCATCACTAAACAATGAAATTCTGAAGAAACATTTTCCCCCAAAATGGCACAATGAGACATGTGGGAAGACAATGTGCCTCTTCCAATCAGCTGTTTATGCTGTCCTTCTTTAAAGCATTTCAGGAAGAAAATAGGCAGACCAAAGCTATGTCTCTTAAACTGATGCTGTCTACTTGGATGTTTTTTTTCAGGGAGAAGAATAGAAAGAAACCAGATTAAGTAATAACATTTCCGAGACCATCACATGCATTACAAGTTCCTGAAAAGAAGAATTACATTTCATTTGTTTCTGAACATTGCACTGGTTCTGGAAATCCTGACAACTGGATACTTTTTCTAAAAGTGCTATAATTATTTTAACTTTTAATGTGTTATTCCTCTTTTTAAAAACTGATAGTTACATGGTTCTCCCAAACAGCCAAATAATCAATAACAAACATCAGATGAAGACAATTACACAACACAAATAATAGATAAAATACAGTCTAAGTGGACAATCCACATATACCCCCTAGACAGAAAGCTTCTATCTAAGCTATTCAGATTACATTTATGCATAAAAATCACATTTAAGGAATGAAGCTCATTTGATAAACGATTGTCTAACAGAATAAAGAAGGCGTAATTGCTTAGATAATTTATTTTCACAGGAAAATAATTCAACCATTTCTAGAGACTATATCATCAACCTCCTAGAGCTTGACAGCCCACTAACTCCCTCGATAGCAATTCTGAAATCAAATGTCTTGTACCTACCCATACAAGCATATCTGAATAAAAGCAGTATGTTTTATAAAAGTAGCACAAGTTTTCCATCTGCCTTATTATAGGACAATAGAATTTCTTCTTCATTTTGTTTGAGAAAACAAAACCTGTCAACAATCAGAAAAAGGCAATTAAGGAAAATGTTCCTGAACTTGTGCTATTATGTCAACAGTATGTAATACTTATGAATGAGTTTGTCAGGGGCCATTACACTCCTAAACCAGCAATATGCTTCCCTAAAGTAAACTCACTACTTTTGTCTCCATCACAGCGTTTGCAGTGACAACATGTTCTAAACTCTCTACATGTATACAGCACACTCCAATGCTCAAGTAATTAATTGAATATAACCATATGTCCATTCACAGAAGCCATGTTGCTATTACAGCCACTGCAACAGTTGGACAGTTTGTAGACCAATTATTATTATTATAAAGTGTTTTGTGGGGTTTTTTAATGTGATAATAATATCATAACACAAGCATCCCTGTGAATCATAATTAAACTTACAGATGGCAGTTTTGAAAATATATAAGGCTCATATGTATATTTATATCCTTGCAGAAATGCAGGTGAATGCAGCTATAAACCATAGCAAGTTACCCATTACATTCAGTTAGGTTGAAGAACATCTTTACATTTGTTTGAAAAAGATCCACACAACATAATACACGTACTTTTGTTACAATAAAAATCAAACAGCCATCTCACTTCTAGGTACTCCTAAAAAATGGTGAGTTAAAACTTACTGTGGTAAATTATTACTGGCAGCATAGACAGAATCCAAACCAAATAACAATTGCTGTTAGGTTTCTGAAATTTATGGAATAGTATTATTTGACTAAGCTATTAGTTCCCATCATTCTACCAAAGGTCCCTAGTCATGCCTTTTAAAAAATGATTGCAGAACAAGACAGCAAGCTATTCACTGAACTCTGAAAGGTGGTAAAAGCAGATCTTCCTAGGTCAGGGGGTTAGATTAGTTTAAAATCTTAACCACTTTCACCAGTGTTCTCTGTAAACTTTTCTCTATCAATGTAGATTCATAAGAATTTTTCTTCTACTGAGTAGAAAAACAGAGCTCTACTCTACTAGAGCATGTCCAGTGCTCTACTTTTATACCCTAAGCATGTATTTCTTCCATGCTGGTTTTCACCTTCCCAAAACAAAGATATTAGCAGTGAAAGATAATCTAATTATTGCAGAAACAATTCTTTTCTTGTAAAAAAAAAATCCCAACATTCAAAATAGAAATATAACTCTGTTTTGAGAAGTTTTGGGAGAACTTTATAAAAAGAGAACAGCAAAGGACCTGAACCAATTAAAGGTCCATTAGCTGGCCTAAGTTTGGCAAGCCTCGCAAGTCCCCTTTGCCTGGAAGAAAAATGCTAGGAGGAAGAGTAGTCACCATGCTGAGAGACAAGCCTTTCTTTCAGATCATCCTTTGCATTGCTTGCACCTTTCTCTCCCTGATTACCCCCTAGTTAATCAAGAGCAAGAGTAATGTCTACACCCCAGTACTTAACAGTGGAAGTATATTGTGACAGCTGCTAAAAGCAATTCCCACATAGCAATATATTAGCTGTACTGCTATTGCTGGCTGGGAAAGCAATCATTAGGCCATACTTTTTTCTTCCCTCTTTCAGAAAGGAGATATGAGCTCATTAGGTTCTCAACACTCATCCAGTACTAAGCAGGATATACACTGCACTCAGCTACAGCCTTTGTGTAGTACAGGAGGAAATGCCTTTTTTCAACCACATTAATCTAGTTAACATTGGATTAGCAAAATAACTCATGCATGAAAAAAGAAAGAAAGTAGGAGACAAGCTTTTATTCACTTTAAGATGTGCCCAGGGTCAAACCTTTCCCGGATCTGAATGGTATTTATCCTATTGGCCTTTCTCAGCTTAAGAGTTCTAAAGATGGTAACAATCACTCATGTATTTTAGATCTTTAAACCTGAAAGATTGTAATAAGCTTCATAATATCAAAAGTAATTTTGTCAGCGTTTAACTCCTCCATCCCAATAGCTGCCAGATTTAACTGCTTAGTATGGGAGGCCTGATAAAAGGAATGTGCAGGAAGGCTGCAGTAGTAACAGCCAGTAAAGGTTATCTCTTTGTCTTCTAACAAGTTATTACCTACAAACATTCTTCCAAACTGTGATTAAAAAAATAAAAGCCTGTTCTTTCAAGAAAGTTACTAAAAATTCATAAGTACTGTTGAGATATGAGGATCCATTTGTTGTTATTTTACTACAGTCCTTCCTCTATTGAAAGATGTAAGTCAGGCTAACATCCCTCCCTCACCAGCAAAAAACCTGATCAAATTCAAAGTGAGTATGAACTGTGATTTAAAAAAATATAACCTGTTCAAATATGATTCTTGCCTTCATGGGGCACTCATATGTCTAATCTGAGCAGATACCTAACAGTAAAGCACTAACTGCTCACTTTCCTTATTCCAAACTCACATCTGTTTCTGCTCTGACAATTTACATGGTCATACAGTAATGGTTTTTACTTGACTTCTTATCAGTTTTCCATGCATTCATTTTTCTGTTAACTTCTGAGAAGAATGATATATATAGACAGAAAGAGGATAATTATGCTATAAAAACAATAGACATTAAAAACCTAGTCTCCAAATTTTAACCTGATCAGCTCTATCTGGTGCTTAATAAACAAAAATTTTCTATGGAACACTGTTGAATAAAAACTTTTATTTATGAATACTTGAGAGGTATATTTCTACCTCTTCCAAAGAAATTACTGATGGGGCAGAAAGTAAAATTAAAAGTGTACTGTAAAGAAGACCACAGACAAAACTAAAAATATTATTTCAGCAAAATAAGTTTCTCTAATGCTACATTCAGCATGTATCTCAGAAATAATCTTTGCAAGTCATCATTTTTTCCTGTTTGATTCTAGCAGTAATGGTAACAACTCAATTTCCCCTTAAACTGACAAGAAATAACTTACCAAACTAGGAAGTGAAACCAAATCAAGGACAGAATTATTTGGTGACCCAATATTAAACATTGTTCATTTTGTTAAACTACAAAAAACCCTGAACCTGAATCAGTTGTCATTTATAAATAAATAAAAGCTCAAAACTCTTTTAAAATCTCAGTTAAAACTGTGGCAAAAATGACATGTTTCTAAAAAAGGTCAAACTAAGTCTTCAAAGTATTTGAGAAAAAAACCAAGAAGTTCATTAATTATGTTACTGAAGTCTGTAACATGGTTGTAGCAACTGAGATGAATGTGTGGTTTACTCTTACCCCATTCTTCTGGGTCTAATAAAAAATAAGATCAAGCAGAAGACCTACTCAATATGAATGTTGAAAAGAAACACTGGAGCAAGTTGATTGGTGGTGATGGTGAAAGAGAAATAAATCTTAAATTCAAGAAAGAATAAGATTTATCTAAGTATTTTAAAATTCTGTAATTGTTTTTTACTTCCCCACAACCCTGTTTCCAAGTGAACTAAAGCAAGATATATTGAAACATCCAGAAGGAAGGCTACTCAGATATTATATGTTGCTTAAGCAGACAAAGGAGATGTGAGTAGTCTCCAAAGAAAAAAAAAAAGTCTTATAAGCTCTGGAAAATATCTGGATTTGAGAAAGTTTTACAAAAGTGAATAATGTATAGTTTGCTTCTCATTCTTCAGAGGTTGAAGTTGCAGCAGAATTTGTCTGCTATGACAGTTTTAGAGGCTAAATAACAGTATACCCATGCAATCAGCAACATTCCAGCTTAAAGGGAGAATAAAATTAGATACAGTAAAAAGAAACTTTCCAAAACCTAATGAAATTTGCAGTATTATAATGATTTCTTTCCTCAGCTCAAATTATTATCATAGAATGGATTTAATGGCCTCAAGGAAAGTGATAGACTTTGCTGGTTCTGCCCAGTCCAACCCTATCCATCCCCACGGCCCTACCCTGCCATCTCAGGGCCATATCTGACTCTGCTTTTCCTCACAAGCCCTGATCCTGACCACTATCATCAGGATCACATCCCAGCCAAGTCTTGACCCAGTCCCGTCTCCATGTCTAATGTCTGGCCCATGCTGTGCCCTGACACTGAGCAGAAAAAATTCTTGCCAGAAGGCATAAACTCCTCTGACAGTTTCTCCCATGCTTCCTTCTGTTTAAAATTTTGTTTCATTTTATGAGATTTTTCAAGGTAGTCTTTACTACAAGAAATTAACATACAGGACAACAGCTTACTTAATCAGGTTTGAATTTACAGAGAAAAAATTAGATGCAGGCATGACTTCCAATGAGTTAGGGATACCAAGATCTAAATCAGAACTTTCAAATCATAGGTGGGAAATAACTTTACATGTAGAATAATTTTGACATGTAGATAATTAAATACCATAAATGTCTTTCTTTAAAAAGTAACAGTTCAACCAATCAGATAGAGAAGAAGCTTCTAGTAGCTTTTTCACAGAAGCCACTCGTATAGCCCCCCTGCTATGAAAATCTGGCCTTTAAAGCACACTACATATATGTGTTAAAGTTAAAAACAAACAAAAACTCCTTTCTTGTTTGATCTAAAAGTATTGTACCTTCAACTCAGTATCTTCATAGTATTGAGAAAAACTGATTTGGCTTAAATCTATTTTATTTGAATAAGATATAACCTAATCATATTGTTCATTTCTTGACAGAGAACAAAAGCTCGCAGAAATATTAAATAGAACATTTTGAAATGTTGAAGCTATCTCATTCTTTAATAAATATAACTGTAAAGGCAAATTTGTTTTGATGACTTTGAAGTCAGATAGTTCTTATCTAGGTAAGGTTCCATTTCTCTTAGTCCTACCTCAAATATAAAATAACTAATCAGGTTATATGCACTGTAGTGGATACATACCAAGTGACTAAAAGAATGAACATATAAACAAGGCTAAAAAAAGAACTGTCCTGATCCTCTTCAATGGTGAGAACTTCTTATTGCTCTTGGATGGTAATTTCAGCCTTCTAGTATGGTTCAAAATACCAAAATAAGCATGGTATATTTTTGCTTTTCATAATTTAAATTCTCATTATTGATCAAAAATAAAACTTATGAATAATACTCTAAACATGTAGATATTTCCAAATGCATTTTGGAATAAAAGTTTTCTTTATATATATAGATATGTGAGCGTCCAATGTCTGTATAAATATATTTCTGTAAAAAGATACGTGCATATGCATACACAAGCACATGCGGTTTGTTGACATCTGTACAGATTTATAGAAACCTAAATAGATTTGTAGTCACTGAAAAACAAAATAGATGTTCTACAGTCAAAAGAAAAAGAGACAGTCTCTCTACGAGTGAATTTATCTTTGCTGTGTCTTGGATATCAGGAATAGTCTTAACAGAGCAATAAAAAATAATTCATGGACTAATGTAATGTTTGGGTAAACTACAGGAAAACACTGAAGCATTTTCAGTGCAAGATAAACTACTTCCAATACCTGAGGTAGCATTTTAAAGAGCTGCATTCATAAAATAAGGCACGGAACTACTTTGGCCTTCTTTTTCAAACCCACATTTTGTCTTCAGCAACTCTTTTAACTCATCTTTGCGTGGGTACATATAGAGCAACAAGTTGAAAGAGCAAGCTCAAACTGGAGTAGCACATAAAGCACACAGTGTACTCCAGTAGAAATCACAAACATTACAGGAATAAGCCTCTTTCTAACTAGCTGTGTCTTATGAGTCAATACTCTCACTGAGGACAGCAATACGAAGCAGCAGAGCAATGAATTACAATGATGCACAAACCCTTTTTCCCCAAGTACAAATGCAAATTTTGACATGTGTGTTTTTAGTGCTATGATAAACACTTACGCTCATGTGAGCACAGATCAGAAATGCATCTTTGTCTACTTCCTGGTCAATTGTGTATTTGATTAAAATTTTATTTAGTCTACATTTGTAACTGACTTGAAAATCAAAATAATTGTCTTTAATGAAGTGTCAAAAGAAGTTAATATTCCTCTGGAGTTTCAAAAGTTCTTGTTTCGTAGGAGGCTGAAAAACATGGGATTTACGGTCATCTTCCAAAGTCATCAGCGGGATCTCCCTCTCCCTGCAAGACTGGTTTTGCACATGCATCCAAGTACCATTCATGCATGATAGTTCATAGTAGGCAAGAATACAACTTTGCTCAAAATCCAGCACACACATATTTTGGTGAGGGCCTCTGGAAAGAGGCTCTGCCACTTACAAAAGCAACGGAAGGTTTCAGAAGGATTTAACAGCTTATAGGGTGATGACACTAGTGCTGCAGCCTCAGTAGAATTAAATCTGACTTGATCCAATTAACAACACAGAATAGGAACCATAAAGAGCAAAAAGAAAAGGAAAACCTTTCAGAAGGACTATGGAATTTTTCCATTATTGAGGATAAGTGATCTATACACTGCAATTAGGTTTCAGACCTATCATGAATGAAGAGGATGGTGCACTGCTGTACTTTCTTCCCCTTCTAAGATCCAGAGTCTGCTCTTGTGATCACTAATACAGTTTTGTCATATTTCTTACGTGGAAAGGGTAGAAAATTATGGACCTGAGCTCAGAGAACAAAAGAGATCCTATATGCATGGATCTTAAAATAGCTGCACTCCTCTTCCACTGTTTCACCATTGTTTATGTTTAAACACATTTAAGTTGCTCTAATCAACACTCTGTAATTGAGCCTGTAAAGTTTCCTGACACATAGACAGAAAAAAATGATAATGTCTGTATGTAAATTTCATCCTATCTCACCTTAAATTTATTTTTTCAATGCTTGACACATCTTGAATTTCAGTTCTGAAAACCAGTGTTGATTTTTTTTGTCTCTATAGCAGAAATGTAGGATTTTTAGAAGGATGGAGGCAAATAATAAACATTTCATATGTGTCCTCACCTTGGCCTCCTTTCCCATCATTGCACATAAGCCTGTAATCCCTCTCATCCCCTAAACAGGTAACTTATTATTATACCAGACAGTTTTCTGTCCTTTATCTCTCACATTCAGGCTGTTACTAAATCCTGCCATTTTCCCTTTAGAACATCTCAAAAATCTAGCCTTTCCATTTCATTTGTGTTTTCAGGAAGAGTAGTCATTCAGGAAATAACTGAGGCATAACAAGGGCACTGACATATCTATCATGTACTTCACCCTTTCCCTCTTAATACTTCAACTACTCCCTCCTTTGGCTCTAGTTCACCTTCTTTCCCCAGTTGTAATTCCCTAGCTCCTGATCTGAAGACTTTCTCCTGTGTCAAATATAAGTCAGTTATTAATGAAATATTCAAATCCAGTTAAAAGCATTTTGGTGTCATTTTCTAGGTTTCTCCCTAAGTCCAAGGCTTCAT
Source organism: Colius striatus (assembly GCF_028858725.1). Taxonomy (NCBI): domain Eukaryota; kingdom Metazoa; phylum Chordata; class Aves; order Coliiformes; family Coliidae; genus Colius; species Colius striatus. Next base: position 13,283,075 of record NC_084762.1, on the reverse strand, counting down.
TCTCAGTCGTTCACATAACAGCACCTTCTGGTCTTTCAGACAGAACTCCTTATCTTCACAGTTCTTTAAACAATGAAAACAAAGTACAGTTTTCTAAAGCATTTATGGCATTTTTTTCCCTCATCTTTTATCTGTGTGTATTTCAGGTCTTTATTTGTTCTTGCTGTTTATTAATCACTAGAAGTATTGACTAAAAATTAGAAGTAAAACAACACAACAGATAAGTCTAACATGTAGTACACATTAACTTCTAATCATTCTTCTCATATAATGTATTTAGTTGAAACCTTGTTTTGTCGGTCTAGGATGTCCTTGGGGTACTAAGATTCTTTCACTAAGTATTATAAAAAAACATAATATGTGTCCAGACGATGGGCCAAATTATATTCTTCAGTATGTCCACATACATTTAGAGTAATTGTACTTCAAAATTTTGTATTGATCAAAAGAGGAAAACATTTGTATTAATACCTTTGGAATGAAAGTCGTTCTTTATCACATCTTTTGCAGAACAAAGGTAGCAAAGATATAAGTGACATCCTGCTGCTGGATCAGTATCCCTACATTAGTTGAACTGGATTAAAGAGGATAAAAAATAAGAAGATTCATTAAAACTTTTTGTGTTTGGAATCTGTTATAAACCTTGTAAGTGAGAATCATCATATGGTTTAGGTTGGGTGGGAGCTTCATCTAGTTCCAAACACCCTGTCACAAGCAGGGATACCTTCCTCTAGACCTGGTTTCTCGAAGTCCCATCCAACCTGGCCTTGAACACTTCCAGGGATGGGGCATCCACAATCTCTTTGGGCAGACTGTGTCAGTGCCTCACCACCCTCATAGTGAAGAACTGATGAAGCTGGGATAGAGATAATTAAGGAAATTCTTAGATTGAAGCCTGCACAAAAAGGGAAGACACAAAGCTAACTGCATACAGATATAGATTTAGAGGTATGTAAATATGATGATTAAAATTTGCTTCTTTTCCTTCCCTTATACACTCTGGACATACATTGGTAAGACAAGAATACTTAAAGAATTGCTTTTACATTGCTTAGGCCCTCATGCTAGATTTTCACTGGGCAAAGAAACCATGAAAAAAGAGAAATACTGTTGCCATTTGACTTTAGAGAATAACAACCAGAAATGCATTTGATTTTAGGTGGTTGTGTTGCTCTCATGAGGTATCAGATTGACGCATCATAATCTGGAGTTGTTATCCTTGCAGTAAAAGTTTCTTCATCCAGTGTTAGGCAAATGCTTCACCCATAACCAGCAAAGGCTGCTCTAGATCTGTCAAATTTAGGTTCAGTAGCATTTGGTTTTTATTCTCTTCACAGGGTATGCCAAAATGACCTTTCTGTGACTGATAGCTTTTAGCATTACCTATGATCTTTCTGGAGAAATTTTAGAGAGAGACCATTTAGAATTCAGAAACACTTTGACCACCTTTTCAGGTCACATTAGAAAGATAATCCAGTTTTATTCTATCAAAGATTAGCAGTTTCAAATATATATCTAAACTTCTTTCAATTATTTTCATGCTTCACAAGGGTTAGACTTCCTTTAAATAAATTAAATAGCACTCTAACACATGAAAGCAATTTTTACCTTTGGGTAGTACCAATATAGGAAAATACAAATAAAAATAAAAATCATCACCCTTCTTGCAGAGCTCAAGTCCTACCTGTGAAATGGTCTAAACAGCACATATTATTGACTTAGTTCACTGATAATACAGCTAACAGTAATGCCAAGAGGATAAATAACGTGCTTAACATTCTCTGCAGTGGATGGAGAGTAGATTTTTGTGTGTGAAGGAAATTGAATCACACCTAAATTTCCTTAGCCTGACAAATTACCTCTGCTACATTCTATGTCTCCATTCAATTAAACAAATATTCTTGGGGTCCAGCATTATTTAACCATGATTAAACTCACTTAAACTAAAATTATGATTTTTTCCTCATCAAAGGTTCTTTTATAAAGAGCAGCACTTTTCAGATTTCTGTCTTAATTTATTCTTCATTTGTGCCAAAGGAGCCAAGTTGGATTGTAACCTTGACCAAATTAGTAACTGAGAATCATTCAGAAGAAAAAGTTTAATCTCAGAGGTAAAAGGCTGATATTAAGATGCTGTCAGAATTTAATGTGCTAAAAAGAAAAGCAATTCCATGCTGTTTGAAATGAACAACATACTTGAAACTCTTTGAAAAATGTTCTCTGTATTTGGCACCTAGATAATCACAACATAATGGAATTGTGTCAGCTTTTTTTCCAACAATAAAGTTTTCAGTTGCACTTTTTTATATGCCTAATTAAATGCATTGAGACAACAAGATAAAGGGATTTACAATTTGGCCTTTTGGTTGCATTCAAGTAACTCATCATCATTCTTAAACTGTGAAGCTCAGAACTGCACATAGTGCTCAAGGTGAGGCTGCACCGATGCTGAGTACAGTGGCATAGTCATCTCTTCTGACTGGCCGTTATACTGTTTTGATGCACCTCAGGATGGGGTTTGCACTCATGGCTGCCAGGGCACTGCTGAGTGCTATTGAGCTGCTGACAACCAGCATCCCCAGATCCTTTCTGCAGGGCTGCTCTCCAGCCACTCCTCTCCCAATTCATACTTATCCCTGTTGCTACTCTATCCTAGATGCAGAATCCAGCATTTGTTATGGTTAATTTTCATGCCATTGACGGTTGATACCAGCACTAACTGCTGATGCTCCTTTATATACTGAATGTAGTAATACCATTTATATGTTTAGACCAAGATATGTATTAGCAGAAGTCCCTGCTTAGAGATATTATCTGTTTCCAATACTAAAAACTCCATATATAATACTATTTATTTATCAACAGATAATCCAGTTTTTAGGTGAATTGTTCAGACTTTGAAATATAATGTTTGCTGTAGCTATATCTTGTCACCCAATGTCAACATCTTTCATGTCTACAAAGTACTATCTTGCAGCTCATCTCAGATAAAGGCACACACCCCCACACCACACACCCCCAATCCTCATATACACACTTGGTTTTAAAAATTCTCTTCTGCACCTGTTCTCCAGGCTTGGATTATAGTATGTAAATAGGGAATGAGACACTTCCATACCTCAGGTTGACATTTACAAAGATGTTCACAGTTTTTTCTTGCTTTGCCAAGGGCCAGCCAGGGTTGAACAGCTTTCTGTGTTGTTTTTTCTTTGTTTGTTTTTAGTTTTTTTCAGGCAACAGATGCATCATGCACTTGAACATCTGAGCAGACCTAGCTAGTCATAGCAAACATGCCCCAGGGAGGAGTAAAATACTGTTATTCCACTTACAATCATTTTTTCATCTGATGCTTGAGAAGGTACTAGTTCCCATTAGAGACTTGAGATTGTGGGAAAAGGCTCATTGACAGAATCTGCTGTCTTAGCATGCTCTGCAATGGCTCTGGGAGGAAAGACAACCTCAGATAAATATAAAGATCAGAGCAATCCAACCAAAAAAGCCTACATAGGAAATGTATTCTACCTCAGTCAGTGAGAGAGTGAGAGGACAGCATTTTGAAAGAAAGAAAATCTAGCAGAAAGAAAAAGACTAAATACAGAAAGCATACTGAGAAAAAACCCACTCTATTTATAATTTACATTTGTATCTGTATCATTTACATTCAGTAGTTCTTCTAGTAAGATAAGCATGGTAGTAGGGTTATTTTTTGTAGTGAGCATTATTCCTTTTCTTCTGAAGAAATTTTATACCTAGAATAATGACCAAAACCAAACAAACAAACAGTCTTATTTTACAGCTGGCCTTTGGCTTTTGTTCTGAATTCCTAAAGCTAAACAATAAACAGATATGAAGAATACGTCTCTCTTCCAACACATCTTTGTTTATTCAATAAGAAATGAAAGACGAGGTCAACTCTCTTGCCTACAATTCCTAACCAGTGAGGTCTGATAATACTAACTCATAACCCAAATACAACATACTGGAGAAGATCACAGGTGTGAAGAAATTAAATCCATAAAAAGTCCATTGGTAATTTATTTTCTTTATTCCTTCATCTCTTTCCTGTATATTCCCAAAGCCAAAACTCACTTTCAGCAGCTGGAAGCCAAACTATTGGTTTAACAGAAGAAAAATTGTCAGAAACACTTTTGTCTCAACAGCACTGAGACTAATGGATTAGGTAAGTCTGTACTATCTCTGGATTTTTCTGGTTATTGTGGTTTTTGTTCCTTTTGGGGTTACAGAATTTAGAAAGAGTAAGGCCTCATTTGGTTTAAGTAGCTTCACCTGGATTGGAGAAAAAACCCTATAGCAAGACTTAATACCCAACAGCCACAGGATGCAGTACTTTGGGTTGGGTTTGTGTTTTTTAAACATACATGGAGACAGAGTTTAAACTAGAAAGAAGGAAGATTGTGAGAGAGCTTTATTTCTCTGAGTCTCTTCATTTTTTTTTCACCATTACTGAAATTTGTCTTTTAGAAGAAATTGTCTTGAAAAACAGGAAACATTAGGTATACCTGAAGCTGGCTGCCATTCAGAATAGTCTGAAAAAATGAGTTACTTTTTAAAAAGAAAACCTAAACTTTTGACTGAGGGTTCATGATATAGTATTATGACCTGTATTATAGGAGTATGGTTTTTCTAATTGAATGGCTATATCACTCTTGCAAAAAATAAATTGCAAGGACCTTTTGCACACATTCAGTTTGGTGTATTTCTATAGATCTCAGCATTTTACTTACCTAGGAACTTTTTTTTCCCCCACATCATCCAGAAGTTATTTTGAAGAAGCAGGAAACACACCTTCTAAGAAAACAGAAATTTGCTGAGATTTGCATGTAATTCCAACTTTGTGACTGTTTCCCCTTGCAGTAAAAATTCCAAAGTGTGATAACACAAAGCTGTTGCATTTTCTCCTCTTTCAGTATCAAACTTTTACCTGAAATTATAACTGGCTACCTTCAGGCACATTTAATACAAAAAAAAGAGGTAATCCTCAGACCAATACCAGTGGTTCAAATCACACCAAACCCTGACAATTTATGCTCTATTGTCTTGCTGTACTGAAGCGGAACTGGCTATCTTAAGAGTACAGAGAGATAGAGGGAAAGAAAATGAAAGTGAACCATGCCATGCCATCCATATCAAGCACACATACTGGTAAGGTAATGGATATTGATAGATTCTTGCTGTGGAGGATTTTGTGACTTTCAGACCCCAAAATCCTGTATTTATTTATGCTGCAAAGACAGAAAACCAGAACACCATTGTTCATCCTCTGTTAAATCAGAATGCGAATAGGACGGACATTAAGCACTTGCAAAGCACCTATTTGATTTTTGTAAGAGTTTTGGGTGAGGCCAATTATAATTGAACTGCATAGCAATGGTTGCATTTTGAATTTTAATTGCTAATGCAGTTTAAGCAAACTTCCTGGAATCCTGGAAAGTATTTTGCTCTGAATTACTGTAATCATTGTTCTGATTCTTTATCTCATTATAAAGAATCCCTCAGAGACATATTTGGCCCCATGCCTTTAGATTCTGCTTCTTTTAAATACAGCCACAAATGCATCTTTCTTGCATAGCTGGCATTCATCAAGGTTTTGTTTCAGATTGAGATGGTATTCCATCATTTTAACTTAAGTAATCGTCATTGTGTTTGTTTCTTTGAAGCAAAAGAAGGTTTAATAGCAGCAAGGGTTCTTGTGAACAGGAAAAAGAAATGTATCTTTTAATGGGAAATTAGAATAAAAGTAAATTCCTAAATTGATTTTACTGACAATGGAGCGGAGTAATCAAAGGTAAATGAATGTAAGCATCATGTTAGCAATGATCTATTGGAAGACATGAATAAAGGAGTCTCCAGATAGAGATAGTTTACGTACATAATTTTGTAAGTATAATGATAATGATACCAAGAAAAAACAGAACAATACTATGCATTTTTAACTCCTCCTGGATTGCCTATGTGCTTTTCTGTGTATTTCATGGTTGCATTGATTATGCTGAAGGTGAGGCAACACGTACTAATTAAGCACATGATATCATGTCTTACAGATTTTTACCCCTTATGACATGATACCTGTTTTATTTCCTTTTGCTCATTTATTGGTTTTGTTGTTGTTGACTGTTCTTTTGTGTTTGTTCACTGGCACAGAAATATTCATCAGTATCATGACAGCAGCTATCCTTGAAATACAGATAACAAAAAATACTCATTTTCCTGCCCCTAAATTAACAGTTTCCTTACAGTATACAAGCAAATCTGTCAGTAATTGATTCCTGGATGCCAGACAACGTCTTGAAATATCTCAGCTTAATTGCACCATCTTTTCTTGGCCTTACGTATTTTCTTGGGGCTTAAGGTTGTTGCTTGGGGTTTTTTTTCCCCTGCTTTCTAAACATTGTTTTTAATGGCAGCCTAGTTATTCTAGTATTGTCACTGCACTCTTTTGTTCTGACTTTTTTTAAAATGTTATTAGGTTTATGTTCTTCCCAGATTAACAACAAGCATTTGAACTGTACTGTCTTGCTATTTTTTCCTTTAAGATTTCATTTCAGTAAATATTACTCTTTAGTTACAGCTAACCAATTGTAACAGGTGATATATTCAGCTATGATGAGGTTAATGTATCACATTTTGCTAATTTTCAAGTGTTTCTTAAACAAGAGCTTTTCTTAATTGAAACACAAATAGTAGAAATAACATACTAGTATCTTGAATAAACAGCATATAGGAACTGTGGTGGATTGACCTGGGCTAGGGGACAAACACTACTCAGCTGCTCTCCGCTCCTCCTCCTCCTCAGAAGAAGAAAATAAGATGGTAAAGCTCATGAGTCAAGATAAAGACAGGAAGATCACTTATCAATAAAAATTAAAACACTTTCTCTCCACACTCCCTAGGCCTATTTCCAGGCTCAACATCACTCTCTCATTTTCACCTCCTCCATTTCTCACCTTACCTCCCTCTAGTAGCACAGTGGGTTGGGGAATGTGGGTCTGCAGTCAGTTCCCAACAGCTCCTCCCTGCTGCTCCTTCTCATGCTTTTCTCCTACTCCAGTGTGAGTCCTTTCCTCAGGCTATAGCTTCCTTTAGAGCAAATGTACCTGCTAGCATGTGGGGTCCTCCACAGGCTGTACAGTGTGGATATCTGCTCCAACATGGTTCTCTCAAAAGGCATCAGGGGAATATCTGCTTTACAGGTAAAAAGGATGAAAATTAAAAGGCAGAAAACAAGATTCACAGGTGTTATAAAACAGTCTATCTCCATAATCTTCATTAAATGTATGATCACGTATGCTGGTTTATGTCCTGGTTTGAGATGTTTCAACAGTTGATTCTTCTTAAATGCGTACCATATCAAAAGCATTTAAATAGTTTAAGGTTTCTGCAATAAAGTCAAGTGTTAATCTTGTAATCTGAAGCAAAGTTGAGAAAAACTGACTGAAAGCAGAATAACTGGAAGCTTTCTGGTGAGAGAAAGTAAGTAATTAATCAAGAAAAATCCAGCAGTAGTCCCCATGGAAAATCAACAAAAGTAAATTCAGTCTTAGCACAGAAACAAGAAGGATGCTTCAGGGAATAATAGAATACAGTGTTTCTAGTTTTCCTGAGAGACTAAACCTGCTCATTTCATGTTAAAAACAGGTTTATAACAATTTAGGAATCTGACTTCAAGTAACGCATGTAAATACTTACTAAACTACAACAGAACTACCACATGAATGATGAAAATATGGGACTCCAAATCCTGTCACACTCTGTTGCCTAACCACTGCCAGAGCAGCACAAGGATGTTTTTGCTGCTCTCAAAAGGCCCATGAGAAGCCACTAATGCTCTACATGCCCTTGCGTGAGGGAGAGGAATATACACAAGCACTAGGCTCCAGTCTTGCATTATACTGCCACAGCCTCTAAAGCCTTCCGCAGCATCATTTTGATGAGAAGCAAATGCCATAAAACACCCCAAGTGTTACTAGACGTCAGGCAACATGCAGGAATGGGAAAACATGAAAGTTGATGCAGTCATTATTATACCTGTCTTCCCAATACTTGACAATTAACTCCAGTGCAGTTATTAAGACTTGAACTCCTAAAGAGGACACATGCCAGCATAGCTTTTCCCCATTATTTAAAGGTAACTGTTACACAATAACATGAACTAACAATAGTGGGTGATCATTTTCTAGGTTCTAGCTATATAAAATATTTCATTTTCTAGGTTCTAGATTTATAAAATATTTATCTTTAAATAAATGGTTACAATTTTTGTTATTTTTTATCATTATTTTAGGGAGATCACAATCAAAACCATGTTTCACACAGTGTTTCTTTTACAAAATTGTTCTTGTAATTTCCCATACTTAGAGGGAAAAAAAAAAAAAGAGTTGTTATTTTCTTTCAGGGGAAACATATTAGGTAAGATAGGTATAATAACTTGCAAAAATGATACTAGATTTCTATATTGAGCTATTTGTGGGAGATATTATCAGTTGTAATTTGGACATTAATGAGCAAACAAAACCTCTTCTGCATGCACATTTCCATTTGGAATTTCTTCTATAATGAAATTAATTTTTAGATTAAAAAAATGTATTACCTAGCATGCTTAGCACTGTCTAGCACAGAAATACTAAGGAGCAGGCATCTGGGTTTTCTTTTTGTCCTCTGAATTCATATTTATCATTTTCTGCCTGGCAAGAGTTGGGGAACAGCAGAAGGGAAATATTAAGAGTATTTCACATGCATAAAAGAACATGTCTAGTATATTTTCCTGACTGAATTTCATTTCAAGTGAAAGAGACAGAACTAATGCTGAAACAGCTGTGTCGCTACAAACATATCTGAATCCTTTATCCATGTGCTTTGTCATAGGTACAGAGCGTGGCGGAAGGAAGGGAACAAACCTATCAACCAACAATGAATTTAAAAGCTCGCAGCATTACAGAACTAAAAGTAAAGATCACATTTCTCAGGTAATTTTTGCTTTTTTTGTACATTTCACTGCCTTTCTAAGCTAGAACTTCTTTCCCTTAAAATAGAGGCTGCTGTAATCAGTAACATGTTGAATCCATAATTGACCTCTCAATCAGTTAGACACAGTGCCTTCAAGAAAAGGAGTCCTTCATTGAAGTTGTCGTCTATGTTCTCTGTGAAATGTGTTTACTCATAAATATGTAATCCACTGGTGTATTGTGCTATGTATCTTTCTCGAGCACCTGGTCCACTGAGATAACCACTTATTTCTGTTGCCATCTGTGATAATTATAACATTATAGCTCTAGCGGAAGAGATTTATGCAATAAAGCTGTAAGTCCACTGTTCAGATGCAGACAGTGATGACCGAGAAAAGGCATAAATACACTTCCACAATTAAACAAGTGGTACATCTTTATGTCTGAGCCAGTGCACATGAAAACTTGGCTGTTAAAAATACAAAATAAAGATTTTTTAAAAATTACAAATACCAGAAACAAGGTTATGTTTATTAAATTAATTCTGCCCCATCCTATTATGTTAGGTTTTACTTCCCAAAATCTAGTAATATTTCCTTCTAAAACATCAGCTTTTAATGTAGATTCTACCCATATCATCAACATGCAAAAAAAAACCCAAAACCACCTGCATTTTGTTTCTTAAGAAAGACACACCTAAAGATAATTCTTGCATTCTATTGGGAGTCTATGGGTCCTTAATTATTCTGTTTAGCAAACAACCAGGTGTTCTTGCAGCCTATCCTTTTTTACCCTGTGCATGTGTAAGCTTCTCTGACAAATAAACAAATGTACTCATCTAGTTCTTTTCACATGTAGCATACTAATAAGCTATGAATCAACAGATCTCAGTTAAATCAAATTGCAAATGATCAGTGGCACCACAATACAATCAATATATTTCTCAGTAATTTGTAATACCTCCATAGTTTTGCATATTTCATAAAGATAGTTTTGTTGGGTTTGTTTTCTTTTTAGCCATTGCACTTAATCATTTTTTGCTAAATAAAATGTTATGATAAAATATAGCTATTTTTCTTTTTGTGGCATTTATTACTACAATTTTGAACTGTTTTACAGTGCATTTAGGAATACAAAATTTGGTAAAATATTGACAATACTATTTAAGACAAACCACATTGACTGTGTAGTGTTAGGGTAGACACAAGTTGCTCTGAACTGTCTGATACATTTTAGATTAACCTCATGCCTTTTTTTTTAAGCATTACCTCCTTTTCATGAGATACCTTAAGCAATTGTTTATCATTCTTGTTAATTTCAATAACTACAAGGGTTTGAAGCCAAAGGACCAGGTGATAAAAAAAAAAAAACAAATTTCTTAACGCTCACATTTCAGTAACCAGCAGTATCAATGAAGCTAAAGCTTTTCAACAGATGCTTCTAAATTTTCTAAACCATTAATACAGAAACTTCAGAAGACTCTTTCTAAAGAATGAGAAAGTCCGCTCCTTGGACGGGCACAGAGTTTGAGAAATACTCTAGCTTAGCCTTCATTCCTAACTATCGAGTTTTTGCAAGATGTAATATATAAGCAACGCAAAAAATAAACAGATCTGCCTGGACTACATGTTTATTTGGAAAAGCACTGATGTTGGGACACTAAGAATGAAAGATAGCAGAAAGTACTTATTTAAATACAAATATCTGCCTTTTAAAAGACTCCACAGTGGATGTTAGCTCAGAAGGAAAAAATGAAAGGTGTTTTGCATGAAGTGAGTGCAGAGCCACAGCTTCTGACAGAGACTGTGTCCATGAAAAAACAATGTAAAATTTGTAGGGTACCACATAGTCAGAAAAAAATTATCCACCTCATTTCCAGAGGTCTATAATGGAGATGTTCCAGTACAGCAATTAATATGCACCAGTGTGCATGGAGAATCAAGGGTGTCATACCTTCAAGATGTCTCATGGAGCACAGAATCACAGAATGGTAGGGGCAGGAAGAGACCTCTAGAGATCATCTAGTCCAACCCCCCTGCTAAAGCAGGTCCACCTAAATCGAATCACACAGGGATGCATCTGGGCAGGTTTTGAAAGCTTCCAGAGGAGACTCCACAACCTCCCTGGGCAGCCTGTGCCAGGGTTCCCTCACCCTTACAGTGTAGTTCTTTCCTTATGTTTAATTGTAACTTTTTGTATTCCAGCTTTTGTTCATTACCCCTTGTCCTGTCACTTGAGACCACAGAAAAGAGTGTCCACCCATCCTCTTGAAATGCACCTCTTAAATCCTTGTACGTGTTAATGAGGTTACCCCTCAGTCTCCTCCAGGTGGAAGAGTTAATTGCTTGAAACAACAGTTTTACTCCAAAATCAATGAATACTTGTCCAACAGTCTTTCCTCATAAGAAAGATGCTCCAGTCCCTTGATCATGTTGGTGGCCCTGTGCTGGACTCTCTCCAAAAGGTCCTTGTCCCTCTTGAGCTGGGGAGCCCAGAACTGCACAAAGTATTCCAGATGAAGTCTCACCAGGGCAGAATAGAGAAGAACCTCCCTTGACCTGCTGGCCACACTCTGCTTACTGCACCCCAGGATGCCATTTACCTTCTTGGCCACAACGGCACATTGCTGGATCATGTTTAGTTTACTGCCCACCAGAACTCCCAGGTCCCTCTCCGCAGACCTACTCTCCAGTAGACTAATCCTCAGAGTGGACTTGTGTCCACTCTGTTCTCAGATGAAGGAGAGCTGTGTGCTGAGAATGCAGGATGCACAGACACATCAAAGCTGTCAGGTCTTCAGTAGATCTCTCCCACTCCTCGGCTCTGGGCTCCATGGGCATAGGGCCAGCTTAGAGGTTTTATTCTTCTAACGTGTAATTGCATGCATAATTTGTAATAGATTTCCTTGACTTACTTATCTAGAAGTATAACATAATTAGAAAGAAATGGTAAGACTATGACACATTCATAGAGGAAGTAAAGATAATTGACCATAATGGCTGTAACATTTGGTTTCTACTTGGCAAAGCACAGACTGTGCTGTCATCAGCCGACAGGCCACAGACAGACAGCTTATTTGTGAAAGAAAAGAGTGGTGGGTGGACAAAACACCACTTGTTGGATAAAGGATTCTTTGGATGAAGCACTTTTTTCAGTGAAAGAGAGGCTTTGGTTCAAATCACTCCTCTAAATTAAAAAAAGGTCAGATTTAACTGTCTCCTGTGGTCTAAACAATTGCCCAAACCATTGGTTTGGGGGACATGAGGGGGAAGGAAAGCTTCTTCTAGCTTTTGATTGACAAGTAAGTCATCTTTTAAAACACTGGTTTTGCTTCTACCTTTTTGGACTTAAAAATCACCCCCAAAAAATGGAGCTGATTTTACTTCAAAGCAAATTAACTATGTCTTGATTCAAACCACTTCAGTAAAAACTATGGAATGTGCCTGATTTTGAGTTGCTGGAAGCCTAATTCCTTGGTCTTGCCCCTGGATTAAGAACACCTGTGCCTTCTTTATCCTCTGTAACATTTTGAGAAGGCTTAAACTAGAATCTACCCTTGATCAACACTAGATAATAACTCCTCAAGACTACAGCATGCCAGCCACATATGCTCTAGTTCTTTTCCTTTCAGTGCAAACAAAGCGAAGCACAGTAATTTTCTATCCTAAAATGTGTGTGTATCTAAGAAAACCTAAAGCAGTCTCCTCACTGACTCTGGGAATCACTGATTGAAACACAAATTTGAAAAAGGAAATGAGAAAAAGTAGCAGCCATTACTATTTTTAATGTTTTTAAATAACTTTAATGTTTAAAAACATACAAAACTTTTTAAGAACATTATCTTTTCCCTTTTTCAGATGAAAGGCCATGCTCTATTCCTAAATCTGCTGTCTTTTGAAAGGCGTGATCTTGGTCAGATTACACCTTTGTAACTCTCAAATCCAAGAGTGTATGAACACAGCTACTGTCTGAAACTGGAATTCTACTTTCCCTTTTGTAATTATCTTCTGAACCAGATTATGTTTATTCACCACATGAGTGGTTCCACTCTCCTTCCCTCTCCCCCCTCCTTCCTTCATTCTTTTCTTTCGTCCTTTCTTCCTGTCTGACTTCCATTGCATAGTGAAAAAAAAAAAAAACATAGCAACTTAAATTTATTGGCCAACTGTGATACTGATCTCTAAAAAAGATTAAATATTTTTATCATGAGATTATTGGTGAGAAGTGATAAAGGAAAAGAAACAGTGAAGATAATACTTGCAAAGTAGCAATCTGAATACTGCCAGTTTCAGAAATTACTTCATTATTACTGGTTAGGCTTATGTTTTAGAAGATATGTCTGCTTCTAAGGACTACTTTCATTGGCCCTTATGAGTGTTGGTCTAAGAAAATTAATAACTTTATCCTTTGCACTTCTTTGTTAGAAAATGCTGGAACAAAGAAAAGTTTCTTGGCCAAGAAAGCATTTACTTCTTACATCTTAATCTCAGTCTCACAGAGGAATAGGAGGTTATTCATGGTAGATATTGATCTTGAGGTGAAATTCTATTTAGTGGCATGGACTTTAATAGAAGCAGAACTGTATTGCATTGGAGTTGTTCGTAGTGTTTCCAGATTTGTCTTTTGCAGAAGTATAGCTGGTTCCTTAACTTCATCTGAATTTCAAGATGTATATATATGTGCATATACATCACATACAGGTGGTTGGTTCATGAGATAAGATTCATAAAAAGTACAGCTTTTCCTATTTGGCTTTTCTTAGAATGGCAATAATACACAGATTAAGACAAAGGAGCACTACCAATGCCAAACAGAAGCAGCATTAATACCAGCAGCACACTTATATAGTACCAAAGATTTCTGCCACGTCGTTTCTTCTTGTAGTAGTCGAGTTTCTTTCACTACAGAATAACTGATCTGAAAGTCCCCACACATGCATCTTTGTTTAACCCTTTATAACTATGATAGCATTTTGGGGTTTTGTATCATAACAGACTTTTTTGGTAAAAGTTACTTTTCTCCTCATATCCTCGAATCACAACATTCACACACTAGTGTTGGAGTTATTATGGACTTACTGCACAAGGAAGACAAAAATAAAGCAATAAAAAAACCCCCTACCCAAAACAAACAGCACAAGTACAGCCCCAGTTGATATGAAACGTTATGATAATTCAGGTAACTTTATCTAGGCAACATTCATAAAAGAAGTCAGAAACCTAAATATCACCAAATTGTCATTGTAGATTCTTCTGTTAAACAAATTTAAATGTTAAACCACCTACTACCAGTAAGAAGTGCATCTTCCTATCGAAAAGTTCCCAGTAATCTGTTTCGAGGCATGATTGGAACTGTCTAGGTTGGCTGCTACACACAAACTGGGTATTCCTCTTACAGTAAACAGTCAGAGGATTTTTCAGAGAAAAATTGATAATCACACATGTATAATATTTTCCCACAGAGTGAGAGGTAGCAGTAACAATTGCAGGGCTTTCTAACTGCATTACTATGGATTTAGATGATTCTCCCAACATGTGCGTTTGTCAAGAATTAAACCATGAATTGTCATCCATCTCATGCACTCTGACCTAATGAACATTTATTTATCACCTAGAAAACAGAATAATTTAAAGCGATAGTATTGATCCACTAAAAACTTTGCACTCTAACAGAGCATTCATCGTGGAGGAAAAATTCTAAAATTCTCTCAGAAAAAAAATTTAACCTGGCTCTGACCCCCTTGGGTGACTGCACTTACTGCTGGATAACTGCATCAAAGGAGACAAGAGAATTGCCTTTCATTTCTATTTGATTCTAATAGAAATTCTTACGCTTGCTGACTTGTCTAGCTGCCAGGGCAGATAACCCATGCAGAGTTCCAGGCCAAACGACTGAACACCTATGTCTTGAAAAGGAGAGGTTCTCTAACCTTAGTTTTAGTCATTTATTATTGGCTACAGATATGTTCTCTTAGAAACTGCTTGTCCATATTTCTTTCATAAAGACAATGTTCTACAAGAAATGGGTCAAATAAAACCTTCCATGAGAAGAAGAAAGTGGTTCTTCCCTTGGGACACAGACTTGAAAGACATGACTGGATGAAGCAGACACAGAAGAGATTGTCGCTGCAACACATTGAGGAGCAGGGAATAGGCACTAGGTTTCTGAAGCTATGTAGAAGCTGAAAGAAGCACCATAAGGCTTATTGTAACTTTGAAATTACTGGGCATACTGCAACCTTCCTGCAAGGCTTTCAGGAGAAAGGATGGATTGTCTTACACAAACAGCTTATATTTCTATTCTCTCTGACCCAGTAACTGAAATTTCTGACCTTAAAAGGTTGAGTTGCCTTGTTTACATTCTGCTAAAAACCAGCTTTGTCTAAAACTCTTTTTAAAAAAGTCTGGTTTGAGGACTACAAATGCCTAGACAATCCCAACTCCATGCTCTGGCTGACATGGGCTCCTATCGGACACATCTGTAATAGCTCCTGTAGTGGTTCTGTCTGTGCCAGGTTTTGGTAGTGGGGCGGGGGCTACAGGGGTGGCTTCTTTAAACAAAAGTCTGCCAGGAGTTTCCCCTGTAGCTGATAGGGCTAATGCCAGTCAATTCTAAAATGGGCCCTGCAGCTGACCCAGGCCTGGACAATTAATGATGGAGGTAACACCTCTGTGAATAATGTATTTGAGAACGGGAAGAACTTGTTGTGCAGTTGCTAAACTGCAGCAGCAACAGGGAGTGAGAATGTGAAAACATCGCTGCAGACACCAAGGTCAGTGGAGAAGGAGGTGGAGGAGCTGCCCATGCCTCAGAAGAGAGATTCCCCTGCGACCTGTGGTGAAGACCACGGTGAGGCAGCTGTGCCCATGCAGTCCATGGAGGCCACCAGGAAGCAGAGATCCACTCACAGCCCGTGGAGGATGCCATGCTGGAACGGGTAGATGCCTGAAGGAGGCTGTGACTCCATGAGAAGATCACGTTGGGGCAAGTTCCTGGCAGGACCTGGGAGCCTGTGGGGAGAGAGGAGCCCATGCCACAGCAGATTTGCTGTCAGAACTTGTGATCCTGTGAGGGACTCAGGTCGGAGCAATTGGTACCTGAAGGACTGTTCTTCGAGTTGATGACCCAAGTTGGGGCAGGGTGTGAGGAGCTGCCCCAGTAGGAAGCCCCATTCTGGAGCAGTTCATGAGGAACTGTAGCCCATGGGAAGGACCCACGTTGGAGGAGTTAGTGAAGGACTGTCTCTCATGGGAGGGACCCCACAATGTAGCAGTGGGAAGTGTCAGGAGGCCTCCCCCTGAGAAGAAGCAGCGGCAAAGTCCATCTGTCATGAATTAACTGCAACTCCCATCCCCTGCACCACTGTGGGGGAAGGAAGGGTAGTCACAGGAAAGAAGGAGGGGTGAGGAGAGGTATTTTAAGATTTGGTTTTATTTCTCATTTTCCTGCTCTGTTCAGGTTGTTCATTAATAAATCAAACCATTTCTCCCCAAGCTGAGTCTGTTTTGCCCATGATGCTAATTGCTGAATGATCTTCCTGTCCTTATCTCAACTCATGAACCTCTCATTATATTCCTCTCTCCCCTGTCCAGTTTAGGAGGGGGAGTTCTAGAACAACCTGCTGGGCACTTGGCACTCAGCTAGGGCTAAACCACCACAGCTCCACACTTATAATACTGAGATTTTCATTTCCATTCTTTTTAGAAGGTCTGTCAGACACCTCATTTGCATTTGTGGATTTCTCTAGCAAAAAAAAGAAAAAAAAAGACAAAATAAGGGATAAATACATTGCTAGTGCACAGGAGAACCACCTTACAACTATTGTGGTTCGACTTAAACAAGGTTTAAATCATAGAGAGAGCAGCCATTGGCAAGGAAGTCATATTTTATGATAGAAAGATAGAAAACATGCCACAAATATAGCAGATACTGATGTTTTCCTGAGTGCTAGGTTAATGGAAATGATTTGCCACTTTTGTTTCTATTATGTAGCTTCTGAGAGCACAAAAGTTCCTGTTGGCTTTGAGAGCCTTTTGCATATTAATTGTTACTCAATGTGAGTCTGTAAAATGAATGCCCAACTTCCAGAATACCATTGCTTTAATAAAATGGATGCCAGATTCTGTCTGTTATTCAGATGTAGAATCACAGAATGGTAGGGGTTGGAAGGGACCTCTAGAGATCATCTAGCCCTAGCCCCTGCTAAAACAAGGTTCACGTCAATCGGTTGCAGAGGAATTCATCCAGATGGGTATAATGGGCATAAATCCTTCCAGTCTTAGTATACCTATATAAAAACCACTGAAAGCTGCAGAATCTGGCATATACAAGCAATCAAATCATTTCAAAAAAGGGGAGAGGCGGCAGTAATGCTGATTTTTTACTAGTAAATCCAAGTTTTGTGTTGCCACAGTTACAGTACCATCAGTTCTAAGCTACCTGCTCCTGCTGTATTGTTCACACAGAGGTGTGAATTTTGCACCTTCTTTAACCATGCAAAATGACACCGTAGTTACACAGAGAGATTTTGGCATTCTTTTTGTTGGCTAGGCTACAGTTTTAGGTCAAAATCATAAATATGCAACATTTAGAAGATCATTGTCAAGCTGGAACAGTTTCTACTGCTGTCAAAAACTGGGGATGTGAGGGGGCACTCCCTAAAGCCCATCTAGTTGATTTTAAGATATAGTTCAATGACTCATAAAAGGGTTAGTATAATGTTGATTATGACAGCACAATACTGAACTCAGTGCCCCGGAAGTCTCTTACAATGCTATCACCTGAAAGAATTAAAAGAGCTGATGAGGATTAAGAAGTGCACACGAGGGAGACTTGTTTTCTCAATGTTATATGGTTTTCAGACAAAGAACTATAGTGTATACTAAATGGAAATGACTGAAAATTCTCTTTGGGTTTTTCAAACAGATTTGTTTATATATATTTTAATGTTGTTTCAGGCTCAAAATTCAGAGAAACAAAGAGAGAAAGAGAAGTGGGAGTGAAGAAAAAGAAGAAAGTAAAAAAAAAGGTTCCAAAATGAATCCCTTTGATTGCACAAGTTCAATGACTTTTTAACAAAATCTTTTTGATTATTTTTTAACTAAGTCTGCACTGCAGAAAAAAAAAAGGAAGGGAAATACATAAATCTCAGTTCCATGACAGAGTCCTTGTTCAGTTGGAAGGAAAAAAAATATCTTCACTTTAAAGTAAAATAATATTCCCCTTGGAGACATAGCTGAAATTTTACCTTTCTCAGATTCACACTATGGATAGATCAGTTGTACTGTTCCAAAATGATCATATCATCAAGTCTTCTCAAAGGTATATATATATATATATGCCTGATGCTATATTGCCTTGCACCTGTTTTACTTAATCTACACATTGCCAAATGGATAAAAAACACCTAAGAAATTAAAATAACACTCATGCAGATGGTATCTATGACGTTCAGCTTGGACACATGAAAATGACCATACAAGACATTCAAAATACTTGAAAACTTACTGGTATCTTAGGTATTCACCCTCAGACCTTTGTCGTAGGCATTTACACTTGATGTAAATGATGACCAATTAAAAATTATAGCATTTTGCAGCCAGTTCAAATTCAGTGGCCCATGCAATTAATTACTGGAATCAGGCAAGCTGACTTACAAGGAAAGCAAATCTGCACTTGGACACATAATCAATCATTTTCATGTTCAATTATTGGATCAGCAATTCTAATTGTAATAATTACAAGAGGAACATAGCATATACACATCGTGAGCTTTGCATCTCAGGTTTCCAGGAAGCTTACCAGAAGTTACCAATTAAAGCAGAGAATGTTTGTTTATCCCTTTCCCTCACTCTCAGCACACAATACACAGTAACATAAATTTTATGCTGCTAACTGCATGAGGATGTAGTTAGGGGAATTGAACACATAAAAATGCCGTCAGATACCATTAGAGGTACTGTCTTTATTAAGTGTTATAAACAGATCTTCCTGATAGAGACACGTACATGCACTGCTAACTGTCTCTTCAGCCACAGCTTCAGTCTCTTCTACTGTTCCGAAAGAGCCTTCATTAAAGGCATCTCACAATTGTCTTTAATTACATATATTTTGGCCTGTACCATAGGGATTTTGTGTTATGGTAAGCTTTGCAAATATCTTCTAAAAGTCATTTAATTTTTCCTAGGGAGCAGAAGAGCTTATTGTTAAGGGAAACAATCATTGCTGTCACCAAGACTTACATTTGCTTGTGAAATTGTACATTAAAGAATGGTACAGATATGAACATCTGATTTTCATGCTGTCTAAGGCTATAAGTTGTTTTTATGTTCATCCAGAAATTCAGAGAATGTTCAGAACTACCATCGAGACTGCCATCAACAGGACATAACAAAACAACATTTAAAGTAGACATTTCAAGGCTTATTCTCAATTTTGGAAGATATCAAGAGGTACATATTGGAGTTAGGAACTACATTTTCTTTCTCAGTGTCATAAGACATAATCAATTTGGTAGAAATCGGACATTACAGATTTCTGCATGTTTGCTGCTTACTGGTCTTTGCTTTCAGTTACTGCTCACCTTTTACAAAGACGTAATGCATAACACAAAGTACTATAAATGTTTCCCATGTTGGCCTTGTAACAGTGAACATCCTCCTTGCACTAGCATGAATGACCACATAAAAAACAAGGCAAAAGAGAAATTATATCCTTGTCTGTACAGATCAATTACCCATAGAAATATACTATCAAAACAGTTTGTGATGGACTAAGCACCCTAGAGAGGACTAATAGTTATGCAAATGTGGAAGGATTATGATGAAAAGAGACAATAAAGAGAGACTCATTGGATGGAAAGAAATGGAAAGGACTAAAGGAGAGTTTGGGAGAGGAGATAAAATAGGGCGAGTGTGGAGAAAAATGTGATGAGACAGCATCTCTCTGTGGTCAGAAGTAAAAGCTATCAGACAAACAATGAGCTATTTGACTAAGTGGGAAAGACTGACAGAGACTTTGTTTTGGTGAAGTTGGATAGTCTCTTGTTATACAAGGGATAACATGCCACGAGAAATGAGGAGGTATTAGTTATGAATGAGGAAAAGATAAGCTGTGTCAAAGGAACTACATTATGTCAAAAAGCTTTTTCTTACAGTTTTGTTTGTAGAGTTTTTAAGAGTCCACAGCTAAATCATTCAGTTTATAGAGTAGTACCTTCATGAAAAGTTAGACAGTGAAATACTGTTGAAAGCAATATCTGTTCTCCATTGCTTTAATTTCTATTCTGCTAAAATGAAGGTGATAACATACCTAGGCCTTTAGCAAATCCTGAAGTGGTCACATTCTAATGCTTTTAAGATGGATTAAAATCTTGCTTTAATGCATGTCAAGAATTGAAAATCTATTTTTTCTTTATATAAATATATCACGAAATTGCCAAGAGTGCTTTTGGAGCACTGCAATTCTGGTCTATGTGCTGTTAAAATAAATGACATCATTATGGTAGAGACAAAAGTAATGGAAGTGCTGAAAGGTTTAGAAAACATGAACTATGAAGAGAGGTTAAGAAGACTGAACTTGTACAGCTCACAGAGAAGAGGTGATAAAATAAATATCTATAAGTACCTTCCAGGAATTACCAAAAAGGAAAAAAAAAGAACAGTTTTAGTTTAATTTGTCATTGCAGGTAAAAGAAGAAGTAATGGTCTGAAATTAAGAAAATGGAGTGCAAAGTGTAAAAAAGCACTGTATAACAGTGAGGTCAGTTAGATAACGGAGTAACCTGCCAAAACAGCTATTATCATTGCAAACATTAGAGGCATACCACAGAGAGCAATACTGGGGGAATTTATAAAAAATTCTAAGTGCAATCCTGCTGCTATATACAGAGAGGTCAGATAACCCAACAGGTTATTCCTAACCCTAATATCTGTGATTAAGGATAATGAAAAATGGCAAATCACCAGTAGCATAAATAGCAATGCACACGGGTAGGATTTATTTGTCCTTCATATGCAATACTTTCATATGGAAGTTGTAGGTTTTTAAAACGAAATGGTTATCATAACTTTGGAGTGACTTCTCCTGTACCAATACTCTCAGGGTTTGGGACACCTTGTAAAAAAATCTAAACAAATGCTTAAAAAATACATTCATGGTGATTAACTGGTGACATACACAGGTTAATAAATTGTTTAGCCTGAAGTTGTTTAAAAGTGCCATAGTATCAAATGCTTTTGCAAGTTAGCTCCATGTTAAAGCATATATTGCTTTTAATCCGAACTCAAGCAATTTTTCAGTTTGATGTAAAACACCATTAAGTATTTAAAAATCTTAATTTAATAAAATTTTCATATTAATAATACTAATAATATTAATTATTATTATTAATAATAATGTCTCCCTAAAGCATGAGGACTTTGCCATTAACTTTAGTACCGTCCTGTCCCTTTCCTTTCCTTTCCTTTCCTTTCCTTTCCTTTCCTTTCCTTTCCTTTCCTTTCCTTTCCTTTCCTTTCCTTTCCTTTCCTTTCCTTTCCTTTCCTTTCTCCTTTCCCTTTCCTTTCCTTTCCTTTCTCCTTTCCCTTTCCTTTCCTTTCCTTTCCTTTCCTTTCCTTTCCTTTCCTTTCCTTTCCTTTCCTTTCCTTTCCTTTCCTTTCCTTTCCTTTCCTTTCCTTTCCTTTCCTTTCCTTTCCTTTCCTTTCCTTTCCTTTCCTTTCCTTTCCTTTCCTTCCCTTCCCTTCCCTTCCCTTCCCTTCCCTTCCCTTCCCCTCCCCTCTCCTCTTTCTTTTTTTTTTTTCTCTTTTTTTCCTCTTTTTGAACCTTTGTTAGACTATCAAGCCAAGAAACCTCTCTCTATTTTGAGAAAGCACATTGAAAGACAGCTTGACGAGGTTAAAGGCAGCTTATTTTAAAAAGCAGTGTAAAGTATGGTTTCTATTAATGGGAGATCTATTCTCTATCAATGCATAATTTCCATGCAAATCACAAAGAATTAGTGGCATGCTCCTTCACTATTCTGAAGAATAATTTAAAACTATACCTCAACTTTAGTTATTTGAATTACAGTGCCTAAAACCAACTACCACCACTATCTCCAAAAACCCCTCATTTAATAAAATTCACACAAAGAACAAAACGTGCAAAAAAGCCCCTGTAACACATCAGATGATATTTCAATATTCTGTTTTTCCTGACTGGTGATCATTAAATAGAATGACACAAGCCAACTCATAAAATCAAACAGAAAAAAGAAACTTGCATTTTGTAAAATATTATAGCTGTTTTTTTTCCTTCAAAATTTTACAGCATTTTTAGACATTGGTTTTCAACACTTGTTTTGCAACACTGAGAAATTCAAAATTTTTTTGAAGAAATACGGAATTTCAGAAATTTTTGTACATCAGATGAATAAAAATCTACAAGCAGCTAGCAGCTGACATAAGTCTTTAAAAATTGGTAATCTCTCTCCTTGTGTGATATTTGACAGTCTCATTCCTTTGAGATTCAGAATCTGATTTTAATAAAAATATTTAAAATCGATTTTAAGTAGAAGATATTTGAAACTATGGAATAAGAAAAAAACTCCACCCTTATTATTAAATACAATAATTAAACAACAGGCATAGTACATGAAACATAATCTAGTCCTTGGAGATGATCAGTAATTTTCTTCCTTTAAGTAATATTGTAGCAGAACCATTGTGTTTTATTTGTGTCTTCATGAGAATTTCAGTTGCAACTGAGATATTTCACATCAGACTTCCTGAGAATTTCCCCTGCTCCCATCTCATGAAGAAAAAAATGCCAGTTGCAGTTATGTTCTTAGTATATGTTTGTAAAACTAAATTGATATCAATAGATGCATACTTAAAAAACGGGGATGCTTTACAAAGGTCCCCACAGCCTTTTTCTGAGTATCACTGACAATCCAAAGCAAAAACAGGCAAGCAAATAAAGAAACAAACAAGCAAACAAAACAAAATCTCTCACAAAGGCACAATATAGTCAATTGAGCCATGAAACGAGGTAACAATAACAGAATTTATGTCAACAAAACTAGAAGAAAGCATAGCGTAACAATACTGAAGAATCTGAATGGAAAACTTACCTGGTGACCAGATCTCAGTATTTCCAGTTCTATCTATACCTGTCTTGATTTTAGTGTTACTGTTTAGGGATTAAACTTGTGTCAGGGACTAAAAGTTAGGCCCACAGAAAACTTCACGTACTGGAAGAATTAAAACTTTTTAGAGAAATCAGTCTGTATATTGACTTCCTTCATTTTGCACCATAAGTTCATGTATTTTGAATTCACACCTTAATTATCTCAGTATGTTCTACTGTTCTTTTGACTAATAATATTGATTCATTTTTTTAAAAAATAAGTCTGTATTCCAGAGTGAATTTTCCATCTGAGAATTTTTCCACAGTTCTAGATGTCTGGGCCAACTGGTCTTAATTATAGAATTCCTATTGCATTGAAAAAATGGTAGAGTTTAATGTGTTTTTTTTAATTCACTGGGGTGACAATCCTTTCTTATAAAGTTCAGGAAGTAAAAAGTTTTCCTGATAAAATAATTTCCATTGTTATTTCATCTAAGCTAAATAGATTCAGTAGTTTATCATTCCTACATACATATAAGAAAAGTGAGAAAGAGAGAGATGAAGTGGCATACTTAAATTAACAAAGTAGCAAACTGGGTTAGTATTGAGCTATTTTCTTGTAAGAATGTGGCTTTGTTCCCCTTTACTTTGCATTACTTTGCATTGCTTAAGTGAGAGCATGAGGGTTTATTTTTGCCTTGCAAATTTGAGAAAATATAGAAATTTCTTTCAAATGCAATTTCTGTCACTGTATTGTTGCTGTCATTTCTGGTTCATGCACTGATTGCTTTATCTCACCAAGTGTTGATAAAAAAAGCACCACAAATACCTATTTTGGAGAAAAAAAATATTTTCATTGTTTTCTGTGAAGAATGGAAAATGTGTTTGTGTGTCTCAAAATATGTACACGTGTGTATTTTAGTCATCTGCATTCCTTAGTATTGAATCCTGCAGTATTGCTAGGAGTTCAGTGAAAGGGAACTGTTAAGGAATAATACAGTGTTAAATTAAATAAACACTGACTGGGTTCCTTAGGAAAAGACAGTACTCTTTCTGGTTTGGGATATCTCTAGCTGCCTCCAACTAGTAAGTGGAAGGATGTCTGGAGTGCTGGTCAGTAAATGCTGGTACCATCCTGTTAAGCTTAACTATGTTAATATCTTGATAGTAGCAGTTTCTACATTCTTTTACCTAATTCCTTCTTTATCTAATTTCTAGTCTAAGCTTACACAGATTCTTTCCTACACACAGCTGCCTTCATATCTACATTCTAATAAGCAACTTGTCCTTGACTATTCTTTAAGCCCATTGTTCACTGTCTGATATAGCCAAAGTCTGAGGACTGCATCTCAGGACTGTGTCTGAGCCTAATGCAGATTACTGTTTCATACAACCAAAGTCTGGATGGGCCACATGTCCATTTTCCTTCAAGTACATTGCTACACCATACCTACAGGACGACTCATGGATAAAAATAGGCTGTTTTTCTCTACTTGTAAGTAGAGACTGATACAGACAGAAAGTTAAATTATGCTAAGGTAAGAATATACATAGCAAGATATTTGGCTATGTTAACTTCCTTTCCTTGGCAATGTGTGGTTGGATGTTTCCCTCAGGTAATTACATTCAATTTTGAATTAAAGACTGTTCCAGAGGCATCTTAATCAGATAAACGAACAGCTAACAAAAACTGTCTTGATATGTCCAGGAAAGGGAGGCTGGAGCCCAGAGAATCAAGCAATTTGTTGGAGAGTCCTTTACCTAAAGAAGTGTTGTTTGCCAGCTCTTGCACTCACTCTAAGGGTGTATTCCAAAAGTGTTTTAAAGAGGTTATACAACATTACCTGCTGAACATGTCATTTATAATAATAAAAATACATTAAACCACAATTAAAATTGAGACTTTATCTCATAAAAAGACATTGAAACAAGCTAACATAAAATAGCACTGTATAATCCCTGCTACGCCTGCGTATTTGTCTGTTGTCTATAGAGCCACTTTATGAGTAGCTTTATGAAACAGAACACAAGAGGAGGGAAGTGACAATTACTGTAAGTCATTTGTCAATTTTAAGCCTCCAGGAACTAGGTTTTCCCACTCAACAGATTTCTTCCATGACGAATCGCAGTTTCTGAATTACAGAAAGACAAAGAGGTCAAAATCTGTCTTTGCTCACACAAAGTTAATTTAAGTGAACTCCATTAAACAAACAGAGATGTTTCATTTCCAGTGGTTACACGAAAGTAGAAATTGTTCTCTTGGATTTTGTTTTCCCCTGTAGAAATCACTTGAAAGACTAAATTAACTAGAAGGCATGATTTAAGGAGATTTCTTTGGCACAAATGTGATATTATTCAAAGAGAAGAGGAAGCATGTGATTGTGACACTTCTAAACACTACTGCTTAATAATTTAATTTTATTGATCTCATGGTCTTAACAGCATTTGACAATTCAATTGTTGTCAAAGGTATTAAGCCTATTAGACTCCTGACTCAAATATCAGTGCCTTAGGAGACTACAGTATTAGTAAATTCTATTTGTACTGTATATTGACGTCTCATGGCAGAGCTTTAAATAATCAGTTTTCAGAATTTAAAATTACTTCCAGTAAATTTTAATAATTTTGAAACATTTTTATTCATCAAGAAAATAACACACAGAAATGTAACTGCTACTTATAGGCCAAACTGTAAATCTCTAAAAGTTAGGAGCCCATTCTTTATTTGCATACCCCCTTATTCCCTCAAAAATTATGAATGAAATGTAAGTTGAACCTCAAAATCAAAAAGAAAGAATACTAAAGTGGCATGAAGACTCTTTCAATACTGTAATTACGTAGGATTTTTTTTTATTTCAGAAGTAGTAGTAATAGATTGCACTGAGATTTTGTTCTAACAATGTCTCATACTTTTAAAATACAAATGATTAAATATTTCAAAATAAATAGCTACATTTAAGAAATCACAGAATCACAGAATGGTAGGGGTTAGAAGGGACCTTTAGAGATAATCTAGTCCAATCCCTGTGCTTCGTATTCTCTGTCCTCTCATCCAGGTCGTTGATGAAGATGTTGAACAAGACTGGCCCCAGAACCGAGCCCTGTGGAACTCCGCTGGCCACAAGCCTCCAACTCAGCTCCGTTGATCACCACCTTCTGGGTTCTGTCATTCAGTCAACTCTCGATATAAGTCACCATCCACCCATCCAACCCACACTGCCTGAGCATTTTATGAGGTTATGGTGGAAATGGTGTCAAAAGCCTTGCTGAAACCAAGGTAGATGACATCCACTGCTCTCTCCTCATCTAGCCAGCCAGTTATACCATCATAGAATGCTACTAGGTTGGTCAAGCAGGATTTCTCCTTTGTGAATCTGTGTTGAGTCCCCCCGATAATGTCTTTTCCTTCATGTGTTTTGAGATGCCATTGATGAAATGGCTACAGGGCACACATTGCAGGCTGTCAGAGATTCTTTCTTTGTATATATTTGTGCCTACATATAAGCACAGTGATAGCCTACAATTATCAAGTTCATTAGAAGTACAGATAATATCCTGAAATGAAGTATAATTGTCCTTTTTTTCTGGGAAAAAAAAAGTAACTCTTTTGTTAATTAAAATTGTACTAAGAAGTGCAGATCATATGTGAACCAATGTACCAACAGCATTGTTCATAAATAAAATAAGACAAGACTGTACTTATAAAATCAGGCATTTATCCAATGTATTATTACAGTATTCTTAAAGCACAGACTTTCTTACTATGATCAAGAGCTGCCTTTATTTTAATCTCTTTTTTTCACCCGAGAATATAAAATGGTTGTCACTTGGGTATTTCGGCCCCTACATTTTCTTAAAGCAACCAAAGAATTATACTTTAAATTTTAAATAAATGGAAAACTTAGAAATAAACATCCTCAAATTCTGAACACTCATAGTTGAGATAAAATATATAGATATTAATCTCATACTATCCAGAGTTAAATAAAGATATCTAAGTAAATTCAGATATTTGGTAACGTTTTCTTTCACTTCAATAGAGCACAGATTCAGTCTCATCATTATTTTTATCATCTTAAAATTTGGAGTCAACCTCTTACATTACCTCACTGTTTTGATACCTCTTTCCAGCAATATTTATGCCACAGCTTCATCTAATGCCAGGCTACCATGCCTTCTCTAAACATTCAATATATTTGACAAAATAAAAAAATAACTGAATTTAATTAAAATAAAAACCATTATGGAACCCTTCATGTAGTTATCCTATCAGTTACACCTTTGGCATGAAATTGCACTGTGGATGTGAAGTACTGTTAGGGCACTTTGCTTAACTAATAACCGTTTAGTTGAAGTCTAAGTGGAAGAATTATATTGGAACTAATAAGTCAGGAACTAATGACTTGCAGCACTTATATTAAAATACCACACATGTCTCTGTAATTGTGGATTTCCTTACTCTTTTAGAAACAGTTTCTTCTCTAGAGCATATTGAACAGTATCACATAACTAACCTGAATAAATGCATACGATGGACCTTTATGAGGGCTTTTTTATTATTATGAGGTCTCTTTTATTGCTTTCCTCCCCTCTCCTCCTTTAACCACAGTCTATTTGCCAGCTTCAGGTAAAGAATTTTATGCAACACTTAGACAGTGCTGCATTACTATGAATTCTGATTAACCAAAGGGGTCAACTTTCATTAGAAACTGCATAAAACTCAGTCCATTAAATTGTCTGTTTCAAGCTTGCAGTAATGGCTTACAGTTTTGATTATATTAATTAGTGCACCTACTGCATTACTAAACTAAATGCTTATTTTAAAGAACATACAGGCTTCTTCTGTCAGAGAACGACTTTATAGGGAAGAAGCTGTAGAGGAGATGGTAGATTAAAAAGTTAATAGGTTAACTAAAATGTAATACCTTAAAAAATATTACAGCAGTTGAATTATTTTCTCAAAGAACATAAAGTACTGTTTGAAAAAAATAATCCTAAAACATTACTTTTCATGTGTTCATTTTTAAATTGGCAACACCTTATTTTACTGCTTTCAGTCACAGAAGTCAATTTAACTGTTCATAACACAAAGCCCAAAAGGATACACTTTTATCTTCAATGGCTCCTCTAAATACCTAGAAAGTTACTGGTTTTCTAAGACCTGCTCTAGTCTAAAATTGTCTTCATTTCCACTTCAGTAGTTGACAGTATGAAGCATACATCACCAGACCCAGCTATTCATCTATCCAGCTTGATATCCTACACAAAATGAGAAATCCATGTCTTTTGAAGAACATCTTAAAGATTCTCTATCTCTCTCAACTCAGTCAGTCAAGGCTCAAATCAGATCAAGAAAAAGGTAGAAATAACAAATCTTCATGAGTCTAGAAGTCATGTACAAAACTCTCAAGATAAATTCAACTGCTACAAATAAGCCACTCTGGGGCACCTGAATTGCAACAGTATTGCACTTACAAGCCTGTATTCATTGATGAGGAAGCAACTACCTTCTGCATGTCACACATGCTCCTGCATCATGTAATCTGGTTACAGATACTCCTCTGCATGAGGTCACTGATGGATCAGATGTCTGAGTTAGTTTCTGCGTGAAAAAGGACTTTAATTCATTCCTAGCACACAGATTCCATCCAGCAAGCTATTTCAATAATTAATCTGGACATAAATACTGAACTACAGTCTCAGAAGCCTTACACTAGGAGCCAACTTTCTCAAAGAGAACAAAAATAGATCTTTGAGGCAAGAATTCAACAACCAAAAGTTGAATGAAACAGTGCTACTAATATTGGCAGCAATAGATCTGACAGTAATCTACTTCTATTACTTCTGAACATCTCATATCTCTTTCCTCAGCTAAGCAACATCAGCTTGCCATGTCTCTGTTAAGGACCTGCAACTGTTACCTACAGAGGTCATCCTTCCTTCCCTGACCTTCTCACATCTGAGATGTATACATAACAAAAAAGAACAAGCTAATGGAAGTTGAGACTGCATCATGTGAGTTTTAAAGGGACCTCCCTATCTTTTGAAGGCTATGACTTTCTGTCCTTGCTAAGGAGGTAAAGGCCAATACATAGATGCTAAAGAGGCATGCCACTGAAGTAAGGCATGCCCCTCCTATCCTCTCTGAATATGTGGCAGCATGGCCTCCTACATCACCACTCATTATTTCCCTGTCTTTCCCTTCATTCTTTAGTTAACACAATCAGCAAGTCATGTCTTAGTGTGGAAGTGGAGAGTTGACACTGCTGACAGTTTTGCAATGCTACTCTCACAGAACAAAAACAAACAAAACAACAAAAACTAACTACCCTAGAAACAGAACTCCTTTCTCTTTAGAGTACAAATTTGTACATTGTTTTGCATTACTGCCTGGTGTAATGTCAAAGTTTGTACCATAAATTTTCCTTTTTTCTGTTCTATTGATTTATGACATTTGCCCCTGATCAAATGACCAGCATAGGACTGATACAGGCAGCAGTAGGGCAAGCTTTCTATGTAGCATCCCAAAGCAAAACTTGTACTGTTTAAAAGATTCAGGACTGGAAAATAGAAAGACAAAAAAAAGGAAGGTATACAGTTGCACAGCTGGTCTACTATATCCTGACCACAACACACTGAACAGGGTCTTAAGTGTTCCACAATATATGAGAATGTTTAGCCCCCAGAGCTGAAGAGGATGCATCTCCCTATTCCTAGCTTTTCCTATCCCATCTCTTTAACAATGAAATCATGCAAGAGATTGACATGTGGAGTTTTTAGATTCCTTCAATATTGGCCTCTGTCTGTCCAAGTGGACGTGTAGTATTTGAGACAGCAATTGCTGGTTCAAAAATGTTCACCATCTTTCAAAATATTGTTCTCATCATATGCACTTGCAATCACTATAGGGGTGTATCAGAAATAGCTTCACTTTTGATTTTTTTCATATGACTGGAAATAAAGATATAAATCTAACATGTCCAGATAGACCTCATTAAAATACATTGATTTTGTAAAGACATAAAAGGAGTTTAAAACAGAGCCTAATAGACTTAGGAGTTTTTCTCAAAATTAGACTTTTGATACTTTTTTATAGAATCAATAACTTCAATCTACGTAAGTAAAGAGATTCTTTTAAAATTAAGTGAGGCTTGAAAGTCCTAAAGAACATTTGTAATTACATATCTGTAATTACACCTTGGGCAAAACAGCTTGGTAGTTCTGGATTGTTGAAATGGCAACAGCTCTTGGTAGAAAAAAATATGAACTGGGTGAAAAATTTGCAGCATGATGGTTTTAAAAACACAGTTTTTCATAAATTGAAAAGCTTTCCATCAATTTTGACAAAGTTGTCATAAAATTCTGAGAGAACATTTCACTTCAGGAAGACAGAATACAAAAGAAGAAAAAAAAATATCTCTTATTTAAAACTTACATATTAAGGTTTACAGATTTTAACATACTAACACACCAATGGGCCGTATTTGATATATATATTACCAATATACTGGGGGAAAAAGCCCACCCAAAATGAACATAACAGTAACATTAGATGAGAATGATACAAACCAAAATTATGTTTAAATTTATGCAACCAAACAACTGCACATTATACAAATTCCTTGACCGCAGGAAAATATATTTCTGTGTTATTCTTCACCAACCTTTTTTTAAAGGTATTTATTTCTATTTAAGATTAAACAAAAACAACTCTTAGAATTTCCCAGAGAAAGGGCATTAAGTTAGCTGTTTTCAAGTCAGATGTTATCAAATATTATAGAAAGCACCTGTAATTTTCTCTAAACTATGGAGATACAGATAGGTTCCATTTGTTTTTTTTCCAGAAGGTTTGTTACAAAAATAAAGCTGATAGTCTTTTTTTTGTGTGAAAATGTGAGAAGGAAAATCTCTCTCTCTTAAAGTGATGTAACTCCAGTAAACTCAAAAGATTGTTGCACACCTGTATTTGTACCAGTAAAAACATATGATGTCCAGACTTTTTGTATTTTAGTATAATAAGGACACTTGGGAATATTCACAGGTGTATAGAAAGTGAAGCCAGAAAGGATATTTGTTATATTCTAGGTCTGTCGCTGTTGTGGAATATATTTGCACAGTCATTAGTAGAAGTGATATAAGCATTACAGGATTTAGATCAAAAACCTTCTTTGATGTAATTTCTCAAAGGCAATTTTTTGTTGATATCAAGAATCTACAGAGGTCTGTTTAATTGCAAACATGTTGGTGTTCAGTACTAGCAGTAATATAATAAGCCAGTCATTTTTACTTGAAGTGGGATAGATACGACTTTCCAAATTCTGTTTCTAAGAGCATTTTGAAGATTTCAAAACATGAGATGTATCTCCCACCCAGATGACATCTAATTTTTTATTCTAGAAGTAAACCTCTATTCTGAGCTATGAAAATGTCCCTTATGTATTACCCTTGTGGTATGAAACAAAAGGCTACCTATCTTTCATGGTAACCATGTCACCAACCACTAGAGCCGGTCTATCACATCAAAATAGTAAATAAAGTGGGAATAAAAGTTTGGATTAAAAGGAATGAGGTTTTACCTTTTCATTCACATGGATAAGAATATAAACAATATTAGTCTTGAATTTTGCCTCCGATTTTACATGTTCACAACTTAATCACTTCCAGCTTCAAACAAAAAAGATGTTCAGTGAAAAATCAAAATAAATTGTTCAGATCATACTTCAACTCTGACTTTATACTTCAAATCTGATTTTATACTTCTGTCAGCTTAATGAGTCTCTGACAGGTGAAAATATTAACTACATTTCAGAAAAAAAAGTAAGTTTGATATTAAAACTATCATTCTTGTGTATTTTCAACAGAACTGAACTCAGTATTTGCTTCCATCAGAAGCTGTGAAATGAATAACAGTATTTACTTTGCATTTTTTTCAGCTTTCATTCTGAAAGGATTTTAGTATCTTCTGGGTTAAATGAACATGTACACATATATATATACACACAAACATACACGCTTTCAAGAATGCATCTATTGCTTTAGATGGAAACAAACATTACATACCATATCTGAGTCAGGTGAGAAGTCATCTAAACAGGTTACCAATACAAGCAAATGCCCCAAATGCCTTACATACACACTACAACTACTTCATCACTTTTATATCTGAAAAGACCTACATCCATATGCAGCAGTCCATGCCCTACTCTGACAGTGAAAATAAATTATCATAATGCAAGAGGAAAAAACAGATGTATTTAAATGACAAATAGCCATTCTCTCTGAAATTCTAAAAAGTGTAAAATAGAGAAGTCAGAGCAGATTAAGAAACAAATGGGAAGCAGAAATTCAGATTGCCATTGAAGATAAGAAAGTTCTAAGAGAAGGTTTTTTTCCTGTGCTCTTTCAAGCTCTTGACACCCTTTGCCTCACAGTAGATGAAAGAACTGCAGGAAGTGACTTCTTCTGGGACACTGCAGTAAGGAATAGACAAAATGGGATTGTCATTGTCCCCCAAGGACAGGGAACTGAAGACAGCTGGCATAATTACTAATGCTTTAAGACAGTGCCATTACTTGGAAGGCTGGTGTCATGGGTAAATGCCCTAGTTTCCTGTTATTTCACTATTGAAAAGTAAATGCCACTATTGAAAAGTAAAGGCCAATCAGTTCATTGTAGCTGTAACACATTTTTTTTGCCATCCTTGGCCACAAAACGATCTGTCTGTACACATCTATTCTAACCTCTGGGTCCATGCTATATTTCTAAATATAAGTGGATTGAAAACTGCATGGAGATCACATAAGCATTTCATTCAAATTATAGAGGAGGCAAAACTAAGTTAAAAAAAACGGTGTCATTTTTAAGCAGAGGAGCTGAATCCTCAGCTAAACACCTTTTAGAGTTAGTTGAGTAGAGCTAGCTCACTAGCATGTTGTAGAGTAACAATACAATGCGAAGTCAAGAAGCTGTGCTATGACTGCATTCTGAAGCTTCCATTACAGCATTTAACATTATAGAAGAATAAATTCCACAGTAACAATACCAAGACAACAATAAAGCAAGCACCAAACAATCGGTTGAAGTTGGTACAGAATTTCTTCAAGGCAGTCGTGTAAATCTTTTCAAAGTTTGAAAGTCTTTCATAAATTCTCTGTGACATTTTCACCAGAGGTTTGCCAAATTGCTCTCTAAGAGATAACTAATAGAATGACAGCAGTGGATTGTCACAATAGTTTTGGAGGACTATCACAGCAAATTAGCCTCCCTCAGCTACTTATTCAGAATTGACCTTTAACCTCCACACTGCCATTCCTAAGCCTAGTGGTGAATATTTCATCATCTGATGAAGTCCACTAAACCACTAACTCCCTTTAAGTACATCGAACAGCCTTGGTTTTAGCATGCCTCGTTTTAGCTTCAAATATTGTTCCTGGAACTTTTTGCTTTATAATGAAGACTGTCAAAATTTGCCACAAAAACTACTGCTTATTTACCCAAATACAATAATTCACTTTTCTTTTTTCTTTTGACATACTATACTTTCCCTTACTTTCCCTCACCTGCCTTGCTAATGTAAGACTACTTTGAACGTTTCTCTTTTTTGGCTGTCTGAATAGTTTCCAAACAAAAGATTTAATACGGTAGCATAAAGAGAGATGTGTGTGTTCCAAAGAGACATGTGTGTGTTATACACCCCCACCCCACACCCACATCCATCCCCACACCCCCACCCCCCCACACCCCCACACCCCCCCACACACGCCCACACCCCCACACCCACACACACCAACTTTGAAATTGAAGCTGGCTCCCGTTGCTTCAATCAGAGCATGGTAAACAGACTATACATACCTATGAAAACCACTTGCTATGTGCACATATATATTTAATTCATGACAGATAACTATCCTTAGGAAGAAGGACACATTACACACACACACACTCTGTGTTTATAGACACATATAAAACTACATATAAAATAAATGGCTTTTGTTTGATTCAGTTCTCAGATGGAAAACACTATATTAAGTCGAAAAGACAGATACTTACAAAAGAGTCATGACAATACTTCAACTTCTGTTGTCAGAACATACAATATCTGCTTATGTCTCAGATAACCCTGAAAACCTAATAAAGTTAATGTTTCCTTTTTTTCTCAATAGGAGAACCTTTTTACTAGAAGTGAAGACATGTTCATTCTTTAAAGCAACTGGTCTTATTAAAAAAGTGAAAGCAGCAGACATTTATTACTGACTATATATTAAAAATGTCATCAGCCAGTTAGACCCTGTATATTATGAACAAATAATAATTAAAATGCTGCACTTCCATTCTGAAAGAAATTCTAGAATTTTGAAAATACTTTAGTTTGCAGGAAAAACTGTGACAGAAGTCCATGTAGAAGAAAAATTTCCTTCAGGGGGAAAAAGAAAGTGCCATATCATTATGGTCTAGCTAACATTAAACAAAGCCTGACCCAGCTGGGACCCAATAGTCTATCTCTAGCTGTGGCAAAAGCCTAAAAAACTACTGAAGAAGAAACATAGGAATGTTTATATTCTTAAGAACATTGTTTCATGATATTACAACTGAGGTTCGTTTGTACTGGATCATACCACAGGGACACCAGGTTTAATATTCAACTTCCAACAGCTGGCATCTGCCACTTTAGAGAAAGAGGAACAAATATAATCCTCCTAATTATCTGAATCATTATTCTCCTTACTTCACAAACTATGTCTCCCTCCTGGGTCTGTTTTATACTGATCTCAGTTTCTACCAGTTGTCTGCAAATCATTACCAAAATCTTGTCCTTTTCTTCAGGCCTTGTTTTTTCTCATTCTTTGAGAAACAAACATAACAGGTGAGCATATTTAATGCTGCAGCCATACCAGATTTATATGTATTCATGAACAGACACATTGCTTTGGATGTCTGCCAATAATGCTTAGATATTCCTTTAAAACTCTGCCTTTCACGCCTTTCTCTCTGAAGTCTCATATTTTTTTCTACTTATTGCTTCATTTGCTTACAAGTTTCAGACTCCAAGTATCAACCCTCTGCTGTGTTGTAGAATATTACTAATCCTTGAATATCCTTGTTAAAAAGAAAACACCTACATTGCTGTTCATAGATATATTTTAAGTTTTTAGTTTCCCTTTAATGTAAGTGCTTGAATGTGTCTTCCAAAACTTACAGAAGACAGTACTAAGTGTCTTACTTCTTCATTGTCACCACGACTGCTACAGCACTACTTGCCTAATCACAGCTTCTGGGTAGTATTCTGTGTGCTTTCTGCAGAGTGAAGCAATATCTGGTACGAGTGCCATCAAATCATTAATGGTGGTATGCAACAATATGTTCATATCCTCAGACTGTACTTACATTATCATGAAAAACTTCCAACAAAATCAGACTTGGAATGGAAGCTTCTGGAGCAAGGACTGTCTCTTAATCTGAGTTTATGCAGTGTTTGCCATTGTATAACTTTGCTTCTGCCAATCCAAAGGTCATGCTGTACTCCACAGGCCTGATGGTGATTTGAGGATAAAGTTATAAAAAATTAAATCACAAAATTTAAAATGCTATTTTTCCATTGTGTTGATCAATCTGTCACTAAGCAGTTAGACACTGCATTATTCTCTTTATTATTTCTCTTTCTCTAATCCTCTGTCATATACTCTGAAAAGTAATATAGGTTATGAGTAATTTCTGGATGAAAAATAGGACATTAGCCATATCTAACGCAAATGAATTAAAGAACACTTTTTAATCATAATCTCAACATATCCCAGAATCTTAAACACATTGTAAGAACTGGCAAGGGTTTTAGTAGAAAAAATGATTAATATGAATTTTAAATACTATTGAGGGTCTAAAGGAGAAAATGAAATATTTACAAAACCTATAGAAAGTCATCAGGAAAGCAAAAAGGATTTGGCCAAACAAGCAGAGCAATATTGACTAATTTCAAATTGAATACTACTAACAGTACACACTGGGACTATTTTGGATTAGCAAGATTCATACTGTTTCACAGATTTGCTATTTTTCCATGACACGGGTATAACATTTTAGTGACAAAGCCTATATGATTAATATACCATGAAAAGAATCCCTCAGTTTGACTATCAAATTATCACGATGTGCAGTGTTTTTTAACAACACTGTGGATATTGCTATTGATTACAAATAACAGTGCTTACAATGGCTGCACATATGGCTACTCCAAAAAATTATACTCCTCTTTACTGCCAGACATAGACTTTCTAGGTAGAGGTCATGGGGTTGCTTCACCACCTTTACTCCCCAACAGGGCAGAGTACACATGATGTGTGCTTACAGAGGATTCTAAGGCAATCACATAACCTCCTACCAATTGCCTCCGGATTGAGTACTCTGCAAATTACATAAGCTTCAGAATTATTTTAGTTTGACAAGACTTGAATTGTGCACTGGATTTACTTCATTTAACTGGTTTTTTTCAGTGTTAGAGACACTTCCTTCTCCTTCAGTCAAGTAGTTTTGCCCTTGGGATGTCAGCTGTTATTATAGCAGACCAGAAGCAAGAAATTTTTAGTACCTATTCTGGCTATTTTACCTCAACCAGAACTGTATCCAAATTCATGTGGTTTACATTTCAATATCTGTAACAGAACAGCATGATGTTGGATATAATTTTGAAACAGATTTAAGTCTGTAACAGTTGAGAAAGTTGAGTACTTGGATCATTAGAAAGTATAAAAAAAAGATATATTTCATTCTTGTTAGTTTAATTGGGAATCGAGTTGTGAAATCTTCTGGAAAAACTTATGGATAAAACAACTATCTTTTGATGAAAACATTGTGACCTATCTAGGAATTTCCCTACAATGTTTTTTGGAGACATTTTATCTGAATATCTATACATGGTGTCCAGAAGATATAAAGGACTTTTTTCCTCATCATCCTTTTAAACGAACAATGACAACTCAGAAGATTACTTTCAGTTGTTACCAAATTGGTTCCAATAGTAGTTCTGTTGCCTCCAGTCACACTAAATGTTTGTAGGTGAACCTCCACTGAAGTCAAAGCAGCTATAACTGTGTTTATATCATCTGAGGAAGTTCAAGTCACAAATGATAGATTGTTTATTCTTCATTCCAGTCTTTTGTCTTACTGGTGTGAACTACTTCCAACGCTACTTAAAAATTTCTGCTACAGCTGCAGGACCCAGTTTTATTCTGCTCTGGATAACAGAAAATAGGATGCAACATATAACAGCTTTGACGATGACTTATCTTGCAATTAACATCACTGAAAGTGGGTCCTCTTATTGGTCATACCATTCCAAACCTTACAGATTTTAAATTATTTACATATTTTCATAAATAATGTATTGAGACTACAAATTTTGCTGTATAACTGTGCTGGAAACATTGGGTAGAACATGCAAAATTGATTTCTGAAGTATAGCAAGGATTTTGCTCATGAATGCATTTGCTCCTTGGAGAATGAAAAAGAAGGAGAGAAAAACCTGGTTCATTAAGTCGTCTTACAACTAAAGCAGAAACATCTGCTAAAATCATGAGAAACCTGATGGCTAGACATAGCAAGGGAAATGAAGAAATACATGTGCATTTTACTTTCACAGTAAAGTTTCACAGACTCATAAGACGTATTGTTTAAAGTACTGTTTTAATGCATGTCTTTGATCTGAAATATAAACAAACATTGTATGAGATCACTCATAATACGTGCTGCTAAATAACTATTTGTTAATCTACCAGTCCATTTACATTTGACTGTTTGCTATTACAATGTGGAGAAAGGAAAGAATCAAAAAATAAAAGCGTACTTTTAGTGTGTTTAGCAACAGAAACATTTTGTACATATACACTGTCAGATTTTACTGTCATCCAGATCCAATGCTGAGGATACAAATGTAACTTTCACCTTTTCTGGTCTGCATTACTGCTTGTTCACAAAGACTGAAAATTCAGCTGAAATATGCTATCCCACTGAAAAAAAAAAAAATGCCTTTGAAGGGTTATGATAGATTACCATAATCATGGCTAAAATGGTAGGAGAAGTTTCAGTAAGCAACTATGTGACTTTCATAAATCCATTTGATCCTATA
The DNA here is from genome assembly GCF_028858725.1 of Colius striatus. Taxonomy (NCBI): domain Eukaryota; kingdom Metazoa; phylum Chordata; class Aves; order Coliiformes; family Coliidae; genus Colius; species Colius striatus. The sequence continues at coordinate 13,244,888 of NC_084762.1, read as the reverse complement.
ACTTGAACTTAATGGGTTTTACTCTTATGCTTTTGTTGCTGCTCATTGCAATACCACAGTAGTGTGATTACTTTATGATAGTGGAGTCTGTTCAAATGAATTTATTTCTTATAGATTCCTCAATGCCTTTAGGAATTACCTAGGGAAACAGATCCTCATATGAACAAACTGGGCAGGGAAAGAAAAATGCAGAATATTTCAAAGGCTTGTTTTCTTTCTAAGGAGTATTTGCTACTTTTGAGTATTTTTAATTACAGTACTGCAATATGTAACAGGCCTTTACTTCCCAGATCATTGAGCTAGAACTGACTCAGCCTTTACTTTATTGTAAGTTCCCAAACCCAGAAAGCTTTCACATCATACCCTGCAAAGGAAAAAAGAATGAAAAAAAAACCCAAAAAGAAAAGCTTTTACTTACATTAAAGAGCAACTAGCTCCTTGAAAAAAAATCAAAATAGTTAGGTCAGATCAAAAATAAACAGACTTTGTACATATTTTTTTACTGCAACGATGCAAAGGTTCCCACTCTTAGGCTTAGTCTCAGTTAACTCAGTGTCTCTCTAAAGAACAGAAAATCCTTTGCAACCTCTTAACAGAATCACAGAATCTCAAGGGATGGAAAGGATCTTGAAAGATCATCTAGTTCAACCCCCCTGCCAGAGCAGAACCACCTAGAGTAGGTCAGTCACACAGGAACTCACCCAGGTGGGTTCTTAATGTTTGCAGTGAAGGAGACTCAACAATGTTTTACTTTACACATCATTTGTGTAACTTCATGATCTCAGCCTCATTTCAAACTTCACTCTTCAGCCGTTTGTTTCACACCCTCCAGGTTACACTCTATTCCTCCTCAGCACGATCAGCTGGATGCAAAGGAAGACATCTATGTGCCATAGAATGAATTATACTCAAATTACTCCTTCTTTTTACAGAAATGTAAAGAAATCACAGCCAAAGAAATCAACTATACATTTCATCAGTTTATTACACCATTTATTGATATTTGAAAATTCCTCCCCATCCCTATTTAACTATAACTGAACTCTTCAGTATACAATTGAATTTTGTTCTGCAGTTGTGGTTAAAATTTCAGCGCAGCACTGTATTTATCCCAGTAATGCTCTGTACATGGCCATTCATTATATCCCATGTGATAGTTTAAGGATTATTCCAATTTGCACTGGCATCAGTGACCACCTGCAATGAAATGCAGCTGTAGCTCAGCCTACAAAGCAAACATTGTGACTACATATTTCTCTTTTGTCAACTCTCTTTACCTCTGCTGAACTAGGATTGGGAAAATTAGAGGGGTTAAAGTCTCAGCATCAATTTTTATTTTGAGTGAAGCATATTTTCTTCATAATGTCGTCTCCCAGGTCAATTAAATCAATGCAGCAGATAGACTGTGCTAGCAATGTGCTCCCAGCACTCTGTGCTATTCCAGAGGTGTTAACTGAGACAGGACTGGGCTTTGAAATAATTATTTACCCAGGTAGTTCTTTAAGAAGCAAAGACAAGGGCTGAAAAAGTAATATAAATCTGGTTTTATCATAAATATGTGCAAAGTGTTTCAGATATAAAATAAGAATAACCAAAGGGAAGGATTTAACATAATAATGAAAAAGCTTTTAAAAAGATGCACGTAAACATGAGACAAAATGGCAAATTTATTCTGAGGGACAGAGTAAAAAGTGAAATGAAATTTTATATTGGAGATGGAAACTGTGAAAGTTTCAGTTTAAAAAGTTCTCTCCTGTCAAGAGAAAACCAAACAAGAACAGAAAATGGATTTTAAAATATTAATAAAAAGGTGACCTCAACAGGTAGCATTACCAAAAGAGAATTGTCAAACTATGAGATGGTTGGTGCTGCCACACATCCCCAAGCAGTGGTCCCTGCTTAGAGATCTAAAGTGCAGACCTTCACAGCTCTCCTGAGGGACTGTGACTCTGCTGTGTCTTCTTGTATTGGGCCCAGGTGCCCATCAGGGCTAAAGGAAAGGATGGGGCAGATAACCATGTGATGGAAATCTGCAGTGATGTGTGAAGTTGTGTCAAAAGAATAAGATACTGAGACAATCAAGAAAGAAATCAGGCACAGGTCCATATAGCGGCACTGCATCAAATTTTCACTGAGGTTCCATTCTGACCCAGAACATTCTTCTCATTATGTTTTGGTGATACAAAAAAATCCAAGTGACTTAAGCCACCCACACAAGCAACTCTCCCTCCACTTTCAGTTCAGCTGCAACAGCTAGCATGTGGTGGGAGAGAGAGGATCCACAGCCACGTAGCTTCTCCTTTTCTTGCTGACCTGTTCTGCAACTCAAGTGCTTGAGAATGAAGTGGCTCGGGAGGCTCAGCTCTTTCCTTGCCCATGAACTGTGTCAGCAAAAACCTATGCAAAACTTGTACTCCACTTATCCTCATATGCATGTATAAGACAGAAAACCAACATTTTTCTTGGGAAGGAAATTAAAAAGGAAACTGCAAACAAAATCTAAGTCACTAAATAAAAAGGGAATAGAACAGGTTGTGAAAATGCTGTCCTCTGAAGGATGCAGGTGCTTAAGATCTGGTATTTCTATTTAAATAAGAGGAGAACAATTACTGTACTTATGTAGCTAGCTCAGTAGAGGGAACAGGAATAGATTGTTGCTTGAGTTATCAGCAAGAATAAACTGTGCTGATCAACTCTTTAAATTACAAGGTGAAAGTAATCATTGCAGAACACATTACTGGTCACATTTTGTGCATCTCAGAAACCGTGAATGGTACTTTGCAGTTAAAAAAACCCAAACATTAAGTCAAGTAAAAAAAGATAAATCTGAACTGCTATTAAGGGTCTATGTGGTTTTCTTGCTGTACAGAGTGAGTTTTCTCACATGTCTCTCTTCCAAATGCCATATCTGAAGTCTGACCTCTCCTTGGCTTTTTGCTCACTTGTTCTGACACTCTCCATGCTGTTCTGACCCACAGATCTGCTTACCTCTGTTACTTTCTAAGGTCCCCTTCAGTGTGGGTAAAAGTTTTCGGAAGAGTCTCAAAGTAAGTTCAGTCTTTTTTACGTAGACTTTGTTTTATAATAAAGTTGACTGCAAAGAAAACAGCTCATTCTTGTGCACATCCTGTGCAAAGCACTAACCTTGACAGAACGAGGACATTTTAGCAAGATTTGTGTTTAATTTTTCTGTGTGTATTAGCTATAAATAGGCTTGCTTCATGGCAGGCATACATGGGGTTTAGTTTGGGGAGTACTTTAAGCAAATTAATTTCTTGTAATAAATGTAAACAAAATGCTTCCCTTTCATCACTAATTTTATATTATTTAATAAAATCATAGAGTCATAGTATCATTGAATTATAGAATGGTTTGAGTTGGAAGAGACCTTCAAAGATTATCTAGTACAAACACTCTGCCATAGCCAAGGACATTTAATTATATCAGGTTGCTCAAAGTATTATGTAACCTGACCTTGAACACTTCTCATGATCCACAACTTCCCTCGTCAACCTGTTCCCATGTCTCACCATTCTCATTGTACAAAGTTTTTTCTTTACGTCTAATCTAAATCTATCCCTTTCTAGTTTAAAACTGTTGCTCCTTGTCCTGTCCCTCCAGATGTTGGTAAAAAGCTTTTAAAAAGATGCACCAGAGCAGAGTAGAGAAGTATCATCTCTCTTGACCTGCTGGCCATTGCTCCTTTTCATGTGCTCTGGGTTACACAATGCTGGCTCATAACCCTTCTCTGTAGGGATGCTCTTCTAGCCCTGCTTCTCAAGCATGTTAAGGTCCCCCTGGACAACATCCCTTCCCACTAGTGTATCAAAAGCACCATTCAGCCTGGTGTCATCATCCACAAACTTGCTGAGGGTGCCCTCCATCCCACTATCAATGCCACTAACGAAGATATTAAATAGTATTGATCCCAGTACAGACTCTCGAGGGACATCACTTGTTACTGGTTTCCATTTGGACATTTCCCCAGTCACCTTAGCAGAAGTATGAGATGCACAGATTCCTGCTCCTTTGATACACAGTTTTTGCAGATAATCATTTCAATTCTCCAAAGTAACATAACGTTGACCTTTTAAGGCTATTGTTTTGTCCCAATGTTACTCTTCCAGTGTGGGAATCATCATGCAGCATCAAAATATAGTAGATTAATACACAGAAACACAAACTTTTACTTATTAGAGGTAGAAGGTAAGGGTGTATGCAGCTCAGCTTTGTAAAAGGTTTGGGAAAAGCTTCTGTGTCGCTACCACAACAACACTGGTAAAAATATTTTTTTCATTTGCAATATGTTTCATTGGACTGATGAGAAGTTAACAGGGAGTATCAGTTTATTCTGTAATGCAAACAGAAGAAAGGAAGGTGGGGAAGATGATTATAGAATTTTAAGTCCATTTCAGCATATATTTCTAAAAAAATAATACAATTTTTAAAATGTGCCAGTGTTTTTACCTTGGACAAATATTGATGAGTTTAAGCTATGCCAGATATATTTGTCTCTAAATTTTACTCAAAACGTCTGTGTGTGGTTGCCAAGAGTCGCCAACTGAATCACTGACCTGTACTTAAAGCTGATAAAGATTCATCTCAGTTTTGGAATGAGTTTGGCAATAGGGTAGTACTACTTCTGAGGCTGAGGAATGCTAGTTTATCTGAAGCTGACAGTCAAAACCTTTGCTCTACTAAACATATAAGTGATAAAGTGTCATTGTGCTGCTTTAGGGTCTGATTAGCTTTCAATTTTTTAAGAAAGGGTATTTGGAGAACACATAAGGTTATCAATGGTAAAAACAACTGAATCAGACTGGTCTGGGCATTTGGAAGTTTTAAATCCTACAGCAAAACATTTCTAGCCACCGTGAAGAAAACTTATTTTCGTTCATGAATTCTTGATCAGAAAACTTAATATTGGCAAGCCAAATCTTAAAAAAAAAAAAGGCATTTTTAATGTAATGGGAATTCAGTTTCCCATCAAGTCAGAAAAATAACTCACAGTGCATAAAGCTAAACCTGTGCATGTCCCTGCAGGATTTTGGCCTAATGTTATGAGAGAAGGATGAGATAGTACAATATTGAGGAGCTCTGCTTCCTCCTGACATGCTGTAAAGTTTCTGTTTTGTTCAAAAATACAGGGAAATGCCTGGAGACTGTGATTCTCTATTTTATTAATGTACAAATTGAGCTCACAGCAATTTAGGAGAAGGTGGAAAATAGCATAATTCTCAACATTTTGACAGGACTTGTTTAGCTCATTTCTTCACATTTTGAAAAGGAAAATTATACTTTCATTTTCAAACTGCCTTTGCTGCAGTTTTCCCAACTGACATCGACTGCCAATGTTTCTATATACATGCAGCAGTACTGTAGCAGAACTACTTCTGTGTGGTCTGAATTCCCTGATCATTCAGGTCCTAAAAGCTAGCTAGATGCAGTGGTCCCAGGTCTGTCTATAGCTCAATTAGCAATTATTCATGCTTTCCTTTTTTTAAAATTCGCTCTAATTTTAGCATCTGAAATATGCTTCCAATATAGAATAATGTAAATAATGTAATGAGAAAAAAAAACACAGTAAAATGTCAAATTGCTTCACAATATGGTGACATATTTATTTTATTGGTCTATTCTTTTGTTAACATAAACATAAGTAATAAGAGCTCTCTCCATATAGCATAGAAGCATTTATTATTATAGGCAGGACTACTTGTACCACAAAGCATTATTGTGCTAAGAAATTGAAACAATTTTCAGGGCACTCAGTTAACATTACTGTACTGAAGAAAATTAATACCTTATTTAACTGGTCACAGCATCCTTTAAATGTACTTAAAAATTCCAGGAGCTAGTCATGAAAAAATATCAGTTCTCTACTTGCTTAGATCTAGTTCACATTCTTGTGTCTCATATTCAGATTTCGTCATGATGGAAGGACTGCTTAAGATAGTATATATAAACAATTAAAAGAATACTGATTTCAAGTGATCAGGAGCTAGGATTTCTGATTCATGGGGAAACTTTAATTCATCAATGTTTTTGATCTATCTTCTATTCATCTATTGACCATGAAGCTAAAATACCAATTAACTACCTTCAAAATTTGCTTTACCCTGCCAAATTTTATTATGCACACACACGACACATTGGTACTTTTGCACAAATAAAGAAAGGGCAACACATGTAACAGAAAAGGAAAAAAGACAAAAGTGTTAGAAAAGAAAAAATTGGAGTGTACTAAGTCAGAAGAGAAACAATAGAAAACTGAACAAGAACATAAGTGTCTCACAGAAACACACCATAGAAATATAAAGTTAATTAGTTATATAACTACTATTGCCAGTTAAATTGTGTTATTTTTTACTGTGATGACAAATATTGATAAAAGACAAAGAAAGCACACGTAAGAATCACAGAATGTATGTTTTGCCAGCACTTGTGGTGCAGGGAATATATTATAAATCCATACAGTCATTACTTTTGCCATTTCTACGTATCTCTATGCTCCCTTAGTCTCTGCTTCACAGATGTGAACCTCAGATGCCGAACAACTCTCTGACATCAGACCTTCAATCTTCCAGAGAGAGTCAAATGCAGTATGGACCAGCAGTAAGTGCACTAGAGAGGGTACATTCCCAGTGGTTCCAAATGGTCATAGCTCAACTGACTTTAAGCTGTGACTTTGCCTTTAATGGATTTTGACTTCTGCTACGTATAAGAAAGGGATTTGATCTGATTTTAGGAGGGTAAGAAATAATAAGGAAAAACTGGTTGAGATGTAGGTACAAATATGACTTGGACCAGTCAGATACTTCCTCAGCTTGAATAAAGATGGTAGGGACAAGTTAATGCAGCTGACAAGCTGATTTCAATTATCAGAAACAGGTGCTGCAACTTAATCAATTGGGCCCTGGGTGATCACATGGGCAGAAGCAGCATATAAGGAAGTAGCTAGCAAACAAAGGGTGGCTTTGAGTCAACTGTTGGTTGCACTATGTTGTCTGTATGTGTCTCTGTAAGTGCATTACTTAGCTTATCTACATCGTTGGGTGAATGTTACTTGCACCATTACAACATTGAAACTAACAGACTACCAGTCCGTGTGACATTTCTCTAAACTTTTCCCCAAATTTGTTTCTGAAAGCCAAGATCAGAAAATAAAATGTTTTGAAAACTTGCTGAAATAAGCATTAGTCCTCTGCTCACTATTATATTCATTGCAGAAGTGCTAGAGTTCATCTAGTAAGCTAATCTGGTAACAATGCAAAAATAAATATGGAAGATAAAATATGGTATTTTTAGGGTTTTTTAAAATAAGTGGTAAGTAGAAATAGTGTTGTAACAGTTGCATGAGAAATTTGTTAATTCAACCTGGTACTGTTTGTATGTGTAAATAAAATGTTTTCCTTACAATGAAATTCTACAAAATTATAACTGGTTTATACTCACTGCTATAAAGATGAATGCTAGTCATTTGACCTTGACATTATTGCAACAATTATTTAGAAATGTATCTCTAGAAATGCACTGGAATCACTTTAAGGAACAGCTTTATGGTACTTAAAGACTTAGAAGTCTCTCTCTCTACAGGATGTCAGGTACCCTCCTGTTAGTAAAGAAAACAGAATGGTTTGAACTATCTATCTTAATTTGCAAGGTAACAAAAACAGATCTTTCTTGTAACACATTAGTTGTCGGATTTGTCAAATGTGTAAATATAAATGAGAAATTGTTAACCAAGCCTACAATATTTCCTTTTTTATTCAGTAGCATACACCTGGAATCTGTCAGTTGTAACATCCTTGTCAGCAATTATGAAGACGCTCAAGGCTATTTGTTAAATGCTACATGATACGTTTTACACAATAGCAGCTTCTGGGGATATTCATATTTTGCTGCAGAAAGGTAATAACTAGTTTTGCATAGTCTCATAACAGATCCTGTACAGGAGTCCCTCATTTACTCAAGGAGATAAAGAATGAAAGCTAAAAAGAAAAGAATTTCTTCTTCCTGCCAATACACTTGTAGAAAACAGCTAGGTTGAATGTTCAGGTCTACTCTGAGTCTGCTTAATGTTTAGAATGTCATTACAATTTTATTGAATACTTTATGCTTTAAATTAAATTTAGGAAATTTATAGTGCATAAGGTGATTTTATGCATGGCCTATATTGTGCATAAGGGGCAATACTGTCCAGTTTTAGTGTTAATACAGAAAGAAAATGCAGGTTTCTTTCATTACACACCCTAAGCTAAGGCCAAGCAAGAGCTCTGTTGACACTGCAATAAAGAATGGCAACTCTATAAATGTAGGCACATCTAAGCAACCTCTCTGCTTGAGAATCTGCACTTTGAGAAAGTTCTGTTATTAAAATCTCCATTCTTTTACTCTGTTTTCCTTTAACAATTTCAAAGCTGTATGGTGGACACCAGAAAGGGCAACAAAGAAAACAAAAGGGATTTGTCAAAGCTAAATTACAGAGAATGCTTTAGATCAATGGATTGTCTCTCCGCAAAGAACTGAAAATCAGCCTAATGATTAATTCATCACTTTTCACCATCTCCCTTTCTTCTGTAGGCAGAGATCTAACCTTGAACAGAAATGTACATACAAATAGGAGCATCTCTGTGTCATTTGCTTTCTAGCTGCCACTGTGTGGTGGTAACATGGATTCAGGGCTTTGGTTATTAAGAGAGTTCTCAACCAATGTTTCTGGTTCAAAGTTTCTCAACTAAACCCACAAATCAATGAATGTGCTGTATTTTTGAACCATATCTTATACAATGGCTGTGCTACATACACCCTATGAAACAGTGTGGCTAGTAGGACCACGGAAGTGATTATACCCCTGTAACTCTGCACTGCTGAGGCCATACCTTGACTTTTTTCATTTTCGGGCTCCTCACTACAAGACAGACATTGAGGTGCAGTAAGGTGTCCAAAGATGGGCAACAGAGCTGGTGAAGGGTCTAGAGCACAAGTCTTACATGGAGTGGCTGAGAGAACTGGGGTTGTTTAGCCTGGAGAGGAGGAGGTTAAGAGGAGACATGATCACCACCATCACTCTCTACAATTAACATGAAAGGAGGTTGTAGGGAGGGGAGCTTCCTCTCTTCTCCCAAGTAACCAGTGACAGGACAAGAGGAAATGGCCTCAAGCTCTACCAGGGGAGGTTTAGGTCAGAGATTAGGAAAAATTTCTTCACTGAAAGGGTTGTCAAGCATTGGAACAGGCTGTCCAAAGAGTGGGTAGAGTCACCATCCCTGGAGGAAAAGAAAAAAAAAAGCTGTGTAGCTGAGGTGCTGAGGAATATGGTTTAGTAATGGGCTTGGCAGTGTGATGTTGGTGGTTGGACTTGATGAACATAAAGGTCTTTTCCAACCGAAATGATTTCATGATTCTATATTTTCATCCTTAGCGGCCTGTCAATGAAATCGTGAGTAGTATTTTCTGTATTAATTCTCTACTTATCATCCCCCCAACATGCTCTTTCAGACAATTAAAGCCATTAGAAATTGTATTTAAAAATGGAACTCATAGCTACTCAGTAGCCATGGACAATGGATTTTCAAACAAAGTTTACTTTCCTGTCTCAAGAAACGCTGCTCAAACTAAAGACTATGGTCAGGTATGCCCCTTAATTTAAACTAACTTATGTCAGAGTCAAATTCTTATTATACTGAAGTGAGATTAACACACTCTCTGATGTTGTTTGGAGGCAGTGGAGTGAAGCAAACTTTACCCTTTTGAGTAGTAAAAATAATTTCCCAAATTCTAGCTTTGTATCATTAGATTAATTGTAAGGAAATTTTACTTTGATACAGTAATGTTAAAAGGTTACAAAAAACGTTATGGGTACATGTTTCCAATTGTCACAGACAGGTGGCTTGGTGACTTCGAAGATCCTGAGGTGCTCTCAGAACTCAAGTGAAAGGCAAATAATGGTTAGCATGAAAAATATCCTTGGGTTCAGCTTGCAACACTGAAATTTATGTGGCCGATCTCAGATCACAGTGCTTTATGCTTCAGGTTTTCTTGTAAGACTATCCTCATAGAAATATTATGTAAAAACACATTAACAATTCTACTATGATGAGTATGCTGTTGAAGGTATGTCTGTATGGAAATACAAATAAGGATGGAAATTAGGATGGAATAATACAACTACTCTGTGATATCACAGAATCACATTCTTATATTGAAGTAAATGCAGAATGGCCTTTTTGCTCAATAAATATTCATAAATCACTATGTCAAAAAAAGCATATGTTTTGCTGTGAAAAAACTTTGTTTATGTCATGATACGTAGTTTGAAGGCCATATCTTGAAAAAAATCTGGCATATGATTTCTTTAGGAGAAATAACCTCAATGCTCATGACATCATGCAAATCTCTTACACAGATAAAAGATATACAAGAGAGAGTTGCATAGATTGTAAAAATTGCATTTTGGAGAAGGTTGTATCTCTCTCAAATTAAAATGATGAAACAATCAGACAGAATATTAGGTCTCTACAAAATATTCTGAAGCTAGGAGAGAAGGATAAGTTATGGGAAACACATGATGAAATTAAATGACCCCTTAGAAAAGATCTTTTCCTACAAAGCAAAGTAAGCACCATTTAAACAAATTTAAACTAATCAGAAGCATATTACATAACTGTCAAACAAGTTTTATTTTTCTAGAATATGTACTGAGGGTAATAGCAGCAGTTTGCTGCTGCTGTTTGCAGCTTTCTAAATCTACAGTAACATGTTACATTAATTTTTATTTAAAGAGCAGGGGATCATCAGAAAAACCATTTCAATTTCATTTATGATCCTCCATCAAATTGCATTACTCTTTTCCAAAGTCACCCTTCTATATGTGAACTCAAAGTGTAATTGTGCAAGTTAGTTCACTGGCAGGATATGAGGGGGAAAGAAAAAGGGAGAAAGAGAGAAAGAAGGAAGAAGAGAGAAAAAAAGAGAGAATGCATTTAATAAACAGAATACTAAGCAACAAATCAATAAAAAAGATGTAATTAATAGCTTCAGACCTGAAATGTGATTGTTTATTCCAACAAAACCTCATATCAAATTGCACAGGAGATATTACTAGAAGAACTTCTGTATCAGTATACAGTAAACTCTTGTTGATGAACCAACATCTACTTAAAAACATGAAGCTTAACAGTTATGTATTTATTATTATTATAATCTTCATACATGTTTAAGAGAATGTATTACACTCCAGTCTTTGGAAAAGCATTACAAAAACAGCTTAAAAAGTGCAGTATATGCTCCTAGTGATAATTTCAAATATTCAGTAAAGATTTTATCAATGGTAGGTTAGACACTCTTTAATACTAGATTGTAAAAAAAGAAAAAGTATATTCTCTGTCATAAAGAGACAAAGATGTTAATTTTTTGTTAATCTGAAAATGCTGAATCATTATCAGCCTCATTTTTTAATGTAATCACTGCCATTGTCTTTCTATTTTCCTGTATCTTTACCTCAAAGTAGAAATACAATTTGTTTGTGTGCAGGAGCTTGCATGAGATGTGCTGTAGTTAAAGTAACATGATGCTTTTCAATTTTAGCCTCAATTTATAAGATTTAAGCTCTTCCACAATATTCATCCGAAACTGTGACTCAACAATTAGCCAATGATGAAAGCTTTAAGAAAATACACCATAATGTAAATTTAAACACTGAACTTCGAATGCTATTTTTAAAATTTTCAATGAAAAATTGTTTCATGAAATAAATGTCTTCTTTTTGGGTATCAAGAAGGTATCTTCAGGAAATTCTATCTACTTCATTAGAAGGACCACTTTTAACATTTGCAACCATGACATTAAATGTTCTGAATTTGGAAGTTATAAAGGTACAATACCCACTCTATGTATCAACCCATTTGCTGGAAAAAGCAGATTCATAGAGATAAGGGGCATCCAGCAGAGTGATTCTTTTGTTCATCGCATTTATAACTCATTATTTAGCAATGACAGTATTTTTTATCAAATGATCTTATGAATCATTTCAAAGCATCCTAGTTCCCAAATCCAGGAGACTCTCAAATTGTGTCCCATTTCTACAGAGACAACACTCAGCTTTACTTTATCCTCCTGTAACCTCAAAAATTACACTCAGCCATACGTGCGAGTGAGTGCACAGCCTATTCTAGTCAGCTACCTGATCTGAATGATTGGGTGTTCAAAGTTATCAGAGTAGACTGTGGCATATACTTGTCTCATATTTTAGACATAGTCTTAAAGTACCAGATTGCATAAGCATTCATAAGCATGATATGAAATGATCATTAAAAATAACAGCTAAACAGAGACAATGCTAAAGCTGCAAACCTAGACTCTTATATGCAGAAAAATGACGTTAATTTGCTATGTAGAATATTACCTGCACCATACAATCTTGTCCTTTCATAAAATTATTGTGATTAACATCTCAAACAACAAAATATCATGTTTGAGGGGAGAAAAAATGGCATGTTAGCAAAAGCAATTTTCTCAAAGGCTTAATATTGGCCAAAAAGAAATTGAAAAAAAAAATCACGAGCTCTTGTTGAACTGTTTGAATTATATTTATGGGAAATGGATGTTAGCTAAAAAGAAAATTATTAGTACACTAACAAAGACCAAACAGATAAAGAATATGAGAAAAACATAAATTCTAATACCAGCATGAAAGGTGCTGGCTAAAATCTAAAAAGATTAAAATTAATCAGAATTTTAATAACATACATAGAATTAATTTGTACATCTAGAAGGATAAAACAAAATTTAAATCTATGCATATCCCAAGTTTGGACTAAAAATCATAAAAATATATAATTAGATGGTTAAAGTTCAGTGTACATACAAATAGAAAATTACCATGTAAGTCCCAGGGTTAGATTTTAAATCCTTGTTACCTGATTTGCCTGACATTTGAATTCTTAATTGTGCAACCTTAAAGTTACTTCAGAAATGTTAAGAAGAAAACAAAAACGTTAAGAGTTGTTTCACTACTGTGAGAAAGTGATCTTAGGCAAGTAAGACTAGCGGGACCTTTTCCGAAGTGCATGATTGTCCATGATTCAGTTAAAATGTTTCATTTTTATTATTGTGCATATTAATTTACAACCTGAGCACTTGAGTGACTGATATATTTTATATCTATTTTATATTATATAGAAACCATTTACAGTGTTTGTAATAAGTAGTATACCTTTTTCACCTTTTATTCAGTCCCAGCTTCGATTTAATATCTGCTTGGCAATTACTGTAATGAATTTAGTGAGAGAAACTGGGAGGATAGAGTTCTTTTTGAGCAGACACCTGGCATACATCAGTTGCTATGGTGATTACACAGATGTGCAAACAAGTAGAGGAAAAAATAATGATTCAATATTCCCACAGTAAAAGAAACAAAATTTCTAACTGATAAACAGTAAAGTAACAGGAATCAGTCTGGATTTTGAAACCAGAAAAATGTAACATTACCTAAGAAGCACTAGAAAGGAACTGCAGGAGTTTCAGTTTATGTTGGAGGAGCAAGTAATCTGCATCATCTAGCTCACTGGATTAGCAGTTGATGCCCTGCTATGCAGTGCCATTTCCTGCTTAGACTTGTAAAGGAGAAAGGTCCCTTGAGAACAAAACTGACAAAGAAAATATACAACTCATCTCTCCTTCTTTATGCCAGAATTTCAGTCTTGGTTTTATTATGACTGGGACAAGGAAAGCAAAAAACGGAGAGGAGAGAGTTTTATTATTTCTCCTGCTCTGCTCTTCATAGTCTGCAAAGACTATGTATCACAATTATGATTCCACGTATAGCCAAATTTTTGTGTTCCAACAGCACGTTGTACAAAAATAAATATCCCACTGTCCAACATTACATTGCAGTACTGCTCTGTTCATGGTTCTCAGAGGCCTGTTTTACTGTTCCTATGCTCAAATCTACAACTGTCTCATGAACTGTTACATCACTTACACAAACATGCAGAGAAGAAGAAAAGGCCTTGCATATGAAATGAGATCTGTGAATCTTACTGTTTATTTCACACTGCATCAGGGCCCATTCCAACAGCATACTTCTTGGGATTAATCTAGGTTTGACACAATGAAAGGCAACATAACATTTTGCAAAGTGAGCACTGAAGCTAATTGGAACCTAACGATGTATAGTGAAAATAATTGCTTGCAAAATAAATTCTATGAAGAAGACTATTGTATTAAATGACAGAGAAAGAATAGTTCTAGCATTCTTTCTCCCTAGTGATTTTGAGACAAAGAAGGTGTGCATGCAAAAACAACATTAATTGTACCGCAGAGAAGAGTGCAGAGCCAGATGGATATCCCTATGTTAAGCAATGCCAGAAGCCACCAGGGAAAGGAAGAAAGGGAAATTGAATGACTATAGTTGAAAGTCTGTAGCTCCAAAACATCAAAACATCTCATTAACATTCCTGCCCCTGAACTCTGTATGGCTTTTTTTTCCCTCTCTTTTTCCCCATAGAGGCTGACAGATCTATCCTTGATTCTCATATTTCTTTTTAAGAATTTGAACTGGAGTGACACAAAAAAAATACGTGTCCTGCGATACTGCACAACTACAATCTCTTATATGTTACTTATTGTTAAATCATTTGTAACCATTAATAAATGCTTCAAGAGAGAAGGAACTATCTACTAACTGTATGAACACATATCTTAATGATAATCTTCTGGTATTATCTGAGTCACACATGGAGAGCAGACTTCTAATTTCCCATTCTTCTGAAGATGTGACAAACATGTCTCTCTGTCTTGGGTTCAGCCTATAATTTCAAACAATCTAAAGGCCAGGGGGAAAAAAAATAATTTGAAAATCCCTTCCAGAGTTGAAAACCAGGCAGCTTGCAAGGTAGTTGAGCGAATGAGATCCAAAGTCATATCCCTCCCATAAAGAAAGGCGGATACCTTTGAGCAAACAAATAAGAAAAATGAAAACAAAGTCTGTTTTTGCTCAGTAGTGTATTTTTTTTTCTTCTAGATTATTAAAGAAACGAAGGAAGAGACTAAGAAAAGGAGGCAGTGGAATAGGGAGGGTGGAAAGAAAGAAAGGTCCAGTAGACTGTGTCTCGGATGAATTTGTGAGAACTCTTCTCTGAATACCTTCCCTCAAAACTTCTCTTCAGAGATCCTATTTCCTACAGCCAAAGCAGGAAGACTTCATATTGAAGATGTTTCTGACATCCAAATCTTAAATTCAAGGTTTTTCAAAGCCAAGACTCCTCAGTTGTAGTTAAAGGTATCAAATTATTTGTCTTCGGTTGAGCAACATGACTGAACATTTTATGTCTTTCTCCACACAGGTAAAGAAGGTTAAAGGTTCTCAGAGCAATTTACTGGAATGATGGAGGGAGTCGCTTATGCATAACTCAGAAAAGCAGGAATTTGGAGTGAAAGGAAGGGTTAATTTCAAGGACATTGCAGTGACATTGACTTATTATTTTATGCTTGTCACCACTATGACAGTTGAAGAAGTGCCTTCAGTTTTTAAAAATTGGAAATGACCAATTATAGATAATGGGAGACCATAACTTTTATCTTAATCCTCCATTAATGTACGTATCAAAAGGCCACCATTGAGTGCCTATATCCTGTTAAATTTGATCTACATCTTATCCCCTCAATGTATGTAATTGGTTTCTGTGCCCATTTTAAATGACTCCTACTCCGTGAATCTTCTCCCATAAGAATAGCAATTATGCATTTGATTTTAATAACTGGCATAGACCCATAAGTCTCCAGGTACTTACAAATAGTTATATAGGATTTTTAACGTCATGTATGTAGGCTGAAGAGATGTATTTCAAAATCATTACTACTCAGGGAAAAACGTTCATGCATTTTTTGTCCTCGAAGGAGCAGGAAACAGCCAGGGGCAAACCTTGCTTGTGTGATAGGATAAAGTTCATTGGAGGCAGAGTCAGCATGCAGGTAAGCTATCAGGTACACAGTGAGGACACGAACTCCCTAGTGTGGTGTTGAGATTCACTCTTCAAGAGTTGTTTGCTCACAGAGAGCAAGAAGTTTGTGGCAGTGGCTAAGACAGAGCCAAGGAGATTGCATGAATCCTCAAATCCCTCTCCCCCCTGCAGTTGTTTGGAATGCTACTTCAATCACAGAGCATCAGTAGCAAAAGTAGCTCTATCACTTAACACAGAGGATATGTTATTTTAAGCCTCTGCTTTGCGCTCAAAGGGTAACTTATAGGAGGGGTTATCTCACACTGAGCTTTAGAAAAGCCAGAGTGTTTCACAGCACAAGATAGCATTGACCAAAGTAGAAGCAGCTTTATTTCTTGCTATCAGAGAAGGTCTGCATTGGTTTCAATCTTAAAACTGCAAGCCAGAATCGAAATCAAAATATTTGTTAAGAAAGGCTCAGCACTAGTACTGAATTAGGGATAGCTAGTGCTATCCTGCTCTGTAACTGATGTGAGGGGAAATGGTTTGGCTTTACCACAGGCTTTTCATTTGAGGTATAATAAGGGTTAACACTTTCTTTCTGCACAATGGATTATATTAATACATCAGTCTTTCACTTGTGAGCTTAGTAATAAATTTTATTTTTTTTTTAATAAAGTCCTACATCCTGTGAGGTCAAGTTGCCTTCAGCTACATAGGTCATGGATAAAGAAGATGAGAGAGGAAACAATTGAAGTGATTGCATAGCAGGAAGACAGAGTCTTCTGTAAGAAATATAGGAGGGGAAAATAAAAAACACAGGAGAAAAATAAAGCAGAATGGAAACAAGGAGTAGGGGAAGAACAAATGAAAAGAACAGCAGAGAAAATAATTTTGCAACTTAGGAGATAAAAAGGCAAAACATCTGGGATAAAGTAACAGAGAATCAATTATTGAATGCTTTACTACCCCTCTTTCAGATATGCTATTCTGTTTGATCTCTTATCCAAAATCCTTACTTCGGTTGTTAACAGAGTATCCATTTTTCTACCTTGTTAGTTTTCCATCTTGTTTTCTAAATTTATTTTTTAAAAATACATGGAGCAAAGGGCCATATTTAGTAATATCACAATAGAGACACTGCTTGAGTATTAGATTTGGAGTTAAGATACCTTAGTCATCAATATTTGCTTGTGGGATTACCCAGCATGCAATCCCCTTTCATTTTAATTGATGAAAGAACACTTTCCCTAGGCAAACAAGGGGCAGTCTCCTCCCCTTCCCATCAAATCTCCATCCCTAGAAGTTATTTGTATTTTAAACAAGTCAAAAGAATCATCTCTCATTTCATCTGGGGGTTTCTAACTTTTAAAATTAGAAATTACTCTGGTGATCTCCTTTGTGATGTCCCAGACATCAGATCTGCACAAAGAAAAGCTGTACCAAATATAACCTTTCTCTCATAGCTGTGCTTTGGAGCTTAGACATAGCTCAGTTGAATATATATTTTTCATAAGGCCACAAATTTCCCCTTGAATCATTTTTGTTGTTATTTTAGGCACCATTGGGTACCTCCAACTGTAAGCATGAAGCTGTTGTCTTCATGTTGGACTTACCTGCAGGAATCATCCTCAGTTTTTTAACCTCAGTCCTGTTAATTTACTTCTCTGACTTGAAGCCAACTTATACTAATTTGCCTCGTATTCTAACCAGCCTCTTGGGTTCTTCCAGCATTTTAATTCTCCTAGTTTTCTGCTTTTCTCTGTATTTTTTCATCCTTTTTTGGCTTTTTGTTTTAGGCTTTTATTACTTCAAATGTTGGGGTTTTTTACCTTGAAGCTTTAATTTCATTTACTCTTTTTCAAACCATCAGTTTTTTTTTTACGTATCTTTACACAAGACATTAATTTTCACTTCAAATATTCCTTGAAAGTCTCACAGAAATATCCTTAAAAATTATAATTAATCTCTTCTGGTCATGATCCTTGAAATGCTTTGATAGTAATTTTAATTCGGGCAAAAGCATGAAACACAGCCTTCATCCAGAGGCCTCACATGCCTTCAGTAAGTATTTGTATGCCTAAAAGTCATAAATGTGTTTATTGCAATTTCAGAATAAATTTACCAATGATGTAGGAGACTATCGATAGCGTAGATATTAAAGCAATGTACTGTATGACTTACTAAAAAGTTGTTGAAACACAGCATTTAAAACAGCGTCTCAAAATGTTTAATATGTGCAGTATTTGGAAAACAGTAACTTTTGACACTAATTTTGCAAGAAAGAGCAGTAACTCTCTGCTTTAAAATTGTCGTTTAACCTTCTAACAATGATCTTTTTACAAGTCCTTATCAGTCCATTCTCTCTTCTTCTGGTATACTTTTACTGCTGTTTACAGAATCATTACCTCCCTGACATGACTATTACTACAAAAATTAAACCAGCAATAGTAAAAAATACTTATTCAGAAATGAAACTACTGATGATAGGGGAAATTCTTTACTTCAGCCAAGTTGTTTCCTCAACTATTCCTTTTATAAGTACCCTTCCCCTCTCTCCCTTCGAGAGGCTCACATGAAGACCTAAAATTCCCAGGAATATTCAATGCTGACCACTGACACAACCCTGAGAAGCAGAAATACTATCTCATAAACTGTTTCCTTTAGCATTTGTGTTACAATGCCCAAAAATAGGTAAAAATCCTAATTCTTCTCTCCTCAGTCATCAAGTCTGAACAATATATCATATCAAAGAGCACGCGAAACACAAATCAAGATTTTTCACTCAGTTGCCACATGCATGAGGTAACAGATAAACAAAGAGATGCAAGCCTGCCTTCTTGCTGTTTTGCCTCTGCAAGCACACTTTAAAATTCCTAAATGCCCAAATTATTTCATCTAATTCCACTTCACGTGAGCCTTCTTCGTAAGAATAGAAGTCTCGTCTTGTTTCAGAGTTTAGTTATTTAACACTAGTGAAATATTTTACAGCATTGCTTCGCAGGCAGGAAGAGGTAGGGCAACAAAACTCATTTAATGATATCTTTCATACACTTTCAATTTATTGCTTTGACCATAGTTTCACAGTTGTTTATTATAGTTTCTTTCTACAGTGCTATGACATTCATTTTAGCCCTTCAACCCTTTAAGGAGAGAAAACCAAACAACAAAACAACACTCTCCTTCATATAATACATTTCCAAGATAATTCAAGGCTGCCTTCCTCAATTTCTTTTAAATGAAAAGAAAACACTAACGTAAATATTCTATTTAATCAACAGTATTTACAAAAACTCTACAATACAGTGTTTTTCCTAGTGCTCTGGAGGTCTGGTCTATAATCTCCCTTCTGTAATGCATCAGAGCATTGGCTATTTTTATGCTATCAGTGGCCATTTTGCTTTTAACTTTTACTTTCTTTTCTCTTTTTTTTAACTGAAAGCCTGAATTGAGAGGCTTTTAATACTTCCTACTTAGTTTCTTTAAATAAAAACTAATGTTTAAAGTGATGCATCAGTGGCATGCATTAATCATGAGTAAAAGCTGTGGCTATGGCTACATGAATAAAATAAATGTTTAGGGTTTCTCTGATGCCCCTTTTACTTCTTCTTCCTCCAGAATGGATGATTGACTTTTTTTTTTCCTTCCTTATTCTAAAGAGGTCACTTGGAGTCAATTATGGAAAAGATTCCAGTATTTCTTACAATATGTACCTCAACCCATGGTGTCTTTGGCCCACTTTCTAGTAGAGGGAGGACCAATGAGGCATCCACCTGCCCTGAGGGCAAAAGAGAGACAGGAGCCACTGGGACAGGACTGACTGCACCCCCCATTTCCAAACCCTGCTCTGCTGAAGTGGAGAGGATGTAAAAACACTGGGATTGGGTGCCTGAGATCGCGAAGAGGGGAGGGGTGGGAGGAAGAGGATCTTAAAGAGCTGGTCATACTCATTGTCCTACTGTGTTTTGCTTTCAGTTCTGTATGTTTTCTGTTTGTTATGTCTTTGGTTGGTGGTGAGTTAAACTGCATTCCTTCTTCTTCCCCAAGGTGAGCAGCCCTGTCTGTTCCACCCAGGACCATAAACAGCAGCTGAGCACTCCCTGTCCTTAGGGAGCTCCAAAGGCCCTTAGTACTTTTTTATTCCCCGTTCCATCACGAGTAGGAGTGAGCAAGTGGCTGTGTGGTTCTTTGTTCCAGGCTGGGCCTAAACCACGACACACGTGGATTCTTGGCTACTAGTAACTTGAATCAGACAGTCAACAAAGCAACATTTTGCTTACAGCAGAGCTTGATGGATATTTAGATCTCCATCAGCTCTGACAGTTTTGAATTACTGACCTAGAAAGGAAAACATTCATATTCATTTACCGATTCCCAAAGCCATCCTTTTCCTTTTTTTATTACAGTCTTAATTAAATGTGGTGAGAAAAACATTTCAAGATTTAGTTCACAGCACTCCATTATGTGCATTTTTGCCTTTTTAACCACAGCTGTTTTTTTTAAACTCAGTGTAGCGAAAGTTGCCTGTATTTCTAAGGGAATACACCACATGAAAGATATATGACTATGTGCTATTAGCTGCACCAAGAGATATGCCAATAGAAAGGAGGAGACCTAGAATTGGAACATATACCAGAAGACAAAATAAATTAACTATCACTCCAAAAAATTTAGAAAGTAACTACAATCTCAAGGTGAAGCCCACTGAAGTTGCCATCTGCTCATTAAGTTCCTCATAGATGACATTCATCTAAGTACCAGTGAAGCTAATTAAGCATCATAATCTTAACTTGGTAAGACTAATCGTCTTGCTCTCTTCCCTCTTATCTCTCCAAACTACTAAAAGTTACCAAAGCTTTTGGAAAATGTGTAAAATTCTGGCAAAGATTCTTCCTGGGAATTCTTTTACAGTTTATATTTTAATACAGTAGGGTAAATATCAAAGAAAGGTTTTATAAAATGATTGTATAGTCAAGAATGCTCAAATTGGGCAAGTTCGTGATGAATGGTTTCTAAAATGGGGAAAGTGCCTTGAAAATGCATCACTAAATGGTGAGGAAAAGAAAGAATAAGAGAGTATTATTAAAAAAAAAAAAAAAAAAAACAAAAAAGCAGTGGTCTTCCATAAATCACAATGCTAGTAATTAACTAGAACTAAACAAATGATCAACTTTTTCTTGAAATTCAAACTTTAGTAGAACATAAAATACATGGTTTAAAACATAGTAATTATATGGCAAACTTGCCAATTGGAATACTTTTTCTGGTTCATCAAATATGTTACGAAACACTTTATTAAGGACCTTACACCTAGGAATATGTAATCTCCAAGTATTTCCAGACCCCATCATTGTTGTGTTTCAAGTAGATAATGTTATTGATTTATAAGACAATATTTCAACTTTATCCAGTTTCTCTTTTTCATCTCCAACTGTATTAAATACATCCTTTTTCTGATTATGACCAGATAAAACATGGTATGTACCCATATTCTGAATAAACACACAAAATGTAGGAGCCATTCCCATTGTAATGTATATGTTCTAGAAAAGACACTCCCATTGTACTATATAACTATCCATATATATATATATATATATATATATATATATATTCCAAATACAGATCTAGATGTGTTGCCCTTCAACACTTTAGATATTCTCTCAGTCATGCTTGGAATTCTTCTACCATGCCATTTTCTGTTGTTGCCAAATGTAACCAGTTGGTGTAAGGTGCTCTGTGGGAATTCTCAATATTTCTTTTCTGCCATTGAAGCTTGGCAAGACAGGGTTTTCTGTGATGTGGGAAATTCCATTGATGGAAAATATTTACACTTTATCCAGATGTTTCTTTTAGTGGAAACATTTTTTTCATCTTGAAACATGGCAGAACATGCTGGTTTGTTTCCTTATGTTGTCATATTTGGTCATTTAAAAATAAAATCAAACTTTTTTGAAATGAAGTTCAAACATAACAGTGTTGCTGAAGTTCAGGTCAAAACATTCAAAGATTTCTGAAGAAGTTTAAACTGAACAATACAACCAACCCTAAACTACAAAGATGGCATTCCAAAAGTTAGATGCCTAAACTGTTTTCTTTCTCTATTCAGGAAAAGGAGAGAAGGGCTTCCAGATATTGTTGTCTGAAATAGGAGCTATTAATTGCCTCAGGATGGGTTGAATCAGGCTTCATTGATCATAGATAGAGCCATACTTGCCTGGATAGTTGCTGAACTTGTAGACAATGAAATTGAAGATCTCAGACCTGCTATTTTCTGCCAAATACAGGCTTAATACAGCCGTAGTCTAGTTATCAGTAAACTGATTTGATTTTCTGTCTTTAAAATAATTAATTAAATTCATTTCTCCAGCCAGTCCAAGACAGTTAACTGAATATGCAATGGATGGTATCTCATTCTCAGTTTGTATGTTATGATGTTTGTGTACATTATCTTTGTACTCCTTTGAAACTAGATCCGTGCTGGATGGAGCACTCGTGCAGAACGGAATGATTACCCCTTCTCTGAGAAAAGCCCAAGCAATAGTTACAGCAAAGGCATCCACACCAGTAGCTCTTGGAAAGGCATCAGGGAACAAACGGTCTCAGTGCACCTGTCACTTCATATCTTATAGATCAGTGGTACTACTGACTCCCAACTCCGAGGCAGGCAACAGAGATGACTGAAAGAGAAACTCTGCGGAGGCCAAAAGGGACCTGGTAGAGTTTGCTGCAACTCAAAGTCACTGACCTGATAAAAAACTCCAAACTTTGAAGTAGCAAACTGTCTTCAGGCCACAGTAGGAGAGTATTTCATGAATTTTATGCTTTATCTGATCAATCACTTGTAGCTTTCTTTGTTTAAAAGTTATGGAAAAGTTTTGCATTCAGAGTTTTTTAAACTTCAAGCTTTTGGAAAACAGTTTACACAGAAAAGGTGTGGTCAAACCTGAAGTTCTGATCGACTTGGAATCCCATCACAATATCCATCCACACAATAATTTAATCACATTTCCTTCAAAAACTATAGCTCTGTCTACACTGATGATCCTCTATTACAAGTCCTAATGTTTTTATCAATGAGAACAAAAAAAAAAAACCCAGCCACAACATCACAGAATCACAGACTCATTTTGGTTAGAAAAGAACTTTAAGATCATCAAGTCAAGGGCAGTATTTTATTGACTTTTGAGATTTTTATTGTCATTTTAGGAAAAGAAGAAAGTTGGGAAAAAGATATAAGGTAATACTTTCTCATTGTGGTGGAAAAGGTACTTCAGTGGTTTCTTGACTTGATCATAAGCTCAACAAAAGTGACTTGAGAGAAATTAAGAAAGTCACATTAATGTTTTATCAGATTTTACAATGACTGATGGATTAAATCATTGGAAAGACATAGGGAAAACTGGTAAGAAGTAAAGATTAAAAATGCTGAAGGAACACAAGTAGGGTCAATTTAAAACCCAGTAAATGAATTCAGGATGATTCTATCAGCAACATCCTGCAATGACTTCAGAGGAGCAAGGCTGCTGTAAGCAAGGCAAGAGAACAGCTGTTGTCATAGTTAATGTAGGCAATAATAAAAGCTTGCACAAGTGTTTCGACTGTGTGCACAGTTGGACTGACAAGGTTTCAGAGAACTCCTGTGAAAGCATTCCCCTAGAGACGGCATGAGTTTAAGCTTGACACTGGAGAACGGTGATGTTGCTTTCCAAGATAGAAAATGAATTGGTGAAACATTTTGAAAGAGAGTAATTTTGGCCATAATGAATTTTAAATAACAACTGGACATGACTATTTGTGAAAAGCAGGCCAAGATATTTGACTGGATGAAATGAGATAGTTCTTGAAAACCTGACTTTCAAGTAATTTAAATATCCTTCTGATACTGTTTGAGAGCCATACTTGGAAAATGATGAACTGCACTTTTGCAATAGCCTGGAGAATAAAGTAACACAGAAGAGGTCATGAGCACCATTAAAAAAAAAAAGATAAACTATTTTCAAGGTGTTGTTAAAATAAAGATGTCAATGCTATCAGTAAAGGTAAACAGGAACATTTATTTACATATAGTTTGAATTATATTCAAGAGGTTCACTAATTAACTTTGTTTTTCCTCCCCCTAGAATGTCCAGCTATAGCCTGTAATACATTTAAAATTATGCTTTAAATTTATACAAGTTTACAGATATAAAGGGTCTGCATCTCTTCTGTAAAGAAATATTTCTTTTCATTTATTTTTTTTATTTTATTTCTTCTCCTTCTCCCTCCTACTTCCACACTTTACTGGGAAGCAGTTTATCTGTTGAAATATAATGAAAGTTTATATCTAAAGTAAATATTCATAATGCAAGATTTTAATAAACTACGACAGACATTTTTATGCTGCCACTAACAAAACAAGTGAATTTAATTAAAAAAGAAGATGAAAGAGTGTGAATTGACATAAGCTTGTTTCATACAGAGTGTCATAAGAGATTCAAGAGCTGTCAGAGAGCAAGAAAAGGGGAGGATGAGAATAGAAAGGAATTTTGCTGGAGGGGATCTCACTGCAATTGTTGTGCATTGGGAGAAAAACAAAAATAATAAGAATAAAAGGTTCCAGCACTTCTGCTGTAGATAAACTGTTGAGATAAATTAGAGGGTTTTTTTTTAAAGAAGCACTGGCCTCTTATATTTTACGTTTGCTTTTAACTCCACATCATAAGACCACAAAATCTTCCCATGGTTCACCGCTTTTCTATTTTACTCTTTTCCTTCTCTCTCACACAGAAGAAAGAGCTGAGCATCTGGTTTTGTAGTTTGGAGTTATGCCCTTGGCTCTCAACAGATCAACATAGGATCAAACCCATTGACACCTGTGCAAACCTGTAGTCTCTAGCCAACCTTATTCATTTTTTTCAGTTGATTCTGTTGGATAGCTATACTTTGAAAAGTCAAGTCCAAAAGTAAAGCAAAACCAAACAGTCTAAATATTGACTCATAGCATGTTTATTGAGTGCATTTCAATTGATTATTTTCTTTTATCTATTTGCATTTTTTTGCAAAGCAAAAGTTTACATAAGGGAATATTGCACATTACTAATGCTTTCCTGTTTTCATAACCAAAAGATGTGAACATTGAGGGTATTAACCTTCTCAAATACTAAAGAGAGAACTTTTCTAAGATGTAAGGTTCACAAAGCTGTTTACTTTATGAACTTGACTTCTTAGATTTTTTCCTACAACTGATAAACACCACACCTTTGCCATACAATTCTGTGACCAAAACAATACTTTCTTTAATGCCAAAGCAATGCCTCATAAAGACACTGATTTTTTTTTCTTGACGTTAAAGAAAAAGCTGAGTTGGATATCCCAAGGCAAAGTCAAGGATTATGAGCATTGAAAAAATGAAAGGGTTACTGCTATCGTAACTGTGTGTCAGGATTACAAACTGTTTTGGATACTTCTTAAGAAGTTCCATTCTCTCACTTTAATATTCAGACTCTACTGTATGTAGTCACACAATACATTAGTAGCTATGCATTCATATCTAAGGTCATTCTGTATAAACCTTATTTACTTGCAGGACAGGCACCTCAGAGCATACTGAGAATGGTGTAAATCCAAAATTCGATGTAAAGGAAAGATTTCTACCATCTCTAAATTATAAGTCATCAGCCCTAGGTGAGGGACCAATAGCACGTATTTACTACAGCAAATCAGAAGTCATCATTCTCTTTCTTAGATCAGGAACACAAATTCTCAATCCATTTACAAAGGTGTACTCTGCAAACAAGCATTCTGAGCACTGTTTATGCCATGTTTATTTCTTCAGAAACAGTCAGATACCAAAATGTTTGGTTTGGATAAACAATTTAAGGAATTGTTACATGTATGTTTGTTTCCTATCAGCTGCCAAAACAGCTTCCTGGCCAAGCTAGTAGATGGTTGTTAAAGAAACTTACAGAATGAAAACCAGTCATTTCAACTGCTGGAAACAATAAACTCCACGC
The DNA here is from genome assembly GCF_028858725.1 of Colius striatus. Taxonomy (NCBI): domain Eukaryota; kingdom Metazoa; phylum Chordata; class Aves; order Coliiformes; family Coliidae; genus Colius; species Colius striatus. The sequence continues at coordinate 13,218,949 of NC_084762.1, read as the reverse complement.
AGCTAATCTCTTCCTCATGAGACTACAATAGTCACCCTTAGATCTTTTCAGTCTGATTACAGTTTAGCTGTCTGTCTTCTCTCTAAACATTCTTATTTTCAACTGTGAATGACATAGTCTCAACTGAATTGCTTGAAATAATGCATGGAATTAGAGGGAAAACATTCATTTGAAAAGTCAGGGAAAAGCGAAAGGATGCTTAAGATGTGCATCTGCACCTAACTAAGCTGGCCAATTCAAATGTGTGAACTCAAACCCAATTGTCCACCTCAGAAATTCCTGTTGTGGATGACATCATTTTGGCTTTCATTCAACAAGGCTACCAGTACAAACTACCCTTTTACATAGGTGATATCATGGCTCTTTTAGAAAGTTTCCCAAGCTGTCTTCTCTGGTACAGTAATTTGTCTGCTTTGGCACAGGAAGTTTTCTGATGGCCCCTGAAGGACAAATGTGATGGATACATAAAGAGTCTGCCATAATAAGCAAAGCTTCACAGCAAGGTCATACCACAAAAAAAAAGTTCCTCTGAATATGTCTTAAGTAAGTTCTCAGCCCTTGCTCTGTGGTGGCCTAGATGGTAGACCAGGTAACAGAATATAGTTCACGTTAGCTGAAAAGTCAGAATCAGATCTCCATTTACCCACTTCAATCTACAACAGTAATAGCCAACAATAGTAATAGGAAATTAATTTTCAAAGTTACCCTCATATTTCTCTGGTTATAAATTGAAACAGATGACTTTTTTTTTTACAACATTTTTTAAATTTTCTATGTTTTTTCAAAAAGTTTAAATAACTGTAATACAACCAAGGCTGAGAATCAGCTTCTCTTTTGACTTCATATTGTTTGGGATGGTCCTGAGATGCACCGAGACCTACTTGTTTCGTTTCAAACACAGATTTGCGCACTAAGTCCAAAACCTCTGACTTTAAAACAGGTTGGCATGCTCTGGGAAGGCACATCTGGGAAGGCATTAAGAACATTAAAAAAAAATTCCAAGAACCCAGTGAAAATCCTTGAGGAAAAAGATGTATAAAGAAAATTTATTTGAAAACTAAAGAACAAAGTAGGAGAAGGGCTGCAAATTTCAGGCTGCATATGTAACTGTGATCTATACTCTAACAGATTAAACCTCGTAACATGGATGAACTAACAAGGATTAATCAGAATTGAATTGTAAGCAATTGCATATCTAATTTTGCAGTCTCTATTGACAAGCTGAACTTTTAAGCAAACAGCAAGAGCAAAACCAGGAGCAAGGAAAAAAATAATTCAAAAGATAGAATGGATGTGAGCAGTAATAACACTTTAGGTCATGTCACAGAATTTGCAAAAAAACAGAGAATTATATCATGCCCAAGATCTTTAGGCTTTTCCCCCTTAATGTTACGAACTGTGTAATTTATTAACAATAAAAACCACTGTATTTCTCAGGGTTTTTTTCCTATTACAGCTGTAACAGTGCACGTGGTCTGCAGAATTCTTACGTGCTTTTGTCCATGAGCATTAACTAAAAGAGATTTTTATTCCAACCAAAAGCTGTGATATGTCACTACTTAAGGAATTACCTGAGTTTGCATATAAATATTGATAAGATATCTGAGCTTCAAATGTCCTTTCCTAGCAAAGTTGCAGTTGGCCAAGCAGAAAGCAGTTGAGACAATGTGAAATGGTACAGGTCTGTCACAGCCTGTGAATAATGAACTTCAGATATTTGAAGACATCTTCAAAGTGAACACATCAAACAACTTCCAGCCTACCATATGTTTGTATCCAGTCTTCAGTCAGCAACTGCAGAATAATAACAATCTGAAATTGCTTACATGTAATTTGCAAGAATTAAAGGGCTAAATGGATCTGATGGACAAAAAGCTCATCCTTTTACAGTAAAGACTTCACTGACACAGTGAATATTTCAGAGATTTTTGGGGGGATCTGGTAAAATAAAACTACTGCAGTTATTTCCTTTAAGACTACTAGTTCTTTTAGGAAGTAATATTAACAATAAAATAATAAAAACCCTAGCCGTGATTAATCCAAGAAATCAGTCACTTTTCTGTCTCAGGATATTCATTTTACATGAGCCAAATCTATATTCAACAACTAAAGGTTGCTTGTATAGTGACTTCAGAGCACAATGCATTGCAGTGAAATAGTCATATAATATTGTGTGCCTTCACATTTTCAGTTGCCTTACAACCATGTTTCTATGACTTTATCTCACACACCCTTGTATTTCTTTCCGTTCCTCTCCAGTAGCTTACACCACAGCTGCCCCAGATGGACAAGTGACAAACATATGCTGTGGATATGTGCAGGCTATGTGTGCTCCTGCTAGCCAGAAAGAGTACAATGTGCTGACAGGCTTAACAGCTGGCCACACAAAACTGGTAATTGCTGATCTCATGAAACTTGCTGGATTTTAATTATCTTCCTGACCTTTAATCTTCTGTGAATTTAGCTCAAATTGATAAGTACATCAAAAACTTGCTGGAGGAAGACAAATCACATGATTGCAGCACTGCCTGGTTTCTAAAAGAAATGCTAAGAAATATTCCTAGTGACCTCAGTCAGATAACAGCAGGTCAGAAAATTAAGACTCAAGTTTACAATAGTTTTTGAGTCAAGAGAGGGACGTTAGCACCAACTTTCAGATAGAGACGTGAATCACATCTTGGATGGTAACAAATTTTATTTTATTTGTCTCTGTTACTAAGACTGAATAATACTCTGGAAATTTATTACCTTGCTATCCAAAGAACAACTGCAGGAAAAAAGGAGCCTAAACACAGACAAGTGCATGGAAAGATATGTCAAAATGCAAATTATTACAGTATGCGATCAAGACTCACAATCAGTGACTGGTACACTAACATTTCAGAGTAACTTAGTCCATCACTGGGCCTGCTGAAATTGAACTGCTTGAGAAAAGTGCACGACTGGGAAATGTAATGAGAAGGAAGCAAAAGGAGAAGCAGAAAGCAGGAAATAGCTGATCTTTACTTCATGCGAATTTTTATAGCAAAAATATTTCATGGTCCAGAGCTCTATGTAAAGTTCTTTCAGTGTTTTTTGGTTTAAAGTGTGGAAAAATAAGTCAGTAAAAATAGAAAAGCATCAGTTGAATTAAAACAAAATGCTACCCAACTCAACTAGAAAAAAAATAAAAAATGGCTGGCATGAGTACATAAACTATTTGTCAAGTAATGCTGAATAATGAACATATTTGTATAAATCAATATCCAAGAGAAAATTTATAATGAAAAAGTCAGATAAAAGTGTTGAAAAAGTCCCATAAATTCATCCATCTGTAAGTTTGAATATACAGAAAATCATATTCACAGTCACAACATTTAAAATGCATAGTATTACTGACAGATAATTCTTAAAGAAAGTGAAAATCAACTCATGGCAATTTTATTGAAGGTAGCTTGGCTGCATCATTTTTACAAATTCTGAATCTGCTCCACTACAAGCAACAGTCACCTCAAGGCCCTTAGATTTCCCCACAACTTCTGCCATGTTTCTCATTCTGGCTTTGTGACAGATTTTCCCACACATTTAGGTTCTCCCGATTCAGAATTCTGCTTCCCCAAAATCTGAGCAAGAGTAATGGCTATTCGTTTTTCATTAATTTTCATTAATTCTCTTCATTGGTAAGAACTTACCTCTTCGTGATCTATGTTGGTCTTACCCCCTTGGGAGAAAAGCAAGCACCATGGCCTGGAATCAGGGACATAAAAGTACAGCAAAGATGTACTTCTCTGATCATTTCATGTGGCTCAGAAGGAGGTGTTCTTTCACACTAATAAATATCAAAGTAAACTTGGATGGAACATATTTTTCACTAGGAGACAAATGAAATGTATGTTCTGGCTGAGACAAGCACCATGCATTATTATGACTCACTATTTCTCTTGCCTTCCAAAAGAACGGTTAAATACATAGGCTATTCAAAGAGCTTCAGTGAGAGGATTTGAAGTACAATACTACTCACAGAACTGTTTAAATGTAGGTCCAAGAGAAAAAAGAAAAAGAAGACAAAAATGCTATGTCCCATTATTAATTTATCAAGTTCAAAGACTCTCTATAGAGCTTACAACATGCCAGAAAAATTAATATAGTATATAAAATAGGGTAAAGGAATAGAATAAGTTAGATACAAATCCAAATTAGCTTGAGTACGCTACATTAAACAATATATGTATTTGAAGTACTCCTGGACTGTGAACACTAGGATCAGAAATGCTACAACTAGGTCGTGAAATTTAGGAAGGTTTTACACATATGCATCTGATTCTTCCTCTCATGACACATCAGAAGATTGAAAATGTTATTAATTAGACTAACTTCAGGTCGCTATCAGTATACTCTGTGCCTATGTATTTCCTAAATTAATGATTATAACAAGGAAAAACGTAGCTAAAGCTGAAAACAAAAAACATTTCACTTGTAGGGAAATGTTAGAAGTGCATATTTAGAAGAAGCTACTGAAGACAGCTATGCAATTTTTCTTACAGCCCAGGAATGCCTATTTCCATCTTTAAAATAAATAAATAGTAAATGAGAAACATGAATATAATAAATAAAAAATAAATATAAAACCAAATCAGTGCAATTAGTATTAATGTCAAATTCACACAAACTAAAGTATAAAACCCATTTGAATATTTTGGAAGAATATCATTGCTATATGTAAGAAAAATTTTAAATATTCAGTGGAAGTCCTTTTTAGTCACTTAAATCCACATTTTCAGCTTTGAACTGAATTTTTCTCAGGTACAAGGAAACTTCAACACTTTTTCTGTGGAAAGTTAGCTAAAATCCATAATGGACATTGTAAACATACACCTCTGATGTGTGTTTTAATCTAAAATATGAAAAAATTGTTTACTGTCTCTCCAATATGAGAACTAGGACATCACAAGCAAGAAGTAGAGAATATATATCTCTGTGTTTCAGCTTTTTAATTGCTATTCAGAACTATGATAGCTGTATTCTCTTGTATTCCCTATCAGATTTGGATAAGGCAAAATGACAATGTTGCCTTTGGCTGCCTTTATGAAGAATCATTTCTTGTCACTTTAAATTCATGAGTTAATTCAACTTAATGCACGTTTTTATCAGATGTCTAAGAGGCAGAGGGAAGCAGATCACTGTCTGGGTCATTTGTGTAAGAACCACCTTAAAGTACAGACCTGTTAACTCCTGGATAAAATACTTATAATTTCAAAGCTAAACCTAAATTAAACAGCTTTTTTATTGTTGTTTTTTACCACAAAACAACAAAACCCCCACCATTAAGATGAAGTTGAAAACACTGTAGATGTTCTTCTTACTCTTGCTAAATTCTCTGTCATGAAGAATTTTTCGAACATGAATGGACCTGTGCACCTAAGCTCTTCTTGAAGAAAATAATGAGTCAATATTTGTGACCAATAGGGAAACATCCTACGCAAATTTGCATAAGGTAAGGTCCTAGATTAAGGTTCTATACCATTGCTGCTATCAAATGGAGAGAGAAACCTCATCAGGCTTAAGCTCCCACGAGTCTTTCCTTTTTTTTCTGTTCCTCTTAGGCCTTTCTATGACTTTTATTCTTTTTATATTTTGTGATCAATTACATTAAGTTGGTGAAACTAACATAACATTTTAATTGGGATATGCTTTGCCCTGGTTTTGCTGCTGCTGGTGATAGCAAAAAAGTTCTCTACGCCTCACTTCATTTACATAGTAGGCAAGTAACACTAATTATCATAGAAGGGGTATTAACGTTTTCAACATATGGTTCCCTGTAAGTACTACAATGATAATTCACATATTATATATTATATCTGTATACCTATACCTATAATTAGTTTTTTGTTTTATCATTTATATTTGACTCTTGAAAGGAGTTGACTTTAACTGAATTTCAAATGCATTAAAATTTGCTTGTCTCATTAAACTGTAAAAGAATCACTGTCAAACCATTGGGTAATTCAAGATGTTTAACTAAAATGTCTGTCAGGAAACTCTGATCTCCCATTCTTGGGAAAAAACATACCAAAACAGAAGACCTCCATCATACTAAGATAGTTCCAGAAGATGACCACTCACTTTTCCATGTCACGGTGTCTAAACAGGACGGCATCTTTTCATTAAGAAATAGCCACTTTCAGTTCTTTTACGCCTTTAACCTTGACAAGGTCTTATCTTTATCTTCATGTCTGCAAAAAGTAGTATTAAAGTGTCTCATTATCAAACAGCTGCAATTTGGAGAAAGTACATCAGAAGAGACAGTCAGACAGTCAGGTGCCACATCTTCCAGAGTACCAATTAGTTCTGGTTGGTTTTTTGAGTTAGTTAGTAATTGTAACTTTGGTGGGAAACAGATACAAAATGTATGCAAATTGGAACCATTTAAAACTGAAATATTACTGCAATTTCAACTTATTCATTTAATGCATATTTTTTCCTTCACAAAGTCCAGAAGTATGAAAAAATACTATGAACAAAATACAATTAATGTGCCCAAATAATATAATCTGCTATTATGATGCAATATTCATATTTCTTTTTGCATTACTAAAACCCCATATTACATATATAGATAGACCTATGGTATATAGGTATTAACACTAGTATCCCCTACAAATCAAATGCAAGATTTAAAATTTTCATTAACTTTTGCTCCCTTCTTCCCCATTCTAACCACTATCATTACACAATACAGTGTGAACTGCATCATTTACTTAAAAAAAATTCAGTATTGCTTGCATTCTGTTTGGAAAGCAGATTTTTGCTTCATATGGCTACACAAAGGTAGCAGTGTTAACTCTGTCAATTACATGTATTAGTTTCTGTTCACTCCTGTGCTAACTATTGTTCATGAAGGTACCTTTGAACTTAGACTACAGTGAGAGCAAGCCTGTGGTCTTTTTTTTGCAAAACACAACATGGATAGTATTCCATGCCACATGTTAGAGCAACAAAATAAAATCCCCAAATCCTGTAAATTCTGGTGATCTGGAAGTTCCAAAGCTGAACAGGCAATAATAAAAAATCCTACTTTCTTATTTTCAGTATCTCATTAATTAAAACCAAGTACTATAATATTACCATATCAGACTTCATTGAGGTTATGTTATAGTAATGGATTCATTCTATTAAAAAAAAAAAAAAGAAAAAACCAACAGAAAGTTTTGCAAGGTTTTAGTTTACCAATGAAAATCTTTATTATTCAGCCTGGCTTGAAATAACAGGAAAGCTCAGTGGAAGTTCAGTAGCAGAAAACTGAATATCCTCATATTTTCAAAATTCTTAAAAATAGTGTCAATTTCTTATTTTTTCATACATGAACACCTAAGAGGCAGTTCACCAGGCAGCTGAAATCATTCCACCACAGCCAGTTATGTGGCTTCTGAAAACAAATAGTCAGAAGAGGCAAAAATGTATTTTGAAGTATGCTTCCAGGTCTTCAAGATGAAAAGACTGTCAGAGATAGGAAATGGAAGCTTAAATAATAGCTCCCACTAAGCTAGGAGGAAAGTGACTCTTTTTTTCAGTTATCTACTCTATGGCAATAGATTATAGTTTATAACTTACTCAAGTTTGCCCATATATCACTGCACAGAGAGAGATCTGTGCAGGTGCAGTTTGGTGCAGTACCATCTCTAGCCTCAGAATCAGTAGGTATGCTGACAGAAAGTCAAACAAGTACAAAAATGTCATCAGTTACATTATCTGTGGTTCCAAAACTAGAGTGGTTCCTGCCAGCTTCAGAGTTATCCTGTCTACTGTATGTATGCCATGGACATGTCCTCAGAAGTGTAGGTATGTCAGTTGGTTAGATTTTAAACGTAAGTTTCATGATAGCTGCTGTTTTTCTCAAAGATCCTGAGGCAAGAATTCAGTGAAATTCAATGATGAAAATCTCAGCTTGCGTATTAAAAATTATGCTTGTAATTCTTAAGGCCATGGAAAAAAGCTTCAACATTTCACTGAAAATGTACCCTAAAGGACAAGAAAGCTAAGGGAAATACAAATGCAAACCCTCCAATCTTCTTTTTTTTTCCTTTTAATTAGTGTTATGTTTCACGATTATGAAATCTTGAGATGTTTTTTGGTTTTCAGATACTGAAAACAATACTAAAAAAAAAGAGAGGAAAAAACAGTCAGGATGGAAGCAACATAGTGGATATGCTTCTTCCACAGATGACATATCCATGGGACAACTCAGAATCTTTTGGGGAAAATGCAAAGGAAAACCTATCTTTACTGCACCAAACATTGCTACTAACAAGTATCATGTGTGATTTATTACTCTCTACTTTTAAGAAAGTCAACAATAAATCTAAATGTCAGTATTTCCCAAGCACAGGATCTGTATTTCTGTAAATTACACCTGTTATGACTGGTACTATAAACCAACAATTTGGTTAGCACATGGCTATGCCAAAGATGCATCGTGAAAAGAAGTAAGTAGCAAATATTACTTTTAACAGTAAAACTTTTTACTGAGAGCTCTATTATTTAAAGACTCTGAGCACCTCCTCAGAGGTAGAGTGCTCTTGATTTTGCTAAATTCATTAGGAATTAAGGATGCTTATCACTTTGTATGATATCCTTAGCACTGAGGAATGGAAACGACAAAAACAGTTTTCTGATTGGTTATATGGTGTTACTTCCATACTCTAACAATTGTACTTTAAAGGCTTAACTTTATATATAAGTCAAAAAAAATCCATCAGGGCCCAATAGTCTCGCAGCATGGTTCAACCACAAGAACACAATACTCACTCAGTGCAGTTTCAATGTCCGATTCAGGGCAGCAGCTCAGCACCCACATATAACTTTTTCAACTTTGGCCCTCTGTTTCTTGAAGGCGTTGAATGCCTATGTAGCATTTTCCTCACACTTTGGTGGTGGTGTGGTTAAATAACCAGATCACACACAATCAAATAAGTATCTCTGTGCACTTTTTCCAGCAGTTTCAGACATTGTTCTGTCAATTCTTGATCTGTATCAAGGCTCATCACACTCTGTTCCTGTTTTCATTATCCTGTCATTCATGTATCATTACGTTCACTTACTCAACTCTTAATAAAAGCAAGGTCATCATGCTCCTGTGTCAGGAGTAAAGGAAACATATTTTTCTTTTATCATGCTCATTTATAAGTAAATTAAGAATTTTGCTGAAAAGTCATTGTGCATATTTCCTTTCTTTTTAGGGAAGGAAATGAATAACCTTATTTGATGGACCAGATGTTCAGGTGACGTAAATCTTGGTAGCATGACTGACTCTAAATATCTCTAGCTCCAGAGGATATATTCTCATTTTTCAGTTCATCTAAGTTTTCCTCACCCAACCACTTCTCCTGAATCTTATGTCAGTTTGGCATATAGCATCCTTCAAACATTAATGGTGATTAGAACAATGGAACTACTTGGCTATTCTGTCATTTTCTTTCTCAAGTCCCTTAACGTCCTCCACTTTCATAGCATCAGCTGATTTCCTCTGAAACAGAAAAATCTTTACAGTAATCTCTAAAAGCTTTCTTATAATTTCCTGTTTGGATAAGAAATTCATACATATTAATCCCTAGCAGACACTGTCATATTCTGACAGGCCTATTCAGATAGTATTAAGAAGCTAAAATTACATCTTCCTTCTTTCCTTTCTTGGGCTTGATTCTGCTCTCACTAATAGTGCAAGTGTTCCAGACAAATAATGTTCCTTTAACCTCCACTTTTCCTGCCAAGAAGCACTTTGGGGTACGGGTGGACAAAAAGCTGGACATGAGACAGTAATGTACACTCGCAGCCCAGAAAGTCAATCATATCCAGGGCTGCATCAAAAGATGTATGTCCAACAGGAAAAGGGAGGTGATTCTACTCCTTTACTCTGCTCTGGTGAGGCCTCACCTGGAAGTCTTCAGCACAGGAAAGCCACAAAAGCACGTAAAAGAGGGGCCAGAGGAGGGCCACAAAAAGATCAAAGGATGGAACGTCTCTCCTATGAGGAAAGGTTGATAGATTTGGGATTGTTTAGCCTGGTAAAGACAAGGCTCCAGGAAGAGCTTGTTTGCATCCTTTCAATACTTATTGAGGGTTTATAAGATGGGGACAAACTTTTTAGTAGGGCCTGTAGCAGTATTTCAAGGGGTAATGGTTTTAAAATGGAAGAGGGTAGATTCAAACTAGATATAAGGAAGAAATTATAAGAGTGGTTGAGACACAGGAATAGGTTTCCCAGACAAGTTGTAAATGCATCATCTCTGGAAACATTCAAAGTCAGGTTGGATGGTAGGTGAGGATGAGTGGGGTCTGCAACACCACAACAGGACTCTGAGGAACCTGATCTAGGTGTAGCCTGTTCCTGCTCATTGTAAGGGGAGAGCCTAGATTAGGTGACCTTTAAATGTCCCTTCCAACTCAAACTGTTCTATCATTCTATGAATCCGTATTTGCATATAAGGTGTCACAATGTAGCTAAGAAATTCTTTGGGATTTTGTTGTGTTTCTTATGCTTTTTCAAAATGTGGTGTATTAAAATATTTAGAATGATACATATTTCCTTTTGCATTTACAAAAAGTTAAAACCCAAGCTGAGTGGTGCAAGACCTTTAGTGTTTTTCACCACCAGACTGATGCTCCATATGGTGATCCTTCCTCAAGCTCAAAACAGCTGGCAGAAAATTACAGTAAACATGATTCCTACCCAGTGTGTTTCCAGAGAAGAGGAATTTTAAAATGGACTTTAAAGACCTTTATTTTGGCAAACATATACAAATATGCTGGTGGGCAGCAATATAAACAAGATAGTTGGGATGTAAATTTTACATTTTCCAATGAATAGAGATTATTTTCCATTGATGAGATGAATAAAAATCAGTCATTGCAGAATTATTTTATGTGCTTATGGAAACAAGGGAACATATAATATTTACTAATAACTACTTTTAACAAATTGATTTTCCCTCTTGTCCTGCAGACAGTTCTTCTACTGTGTTTTGCAATTTTTCTAGTATAGCAAGGATTTCTCATTTTTTTGTTTGTAGTGGCAGACAACTATCTTGTCTTTGACAGCATGAGTGAGGACTGATTGTTTCTAACTACCTCATTTTTATAATTTTAAAAACTGACCTGGAATTACCCTGTCCTTTTGGAGACTCTTTAAAGCCTTCTGATTTTTAGTAGGCAAATGCTAAATCCTTTTTTGAAAACCAGGCTCTTTAAGAGATAACTTAAAATTAGGGTTTCAGAAACACAAGAACGCCAAACCATTTCTCATTTTTTAAAATGTAGGCTGCAACTCATGGGAAACACCATTAAAAGAAGCTATTCATACACAGTCTATAAAACCCATGTGTAAAAAATGGAAAGTTTTGTTCTGTTCAAGAACAAAAATAAAAAAGTAATGCATTAAACAGTTAAACTTCCCCTCTGTATCCTGTGGTGTGAGATGGTTTCTTATCTTTAACTGAGGGCCATCTGATACATGCTGCTTTGTACCGGGACTGTGAGAAAAGGATGAGCTGAATGCAAGAGATGGCAGCCTGACAAAGAATAAAGACATACTTCTGAATGCATAGAACACGACTTATAACACGCTTCTATCTTAGAAGATGTAAAAGTTCACAAGTGACAAATATTTCCTTTAATATATTTATATGAACATCCCTAAGCCGTCCAGCATCCAATTATTTTTTACTGTTATTTCTGTAAAGCAATGTGGTCTGTTCACAAAAGAACTGTGCCCCAGTGCAAGGCAGAATTTAGTCTGCTTTTTCCTCTTTTTAAGTATGTACTTAAATGGAATTGGGATTCTGAAACATGGCTGTTGACATCCTGTGACTCTTCCGCTATGCAGGGATAGTAGGCAAGAGGAGAGAGAGCTAATTAGATATTATTTAGAGTTGTCTGTAAACTAATAAGAAATATGACTTCTTACCTAAAAAAAGATGACATTTCAAAAATTCAGGAGGAATGAAGCTCAGAAGAATTTAAAGCTCACAGTATTTGAATATAACTAGTGCCACAGTTCTCTGTGGTACCATTGTTGTGTATGCAGTTGGTTTTAAACTGTTCATATACACTTCATGTAGGCTTAAAATCTTTTTCTTGAGAAACCACACATTAGGACCAAAAAAAAGTCATTAAGACCCTTGGTATGGAAACAAGACATAAATACACATACAGCTGCCCCCAATTATTTTTTTAAGAGCACAGAAATGTTGAAATACTTCACAGGTATCATGAGCATGGGTCTCCTTGCAAAAACAAAGAAACAAAACACCACAGTTCGTACATCCTGCTATCAACATTTCATGTTTATCCTCTGCAAACCCAGAAGAATAAATTGTTGCTTGGTCATTTTTTTTTTTCCTGAAGTAACAGGAAGGCAATTGTAATACTACTTTCCCAGCCTCTCAAGATCATAAGAAATTACTCCAGTTACTTTTCCTTATTGAACTCAACTGCTCTTCTCAACTATCAATAGGGAGATGAACAGGACAATGTTTTTTAGAGAGAATTCTAGCTCTTGAGTCTGCTCAAATAACCTATCAAAAAAACCAAACTGAAATCAGAAGATGAGAGCTGTTTATAGTCTGAGAAGATTTTACTAGGCTAGACACAAAGTTTTATATAATTACTCAGAGGTCTACTTAAACTTCAGAAAATCATGTTTCAGCTGTCATTAATACTAAAATACCCCTCTTACAAGTCTTCTCCTCAATAAACCCTAAAAGCAGGTCTTCCCTCTACCCCTACTTTAATTTCATTGTTTTCTAATTTGTAAGATTCTAGGTAGCCAAGTAATGTATAATGTGTAGGGCCCATACTTTAGGTTTAAATATAAAAATCTGGATTTTGTAAACATCTCCATTACCGAGGACATTAAATTTTCATTAGCAGGCACAGTTAGCTCTTGAAAACATACCACAGTGGTCTGTCTATCAAATAGACTTGTCTTGTTCCAAGTACATACTGATAATGAGAAAAAATACATTCATTACTGCTAACACAAGAAAAACTTCATTACCATGTTTTACTCTGATTTCCTTCCTGTTTTTCTCTTACATTATTAAAACACATACAATTCAAGGTATGTGGATGACTTTACATTTTTACTACCATAGATCTTTCAAGACAGAAATCATGAGTAAGTTTCTTTGTCTTTCAGTAAAAGGAGTTGGACATCTTCCATAACACTTAGTTTTCTTCATCTTCACATCAGAGTTCTGGAGAATTAAGCATAAGAAGAATTGTGCTGCCTAAGTGGCTGTTTTGGGTTTTTTTTTTCTCCCAGAGAATAAAAATTGATCCAAGGACACAGGGGACCCAAACACAGAAAAATGAGTATGCCCATGTACATAAACAGAATCACAAGGGACCTCTGAAGACCCTTTAGTGCAAGCACTTGCTCAAAGCTGGGCCAACCTCAGCAGGTCGCTGAGGGCTGTGCCCAACCAGATTTCAGTAACTTCAAACATGGAGACTCCCGAAACTCTCTGGGTCCCTGCTACAGTGTTTGAACAGCTACAGAGCAGAAAAGTTTTTCATTATATCTAATTGAATTTCCCATGTTGCAACTCATGTTTTTAGCTTCAATCCTGTTGTTTAACCAGGGCTATTAAAAGCCTGTCTATTAAGTTTCCACACACAGGGCAGTGGTGGCACATTACGTGTAGATGTATGCATCCTAGCTCATTGTTGGATAGATGGCTTTTTTTAAGGAAGACATATTGCCTTTTGGTTTGTCTTCTAATTTCCTGAACAATACTGTGAAGCTTTATTTACATATTTGCAGAACAATGTTTACACTGATTTTAAATTGTTTACATTTAGAAAATATTTAATTGGTCATTTACTGAGTACAGAAGATGTAGCCATATATGAGCCAGGAAATAATGGGAAATGTAAATAACGAGTAAAAGCCATTATTCTTTATAAGAAAAATTGAGAGGTTTCCTAGCATGACTAAATATACTCAAGGACTGTATTCATTCACTGTATTTCAGTAAATACAGTAATATTAATCAGTTATCATATTTCCATTGCCAGTCAAAACAAGAAAAAAATATTAAAGGGAAGCATGGATAATCAAACATAAGAATTTATAAAGAACTAATTATTCCTTTCCAGATTTAAGCTTACAGCTTCAGACACTAATATAATACTGATAATGATTCACAGGAACTCTACTCCATTTCATGGTGTACATTATTATCTTCTGTCGTAAAAATTCTGTCTGGGATAGAGATTTTGTTTTTACAAAAAAATATTTGTAAGTGATAATGGATTCAAAGAAAAGTCATTTTGTGCATAGATTTTTCATAATGAAAAGAATTTTTGAAACAAATAAGATTTCAAATATTGCCTTACAAGTTAGCCAGAGTCCAGGTTTTTGGAACAACGTTCTCCTGGCAAACTCCTCTACTCCAAGAGAGGATAGTTTTAGGCCTTTGATTCTATATTGCTGCAGAGGAAGACAGACTGACAGCATAAAACAAAATCTATTCATAAAATACCTACATACCACAGCATGAATAAATAGGTGGTAGCAATAAAAACTTGAAAGCTGGTGAATTTCCTCTTCTCTGAAGTCTCCTCCTTGAAAGTCTCACAGGGATCAAACTAGCCCATCCCTTCAGAAAGATCCAGCAGTGGGTAGAGATGCGTTTCTTCTGGCTAATGGATTGAATTTTTAAGGACTAGAGGAACAATTACATTTTAAGGAGTTTGACAGATGAGCTCCTGTGAAGGGCACATTGGCTATTTGCTTTAATAACAGATGCAGTTAATCTTTGGCTTTAAGAGGACACGTTTTTTTTTTTTTACAGATTTTGGTTATTATATTTTATTGTCTCTTGAATTTGATATAGTATGTTTCAGTTGACCTAGCAAAATAGCTTGAAAGCTCTGCCCAGCAGTAAGTGCCTGGACCTGAACTACATGGCATCCCATTTAGGCAGTCCTCTTTACAAAATGCACTGCTAACTATGGTACTATTTGTGAGGAAGAATCTTATTGGTCTCCTCATTTTAGAGGCAGTTTTGGACAAATTATTTGCAATGCCAGCAAATGAATTATTAGTACAGCAAAATTTTTGCAGGAATATTCATAGAAGCAATGATTCAAAAACACAGAATGTGTTTTTATGGAGTTACTTTTCAGAACAGAATTCTATTTCATACCATTAAAGAGAACTCAAAGACTGTGATCTACTAATCAAGCTAGGTTGAGGATTTGACAGTCATTTCTATTGATACCCTGCTTGAACTTGGACAAATCACTTGCAAACTTTGTCCTTTAGAATATTCACTTTAAAGATATGTATAACAAGTCATAGCTGCTCTACAAAGGTTTTGTAAACTTTAATTCACATTTGCAAAGCAGTTTGATGTCATTGCAAGAAAAATCACTGTAATCATCGTAAAAGTGCGAAGTATTTTTAGCAAAAGTATACCCATTTTCACAGGACATACCTTCATGAAAAGTGAGCTTGATGAAATGAATACTAACCATTGACATTCAATAAATCAGAAAGTGTATATGAATATTTAGTGACAAAAAAGTACTAGCAAAGGGAAATCTTTGAAGCTGTCAATTTATCACTGTGCAGAGAATATCCAGCGAAGTTTAAAATCAACAAATAATCAACATGACAGAATATGTACCTTAGCAAAGTGACATTTCTCTTTTGGGGGAAGAAAAGAAACAGAATTGATTTTTTTTTAGCACATCCATTTTCATAGACTCCCATACTTTGTAATCATATTAACCAAAGCTGAAATTAAAAGCATAGCTGCATTGGAGCAAATTATGTAAGGAAAGATGACTTTTAAGTCATTAGCATAAAATCAGTCAGTTGAATGAAAGGAGGCCAGATAATTCAATATTATTCTTTTTATTACTTTTTAACCTTGTTAGCTTTTCTAAGGATAAAAAATGCTGAACTTTCTGAAACCAGCTACTCAATTTCAGAAGATCCTAAGATTTTCTTTTGGCAGTCATTATAAGTCAGGCTGCCAACAGTAAAATCTAAATAAGCTCAGGAATTTAAGAGCATTATCAGATGTCAGACATTTTATACTTAATTGCACTCAAATACTTTTTAAAACTTAGACCAGCAATATGTCACAATCAGTAAACTATATCCCAATATTTAATTAAGCCTGGATTTAATCAGGCAAATCTACTAAACACACACACAAAAAAATCAATAATTTGACCACTGTGGCCTCAAAGTATTCGAGTTATTAGAATTTGTTTGTTTAACATGGTCTTAAATCAAGACTAAATAATATTTCAGGCTTTTTATCTTTCATTCAGAAGCCCAAAAGAACCTGTGCCTTCTATTTCAGATACAGCGGAACTGTATCTTTGGAGATTTTCCAAATGACAGACTCGTTGAAAAGTTAGTGACACATCTTCAGATAAATATAAGAGATAAGTGACTTATACCAGAGAAAAGCATTGTTAAGATGATGATCAGGAGAGAGGCTGTGATACTTCCATGGCAAAGGTGAAAAGAAGAAAGTTTAGCTCAAAGCCAATAGCGCCGGCCAAGGAAAGAGAATTGCCTTTTTACATCTTTCCTTCTGTAATTGAGTTTCGCTTGTAACATTGTCTAACCACTTCTGACAACCTGCCAAAATGGAGATGGCAAGGTCTTACAATAAATTGCTATAGAAATCATGTTTCATCTAGTCAGTTTGATGCCACAGTAACTTTCAGCATGCAAAATATATTCCTCTTAAGTTTTCCTAACTAGTTGAGATAGCCTTGATCATTCCCACACAAAAAGCAGAGGAAAATCCAAAGAAAAAATACAGCATTTTCAAACCACAAATGGGTATGGAATTGAAAGCTACAAGCAAGCCACTACCTATGACCTTTGATATTGCCTTTGTGTATTAATAAAGCACAAAATCTAGGAATCCTGTTACTCACATTACAACAAATGACTCTCATTCATGTTACAACATGCCACAGGCTACCCAAGTAAAAGAAGTCCTGGCTGCAGAATTGTGTTTGAATTAGCATCCAGTAATCAAATAATTGCAATGTCTTCTACAGAGGCCATCTCCAGAAGCAACTCTTAGTAGTAAACATAAAATTGAGTAAATATATCCATTTTCAACCCTGATTTTGATAATGTTGCTCATTTAGTACTACCTCATCTACAGGAAACTACAGTGATGAGAAATAATACCTTTCAGACTGGATAAAATACCTTCTCAGACTGGATACATTTTGCATTAAGTACAAATGCTCTTTTCAATCCAGAAGCCTTAGTTAAAAGATTTTTTTTACACTTTTCTATCACAATTATTGAAGTTGAAATATTTTCCTTACAACTTTGTCTCACACTGGAGAACTTTCCTAGTTGCTACTCACTGTTCCATGCCTATTCTTTGCTTGAATTTTTAAATAAGCCTGCTCACTGATACAGACTCACACCTTCAAGATGCTGGAAAAAACAGGTTGGAATACAAAGAACATGCTTCAGTCTTGATTTCTAAGGATCACAACTGCAAAAAATAATTGTTGTTAACTAGTTGTCTTGAAACCATACATAACTCAAATTAAGTTATCATAGTACAAACTTACCTATTTGTAACTTCCAAAATGAACAATGTAGTTATAAATCTTCTAAGAGATTAAGGTGAGGACACCTATTTACATAATAACCTCATAGGTCTACCTCTTTACTCCTCCCTCTGTAGACCTGCAGCATGAAATGTACCATTTAAGTAACTGGGGTTTTTTTTTATACTTGCCTGTATTTTGGGCACAGGTTTAATGAAAACACAGTGAGTGGGGCTGGAGACCATACAGAAAGATAATTAAAACAATGAAAGGGAAAGCAGTTACCTTACAAGGAGACACTGAAAAGATTGTGATTCTTCAATTTGTGAATGAGAAGGCTGAGGCTGAGAAAATCATGAGTGCAATGTAAAAAGAGAATTCAAAACTATTACTAAAACTCACTAAAATGGACAAATAATTGGTTAAAAATATATAATAGCATTCTTAAAGCAAAGAGTAGTTTTGGATTAGAAACCAGTCGTCACAGGAAACGGTGGAGACAGGTAGTACTATCAGGTTTAAAAAATATAAGACAAATTCACACACAACAGTCCATTAAAGGCGTTGAAAAGGTAAAAGCACTTACACATGGTAACAGACACCTGCAGGTTGCAACAGATCTTCAGGATGTAGAAAAAACGTATCTTCAAGAGCTAATGAGTTTGTCATGAATTGAAAAGTTCCCTAAGTTCAAAATCCTATCTTTTTCTGAAACCTGTTTTTTTGTCTATGTGACTATAACAAAAAATTAATTTTGAATTTATAGCACTAGATGCTTTTTTTATGTGTGATCTGAAACGCAGCAAGACAGAAATTTGTGTTGGCTTTTGTACCCCCAAAGTAACTGAATTACTGGAAGCTTAAATGAGCCTTAAACCATGGAACAAGGTTCAGAACTGCAAAAAGGAAATCAGCGTTTGAAAATTTTGATCAATTGAGAAAGAAATTGTATTCTGGTGTGTTCTGAAAGTTGAAATTCACTGAAAACAATAAGTCTCTGATTTAAAATCTATTTAAATAGATTGCTCCCAATGAAATCAAACAGTAAAGGGCAGCGCTATGTAATGAAACAGCCTTCTAGGTATAAAAGAGCACCTAAATCCCAAACTCTTGTATAAGGCTTCTAATCAGATTCCATTTTTATGACTGATCCCACAAGTAAGAAAATCACTCTTTCATAACAGTACCCATAAGGAAAGAACATAAATTCCAGTTTGCATTTTCATATTTTAATGAACAAAATATGTTTCATAGCTATTATAAAAAAATATGTTTACACTAAAAGACCTCATTAGCTTGGAGAAAAGATGCATAAATCGAAAACTTGTTCTACAGGCAAATCTTCCCAATTTTTCCCAGACCTGATACAGATGATAGCCTCATTATAAAGATGTCAGTCCTGCCAGTCTTTGTGTTTCAGTCACTTACAAATAATAAAATGCTTAAACCAGCTTTTGTCTCTTGATATTTAATTATCTGTTTGGCCAACTCACTAGCCCTTCCTTCTTTACAATTTTTGCACTAGATACAGCCAAAAAAGAGGTTATAGCAAAGGAAAATGAGACTGCCTATAACACAATGGTTACAAAAGAGCTCAAATGTTTAGTTTTCTCTGTTTCAAAGTGTCATTACCCTCTAAAAATAAAGTATCTCCCAAGCCCAGGTAGTTGCAAATTTTGAACATTTCACAAGATCCGGAACTTCTCATAAATTTATAACTAAGAAATGTAAAAATTGCTTCAGTAGTCAGAATAGTTTGGTTTTTTTTCTTTTTTACTTAACTTACTCCTCTTATTTAATATATTAATTGCATCTTTATGCAAAAAAATCTTGAAAATGCTTAAAAATTTATATTATTATGCATAAGTTACTATCTTGAATTAATAGTGCTGTGATTTACAAACATTAGGTAGCCACATATATATATATACACTATTTTTCTTTATGATTTTTTAAAATATAAATTCTTCAAATAAACCAGATTTTCAAAGCAATCAAACAAAAATCTCATAGCAGCATGTAACCCAGGTTCCAAACCAATTTCATATCTTGAATAAGCAATTGGAAAAACAGACACAGATGGTTGATATCAGATATATAAAGTCTTAATTACAGATACTTACATTTTTACGTGCCATCCTTCAATAGAAAGTTTAAGTTTCAAAGTGATCAGAAGGAATAAATTCAAAGTGAAGATCTCTTTAAACAATTTTATCACAACACATATTTAACCTAATGCATGATCCCATACTACTTAGCTCCTATCATTGATGATACTTTCCGGGTTGATTTATTTTTTTCCTTTACTGATAACAGGTATGTCTGCAGGTCTTATTCCAGATTTTAGTTTTGCCCACATGATTAGTCCACGTTGAGACTTACTCGGAAAACTCTATAGCTAGTAGCACAGTGGGCCTTTTTGAAAATAATCTAGAAATTAATTATTGTTTAACTCTAAGTCCAAGATGAATACGATTATATAACCCTTCGGTTTATAGCAGTTCTAGTGTTAACTGGTTTTTATCTTACAGTTCTGTTAGACTACAAATGGGAACCTAACACCTCTGGAAACAAGGAAAAAAAATGGCTTCCAAATCATACAGGCAGCCACTGCTTCAAGGCCCCAGAAAAAAAAACAACTCAACAAAAAATAAATCTGACCTCTTGTAGCTTCTCGGGAGTGAGAGAAGGTGTGAAGAGACGGTTCCAGAACTGAGATACCGCGTCAGCTGGCGGGCACATGGAATAGCTGCGTGTCCCCGAGGGCGTCTGAGAGTCCTCAAGGGAGGCTGTCTGCGCGCCACTTAAGAGAGGTTTGGGAGTCCTCATGTCTCGGAGGGTGCGGAGTTTGGGAGTTCTCTTGTCTCGGGGGCCGTGGGGTTTGGGAGTCCTCATGTCTCGGAGGGTCCAAGCTGTGGCGGCCCAGCCCCCTCCACCCCGTGCAACGCCGCCATACCTCGCATCCATGAGCTGAGGGAGCACAGTGTTTCCCGCCGGTTCCGGCCCGCGCGCCGCCCATGGGCGGGGACTTAAGCCGCGCTTGCGCACGCAGGGCTGGGACGCTGTGAGGAGAGGAGGGTCGCGGCTGAAGCGAGCGAGTACTGCCGGCGTCTGTTTGGCGGAGATTAGGAATAAACTTCGCAGGTCTGTTGCAGAGGGAGAGTACTGGGATTCGGCAGGTACCTCAGGCAAAAGTGCGGGTTTTCAGGGCAATTTGGGGGTGGTTGGGGAGGAATTTGAGGTTATTTAGAGGGGACAGAGGTGGCGTTTTTAAGAGAAAAGCTGAGCTAACTGGGAGGTGGCAAAATGAGCGTTTTTGAGGGAAAAGCTGAGGTAAATAAGAGGGTAGAAGGGTGATACTTGGGAGGTAAAAGTTGAAGTAACTTGAACGTGGCAAAATTTCCCTCAAAAAAAAAAAGGAGGTAAAAACTGAGGTAACTTACATAGCACAGAGGTTACTGTAGGGGTTACTTTAGGAGGTGAAAGTTGGGGTAACTAGGAGGACAGAAATTAGTATTTTTGAGAGAAAACCTGAGGGAACTTAGAAGACAGGGGTAAAATAAGCAAATGAAACATTTCTTGAGAGAAAAGCTGAGGTAACTTGGAGGGATAGAGGCAATTATTTGTGGGAGGATAGCTGAGGTAACTTGATGACAAAATTAGCATTTTGGAGGGAAAAGCTGAGGGAACAGAGGATGATGTTTCAGGAGAAAAGACTGGGGTAACTTAAAGGTGACAGAAGTCACATTTTGGGGTGAAAGCTAAGGTAAAATAGAAGGGGGGGGAAAAAGCTTTTTTGAAGGAAAAGCTGAGGTAACTTGGAGGTAATAAAATTTCCTGCCAAAAAGAAGGGAAGACCTGAGATAGTTTAGATTGGACAGAGATGGCTTTAGCAGGGAGAGGAGATGGAAGGTGAGATAATTCAGCAGACAAAAGTTAGCATTTTTGAGGGAAAAGCTGAGGGAATTTAGGACAGAGGTGACATTTTGAGGGGAAAGGCTAGGGTAATGTAACCAAAGGAAACATGTATTGCAAGAAAAGCCTAGATAACTTGGAGGGAGAGAGGTCATGTTTTGGGGGGAATAGCTCAGCTCGTTTTGAAGATCACAAAATTAGCTTTCTTAAATGAAAAAGATAATTTAGAGGGGACAGAGATAACACTGAGGTAAATTAGAAGGGAAAATGATGGGTTTTTTGTGGGAAAAAGATGACTTAGAGGAGACGAGTGACATTTTGGGGGGGAAGGCTGGAGTAGCATAAAAAAATGAAATAATTCTTGAGGGAAAAGCTGAGGTAACTTGGGAGGGAGAGAGATGATGCTTTGGTAGCTGAGGTAACTTGGAAATGACAACTTGAGCTTTTTTGGAGGGGAAAAACTGGTAATTTATATGGGACAAAGATGACTGATGGTAGTGTAGGGGGAGACTGGACTAATTAAGAGGACAAAAATGAGGATTTTGAGGAAAAAAAAACTGAGGTAACTTTGAGGGGACAGATGTCACATTCCAGGATGAAAGCTGAGGTAAAATAAAAGGGAATAAAAAAAGAGCAATTTTTAGGGAAAAGCTGAGGTAACTTAGAGGGGACAGATTACATTTTGGGACAAAAGCTGGGATTAATCAAGAGATGATAAAATGAAATAATTCTTGAGTGAAAAGCTAAGCTGAGCGTGATAAAATGAGCTTTTTTTTTTTTAGAGGGGAAAACTGAGGTAACTAAGAGGGGAGAGGGGTGATGCTTTGGAGAAAAAAAGTTGAGGTAATTTGGAGATGGCAAAATCTGGTAATTCGGATGGAACAGAGATGTCTTTAGTGGGGAAGGAGGTGGAAGCTGAGTTAGCGCAGAGGACAAAAATTAGCAGTTTTGCAGGAAAACCTGAGGAAACTTAAAGATGGGTGACATTTTAAGGAGAAAGGCTGGGGTAAGATAAGTAAATTAAACATTTCGTGAGGGAAAAGCTGAGGTAACTTGGAGGGATAAAGGCGATTCTTTGAGGGTAATAACTGAGGTAACTTGAAGATGACAAAATTAGTTTTTTTGGAGGGAAAAGCTGAGGTAACTTGGAGGTAGCAAAACTTCCCTCAAAAAGGAGGGAAGAACTGAGGTAATTTAGGTGGGACAGAGATGACTTTAATGGAGAAGGAGGTGAGAGCTGGGCTAACTCAGAGGACAAAAAATAGAGGTTTTGCAAGAAAAGATGAGGGAACTTGGGACAGCGGTGACAATTTGAGGAGAAAGGCTGGAGTAATATAACCAAATGAAACATTTTTTTAAATCAAAGCTTAGGTAACTTGAGGAGAGAGATATGATGTTTTGAGGAGAATACATGAGCTAACTTGATGACAAAATTAGCTTTTTGGAGGGAAAAGCTGAGGTAATTTAGAAGGAGACAAAGGATGATGTTTTAAGGGGAAAGGCTGGGGTAACTTAGAGGTGACAGGTCACATTTTGGGGTGAAAGCTAAGGTAAATTATAAAACAAAAATACACTTTTTTGAGGGCAAAGCTGAGGGAACTTGAAGGAGAAGTGATATTTTGGGGGTAAAAGCTGAGGTAACTTGGAAATTATAGAATTAGGTTTTGTCAAGAAAAGTTGAGGTAATTTCGATGGGACAGAGGTGGGTTGGGGCTTGAATAACTAAGGACAAAAATTATTTTGGGGGGAAAAGCTGAAGTAACTTAGAGAAGACAGGTGACGCTTTTGGGCAAAAGCCGGGATAACTCCGAAATGCCAAAATTAAATATTTCTTGAGGGAAAAGCTGAGATAACTTAGAGAGGACAAAATGAGGTTTTGGAGGAAGAAGCTGAGGAAATTTAGAGGGCACCATGGTGACATTTTTGTGGGGGAAGGCTGAAGTTCTTAAGGTGAAAAAATGAGCTTTTGTTCAGTGGAAATCTGCGGTAACAGGAAGGATTATGGGGAAAAGGAGGTATTGTATACATAGGAGATGTTTTTGAGGGGAAGCTAAGGTAACTTAGAGGGGACAATTTTTAAGGAAGACATGGTATCTCAGAGAGTACAGGGTAAGCATTTTGGAGAGGGAAAAGCTTGAGTTTCTTAAGAGGAGATTCAGAGTTCTGTGAGGCAACTGAGGGGACCAAGGAAGCTCCAGAGGGAGAATGCTGTTAACTGATGAGATTACCATTGAGATTATTTAGGAGAGAGTTTGAGGTACTTCAGGGAATACTTTAGTGGTGATATTGCAAGATGGGGAAAAGGGTGAAGCTTTAAGAAGCATGTGCTGAACAAGCTGCCTTTGTGAAGTTGTTCTGGCTATACGCATTAAGATGCAGGAGAGATTAACAGAGGATCATGAATTTGAGATTTTAATGGGGGAAAAAAAAAAAAAAAGAATCTTCCTAGAATTGAATTTAACAAAGCTATGGTATTTTACTTAACTTACAGTTCTGAAGCTCGGGTTCAAGAGAACATGGGCACATTGTCTACAGAGGAGGGCAGAGGCACAGAGCATCCTGGTGAGTTGAACAAGAGGTTTTTGTGCAGTGAAAGGGCTAAAGGGCAGGGAGTGAAAATGACAGTGGGGAGAACATTTGAGGAGGATTCCAGTATGAAAAATTATATTTGAGCCAGCAGATACCTTAGGAGAGGCCAAGAGAAAGACGACCTGAGTATAGAGACCTCCCTGCCCTCACAACTGGGATCACTGGAGTCCTGCCAGTACCGTTGGTGCCCTGGCTGGCTTTGTGCTGGGTGACGTCCCTGTAATGCTGGGATTTGACTCTTTGTGTTGGCCTTTGGCCATGTTGCTTTTTTGGCTGCTTGGGGAGAGCAACAGTTCTGTATGGAGCGTCACTGAGAGTAAGTGTCTCTGTGCTCTCTGGTCCCCAAGTCCACCCTGCAAGTAGGGAAGAGCTACTTGCCTGCCTCACTCCTTCAGCCACATCCTTCTGCCCACTGGCCACCTGGGAGTGCACTGGCCTTTGGCCAGCAGTGAAGCCTCATGACATGTTGAGTACTCTAGTCTTCATGTTCTCTTGGGGAGCAGATCTGAGGCTGTTGCTCTTATCCTTGCCTGTGACTTTGTCCTTGCTGAAGTGGGTGGGTTTGTCCTTTAGGCATCTTAAACTTGCTGCAGGTTAGCCTGAATTTCCCAGGAGAGCAAGGACAGGCCAGTGCACCAACAGAGGATCCTGTCTCAGCCAGTAAGTAGAGGGAGAGCCCAGACTTTCCCCTTCTTTCTCTGGACGAAGCAAAGCCACTTGATAGTAGTGCAGGCAAGGTGACCTGCCTATAGTCAGGGCCTGGGTCCCTGTTTGCAGTGGTCATGGGTCCTACTGGCAGCTTTATTAACCCATTCTTTTATAGCTCCTAACAATCAAATGGCACTGCAAATGTTGTTTTGCCCTTAAAACAACTGTTGCAGTTCTTGGAGTGATGAGACAGTTGTGTGTTTGACTAAGAGCTATCACAAGGAAACTCGAGGACCACGGGGTTTTTGGCCCCAAACTCGTCTGCAGTCTGGATAAGGATGTGATGACATTGCAGTACTACAGAAGAAGTCTAGCCTTAGGTAATGCATGTTACCTAACAATGCCTACCTTGCTATTGACTGTACCCTTGAAGGGAAGGTAAAAAAGGGAGCATCCTGCCTCAGAAGGTACCAAAGGCTGGATGATTGCCTAAGTAGCACAAAGTCAGTAAAAATCTGCAATAACTGGGGGAGTTGTAAAGGCAGCAGGAGGAGATCTCATGACCACCAACTCAATTCAAGACTGAAGAGACTTGCCCCCTTCCAGCCTGTAAAGAGCATGCATGGTTACTTACATAGAAAGTGAGGCTAATTAAAATATAATTAACCAATAGCAGAAAGAATGATAATTACTATCCAACGGGAGTAAAATTAGCTTGATTTTATCTAATCATGTAACAGAATAAATATATTGAATTTTTTTTATATGATGTGCTAGCTTTGTGGAATTACCACCTAGGACCCATCTTTATGCAAACATGAATAAATATTTTGTCTCTGTGTATAAGATTGGCTCATTGCACATGGGGTACTGAACTCTACCTGTGGGACATCTTGGTTATATTACTGTCCTCAAGGATCTCTCATGCTATACCACACTTAAAGAGGAGTTGGCAATAATGCCAATTTTTCTTCTTCACTGAATGAAAATCAAAGACAGAATTAATTTTCCTGACTTGTGTCTCATGATCTTTCAAAGCCAAGAGGGCAACTGACACATCTGTCTAGATAAGAGCTATAGAAGATCAGTGGCTTTTAAGTGGAGATGCTGCAAGTGTAGAGGGTTAAGGTAGCTTGGCTGAAATGACATCAGAGTTCTATGTCTAGGAAACAGAATATCACTATATCCTAACTGAAAATGCTTACCCTCCCTCTTGTCACCAATTAATAAACAAAAAAGAAAACCTACTGTTTTCCATATTTCTAATAGTCTTGTCAGTTTTCTTTATCTTCTGTTTTCATCTTGGACTTCCTGAAATATGGCTGAAAATGAGCTTCTGATTGTAAAGAAAGGAAAAAAAACCAAAAGAGATAGTGCTGATCATTGAAAAGCACCTCATCATTTAATTACTGCTCAAACTGCAGGCTGCCATAAGGGAAAGGCGGTAAGTTGGATCACACCAAATTTGTTCGGTAACAATTTAACTTCTGTCGTGCTTCAAGAGAAAAATCTGCGACTGTATTTACCCCGAGTTTTAAGTCAAACAGAAGTAAATTAATTTTTAACGTAAAATGAGTATTTCTCTTTCTAATGAGACACTCCTAGAAATCCACTGCATTAAATATTATCAAGCTGATTTTCTCTAAAATACTCCTGAGAATGTGTACAAAGTATTCTTTCCCTTGCAGAAATTAAGTAGAAAATAAACAGCAAGAACTTTAGCACAATAACTTGTGGAAAAGGAATGTCAGCAGGAAAACAGCATTTGTTTGCATTTTGACACTTTTTTCCTACTCCTACACAGTATTTTGTTCCCAAACACATAGTTGTGTGGGAAACAGCCATGTCTGGGATTGTTTGTCTCTGTACACAGGAGGTCTCTTCTTCTGCATGAGAAAATGTGAACAAAAGGAGCATAAGGAAAATGAAGTGTAAGAAGGATCCTAGTACTTGGGGAAAGAAGAGTGAGGCTAGTCCCTGTTACACCCCCACCGTTCTTGCTGGGATCACGAAGGTTCCCTCCATGCTGTTGGCAGCACCTGTTTTGTAAGTGGCTCTTAGGACACTAGTGCCACTTACAAATCAAATGTATTATTAACGATGACTAGCAGCACTTCAGGAGAGGCAATGATGCATCAGGGCCCATAGTGGTCAGGCTGAGGCAGCTCCTGAACACTCAACAGGGCAGTCCCCACCAAAGCCCAAGTTGAGCCAAACCTGGGCACATCCCAAGGCCATGATCTAGCCAGAAGTTGTTGGCAATTGAAAAATGATATGGGGTTATGTTCCCTTGACCAAACACCTTTCAAAATCCATTCCTTATATGAGACCTTAAAAATACACTGTTAACATATCCTGATAGCAGTGCTGCTGCTAATCAGCTTTTCTTTCACTGCAAGGCCTGGGAATCTGTTTAAGTAGTGGCATAAAAATGCCCAGGCATGGTCCAAAGATTGTGTCAGAAAGTCATAGAATCACATAGAATCTCTACAGATTATCCAGTCAAACTCCCTACTAAAGCAGATTCACCTAGATCAGGTCACACAGGAACACATCCAGGCAGGTTTGAAAACCTCCAGAGGAGACTCCACACCCTCCCTGGGCAGCCTGTTCCAGTGCTCTCACCCTTACAGTAAAGAAATTTTTCCTTAAGTGGAACTTTTTGTGTTCCAGCTTATATCCATTAGCCCTTGCCTTGTCACTGGAGACGACAGAAAAAAAGTGCCACCTCATCCTCTTGACATGCACTTTTTAAATACTTGTAAGTGTTAATAAGGTCCCCCTCAGTCTTCTCTTTTCTAAGCTAAACAGCCCCAGGTCCCACAGCCTTTCCTCATAAGAGAGATGTTCCAGTTACCTGATCAAAAGAAATTCATTTTTGAGTAGACCTGCCAAAGGAATCTAGTAATGGAGATAAATGCTCATGAAAGGCAAAGGAAACTCTCCCCAGCCTTGCCAAACAAGTTTCAATAAAAGAAGAAAGGGTCTGAGTCTGTTAATGTCCAGTAGACAGCCCAAACTCTACTATTTCTTTCTTTTCCCATGTCTCATGTCTCTCCTCTTCCATATACACTATTTTATTTTAGTGCAATACTTCCACAGTTTGGCAAGTGCTCTGAGAAAAGTAGGAAGAACACATTAAAAATGAAATGGCATTGTGCCAAGACAGAATCATACAGCAGCAGTGACAGGGTGTCTCACTGCAGCATCTTTTTAAGAGCAATAGTAGAAGGAGATTATCAATAAGGATGATCTTAGGATTTGTAGTTCATCTGAATAATGGTTCCCATAATTATAACTTTAACCACAGCTCTTCCAGCATTGATAGCATCATTGTGTTAGCATGTTTGTTATTATTCTGACTAATCTTTAATTTCAATTGCAATAGATCTCAGAGGCCCAGCGATGAGAGCCCATTATGCAAAGCACTGATAGACTTTCAAAATGAAATAGCCAGTATCTTGAGGTATTTAAAACTTGAGACATGGTAGTAAAAGTTCCTTCCTAGGGAACAATTATAAGTGTTCTGCAATAGACTACAAGCAGGCAAAAAATTGCTAAAAAGTTGTAGAAAAATACTATTTTTAAAAATCATTAGAAATTCTTGACATTCTAGGCTAACAGTAATGTTTTTAAAAGGATTTCATGATTGTACATGTATATGGCTATCAATATACACATATATTTACCTTCTCTTCTACAAATATTTATTCTCCTTTTTGATTTTTTTTTCTTGTCAATAGTGCTAAAGGAGGTTTTTTTTCAAAATTGTCTTAATACGCTTGCTTTTTCCTCTGTCATGCATGAATAATGCTCTTTTTTCAAACTCTAAATGAAATTATAGTCTACTACCACGTGTTGGATAGTGCCAAGTGGGTATGGCAAATTAGATAATCCATCCCCTTGAGTCTGAATTACTTCGGTCACTTTGAAAATGTGACTTGAAAACACAGGACAGGGTGTGCAGTTTGATGTCCTTTCCAAAAACATTTGTAAACTGTAAAAAAGAAAAATTCTACATTTTGTGCAATTAGTGATATGGAAGTTTCCAGTGCCTTAAAACCAAACCTCTTTTTGAAAGTATTTTACACTGATTTTTGGCTCACTTTGCCCCCATGTTCAGTAGTTTTATGCTCCAGGGATCTATAAAGGAGACATTCCTGCTTATGTATGGAGAGAAAGAGATTTTTATGAATATCAAACAAGTGTAATTTATTCAGAAACTCTATTAAAAACTCTGTTTGGCAGTTTTACTTGCATTAGTAATATGAGAACTCCATTAAAATGAATTTTCCAAAAACGTGTTGGACCTCAGTTCTCTCAACTCATTCCCATAGTTAATCTTAGTTTTCATTGCCCAAGGACTGCTAATGTATTAGTATTAACAATATCCTCTTTATTACCTTGCATAGAGCTTCTTACACATTCTCTTGTGTGAATATATTTACATTTATTTATACATATATATACTTGCAAACATGTTGGATCAAATCCTGGGCCCTCTGAAATCAATTGTAAAAATCTTACCAACTTCAGCAAGAATCAGAGTCTTATTCTACAATTCCTGTATTTTAGCCTCAGCACTTCTAGCTTCAGAACAGCAGTTTCACCTATAGGTTTATATGCAGTTTTTATGCACTTTGGATCCTCTCCTTCCACGCACTCATACTAGAATTTGTCCATATTTGATTCAACTTTTTTTTATTCACTTTTTTAAGTTCGCTTATCATTACTCACTCTGGATTTCCATTTCTCTACTACTGTGTTGCACACATTGTACCACTATGGTACATATTTGTCATCATTGGCTTTATGAAAAGAAATCATACTTTAATTTTTTATCACTTCACATTTTTCTTATTCTGGAGAGGCATGTAAAAGAAGCTTTTGTATCTTTTTAGCCTATACAAAGAGTTGCTAACAAGCTTCAAGAATTATTTAGGAAGCTGCACTGACTGTTTAAGTTCCAGAGCTGCTCGATATTGAAAAGAATTAAAGACTGACAGTGTATTTTACTACTGTATAAAGTAAGATTTATTATCCCTTAACATGAAGCTTGATCTTGCCAATTATCCTATTATCCATAATTTCAGATGCATTACTGGGCTATTTGCATTCTTATCGTTTAAATCTATTACTAAAAAATACTTAAACCAGAAAGAAATCAATGTACATGAAGCAGTAAAGGTCATTTCAGAATAGTGTGTGGAAACCTTGGAATAATTTAAGGAATGGATTTATGAAATACCCCATATGTATTTGGTTACATACTGACCGATTCCCATAGTGTATGATTCACAACCCACAGGAAACAGATGCTGTATTGAATTGTGTTCTCTACTACCTTCCTACTGTTTACTAGTGCAAGTGAGGAGCATAGTTTAACTTTGTGACAATTGTAGTCCTGACGCTAATCTATATCTCCATCTTCCCCAGCTTAGGAGATTTCTGTATCTATTTTTATAAGGAAATCATAACATTATTATTCACAGATCAATTACACACTAATTACCATTTTAATTATGCATTAAGTAATCAGCTCACTGTTATTGGTTGCTACATTTATTTGTAGTCAAAGCAGTCCCTTTGAAACACATACTTCAGAGTGTGTGTACAATACCAAAAAGACAAAATTTCTTTTCCCTTAGTCCCCTACTTATTGTGCCAAGCTTTTTTTTTCCTTTAGTAAGCAAAGTCTTTTTCAAAATATTCACTGTATTTATTTTGATATGTACAAACAATGGAATAAACAGAAGGCAAAAAGGGATGTTTTCTGCTAAGTAATGAATTATTCAAGCAGTTAATGATGGAAACAATGACTTAATTGAAGCTACAGCTCTCTAAGGCAACACTATAAAAAAAAAAAGCACTGAAACAGAGCCATCCTTTAAGTTAAGAATCAGAGCAGGTGCAGGCCTGTTGTCTGAGGGTTGTCACTACCAGCTGAATGGACAGTATCTCAGCTTTGACTGGCATGAGTTGGCAAAACTATTCATTTAAACCTCCGAAAAGGGCAATGGTGTTATGAGTTAATCCATATATCACAAAGTCTGGGAGTTGGATTTGGTTCTGCTGATACAACCACAGGCAAAGGAATGCCAAGGCATGCTTATGATATCATTTCTAAACCATGTGAAAGGCTGTCCACAGTGAAAGACGTGCAAAAAGAGTCCATGCAGCCTTTAAGACACTGTTAATAGTAGTTATATGAAGGTAGATCCAGTATGATGCTGATGTTATGGGAAGAACTGACAGGCATAGATAGTTTCTTCCTTACCAGTCATTTTTAAGTAGGAGAAATGAATGTCCATGGATCCTTTTAATTCTTTTTGCAGAGCAGTATAGCTTCACCAAGAACTGTACCCCAGAAGAGGCATCAGCTATTTGATTAGGGCACTCCTCTGACAGATGAGACTTTGTCTCATGTTGAAAATTGCTCTAGACTGAACTGTCCTGTGTTGAAAGTGAGTGCTGCAATAGCTAGGCTGTTGCCTCAAATAACTGTTGCCCAGTTTTCAAGAAAAACATTTAGGTACTTCAGCTGAGGGTGTCAATGTACTTTTTCTCTGACAGAGATGTACTCAAAGTTCTGGGGATCATATCTCAAGAGCAGCAGTATTTCAGCTACAACCTTTTATAGACATTAGCTACTTTAGTCCTGTTGTGGATCCTGGTCTGAACTGATCAAGCGAGAGTGGTTTACATTTTCCATTCAATACTAGATAATTACATATTCAGTTTAGACTCTGTGTTTTGTTTCAGGAGAATAAAAGTTAGGCACTGCAATGATGAATATCACTACTGGCATAACTCTATATGAATCTATTGTTTGATGCCAAACATTGAGTCATGATTTTTTAACAATAAGCAAATTAAGCCACAGTATTCTTCCCAAGGTATCTTAACCTCGGCCAGTCAGCCTCACAGCTCGTTATCTCCTTGTAGAACCACAGTATACGTTCTTAAGACTTACACCCTAGAGTTCTCCCAGACATTTGCTTCAGTACATAAACTTCAGTTTGTGCAGAATTCAGTGGCTCTGGTACCCTGTAAATGCAGCCTGTATAAACACTGAATTGATACTAAAACTGTAACACACCTTCCTGTCAAATGCTGAACTGAGGTAAAGATACTTGAAGTGTACAGGCTTATAAAATTGAAATGGCTGTGCCCTACACATTGACCTATTGATTTTAATACCCATTACATTTACTTATGGTGACACGGCTAAAGCTTCTGAATGTCCTCATAGGATGACTACAGTAATTTACAAGTACTGCTAAAATATGTCCTTGGAGCTGAAAGCTTTTTCTTTTCCAAAATGCAGAAAAGTTGAAATACTTTAGAGATTTCAGTCAATCTTAGTAGCTGCATTAAATCTACTTTGTGTTACTCTTGTGGTTTAAAGCAGCCCTAAAGCTACTAGAGAATTCTCCAGTGAGACAGAGCTGAATAATTTTTTGTCACCCTGTTGCATAAAGATTACACTCTCCCCTGCACAGTTTGTCCTGGGAGTCCCTCAGGGCAATAAACACCTACAGTAAATATATATGCATCAAGTTGCATGTTTTTCTAACATTTACTGAAGTTCTTGACCAGTGCACCTGAAATCTTATTTACTAAAACTGAACTTACTGATTACCCTGACATTTCCATGCTATAGATTTCTAACATTATTCTTAAGCTTAAGGCAAGATGAGGGGCTACTTGTTTGGGTGACCTTGTGTGGCGGGTCTGGCTGGGATAGAGTTAATTTTCTTCGCAGCAGCCAGTATGATGCTGTGTTTTGCATTTGTGACTAAAACAGTGTTAGATATTTCTGAACAATCCTTGTATAGCATGGAGGCCTTTCTCTTTTTCCAGCTCTACCTCTCCAGATTTGAGGGTGTGCAAGAAGTTGGGAGTGGACACAACCAGGACACCTGATTCAAGCTCTTCAAGCTATATAACGTCATGCTTAGCAAGAAAAATGGCAGAGGGGGGTTTTGGAGGGATAGCCATTGTTCAGAGACTGACTGGAGGGTGGTAAGTGATTGCATAACTTGCTTTTGGGTTTTGAATTGTGGCTTTGAGGTTTTTTGGTGACTTTTTTCTGTATTTTTCCTCTTTCTTTATTAAACTCTTTATCTCAATGCACGAGTTTTCTTGCTTTTGCTCTTTCTGTTCTCTCGTCTGTCCCACTGGGGTATGGGGGAGCATGAATGAGCATGTGTGATGCTTAGCTGCTTGTTAACCCACAGGACCTCTACAAAATTAGCTACGTATAAAAGACCAGTTGTAGATTCAACAATCAGTATAGCTCTCTCTGAGGCAGTACAGGAGGACTGTACTAAAGAAAAAAATCTGCATCTGGGGAATGTTTCTAACATTTTTCTGTATCTTCCCTATGGGAAGCAGAAAACGTTCCATTGATTAGGACATTTAAAAACAGACTAGCTTGAACAAAAAAATATCATTGCTGTGAAATCTTTGGCAGTTTGACAATATGATTTTATTCTTTTTTTTTTTTGACAGTTCTGATTCTGGAGTTCTACTGAATCATTGACAGCCATGGCAACATGATGGGAAAGGAGACAGGAGCATGATGCTGTTGGAGCTGTGAAGCAGAGAGATTGTTGATGCTTGAGTTGATTATAGCTGGTAAGGAAAATGTTGTCACAGTAAAAATATGCTGACAACCAGAAACAAACCATCTTTTTAGTCCCTTTGGGCCAATCAGTTACATTGCTCCTGACTAAAACACACTGACCATTTTTAAAAGGATCAGCACTGTTAGTTTGTTTTGGGCAAATTCTAACCATTTAAAAAATTTTCTTTTTCCTTAAAAACTGCCTTTGAAATATTGTTTGGATGTCATATCTTTTTTTTCTTTTAAACCACGTCTGGCTTTGTGATGACTGAGGTCTTCACTTTACATTATATTCAATTATGTTCGTAATATATTTCAAAATGCTTTGTTTTGAATCTGAATATATTCTGGTCAGAAGTGGTAGTTATTATACAGAGTTTAAAAACCCCACATACAAACCCAACCAACAAAAAAACCACATCATCTTTCAGAAAACTGAGCATTTCAGCATATGCATATACAAAGACTGTTCTAAACCTGTTGTTCTCACTGTAAGTCATCACAGATTCCACTACTGGTAGAATACCAATTCTGTTACTGAAAAAGAATATTTCGTATATCTCAGTAGAATATGTGGGGTTTATTGTTCTAGGAAACTTTTTCCCCTCTTTTATAGACAAGAGGGTGTTTCTTTCAGATCCATCTGTCTGTTCTCTGACTTATTTTTTGTGTATATATACTTGGTCTTCAGTATTAGCTGCTGAATCCATCATATGTATACTTTCAACTGACAAGTGTCTCTTTTTTTCCTGTTCCATATCCAGTATAATAAGGTTACCCACAAACAGTGATTTAAAATATGTATATGCATCCACCTACAGATCTGCCTGTCACTCAAACCTATAGGAAATGAAGGAGTATGTAAACTGTAAGAGGACAGCAACATTTCAGATAGTCTCATACTCCAGAATAATATCCTACAGAATATTAAAATTAGTTGAAATGATCCCAGGGTTATAGTCTTCAACATAGAACAGTTAAATCTAATTGAGACTTCTATTCTGAGAATATGGAGCAGGTATTAAATGCAATAGCAAATAAAGATATGTCTTAAAAAATGCAATAACAAGTACTGTGTTAAAATTGTATTTGAAATCTGTGCAATGTTCTGAGCACTCTCAGAGTGTTGAGTCTATGAACCTGTCCATGGGCTCAGGCCCATACTGACATGGATAACAAAATCCTCAGGGATGCTCTGGCCTGTGTCTCCTGCACTCCTCACTAAGGATCTCCAGAAGAACATTAATTCTACTGGAATGTACAGATTTCTCATACCTGTTGAATGTCCTTAATTATGTAAATTAGAAAAATAGAGTATATAGAGGTCAGTAAGTATGAATTCTATGCTAAAAAGTAGGACTGAGTGAAAAGACTCCAGAACTGGATTAGAGACTTACATGGCTGAGCAACAGGTTAGAAATAGTTTCATTGTGAACTGGATAGCCTGGAGGAGTGGTACAAAGTCAGAAGAGAAAATGGTCAGAGTTTGTGAGAAAGACCAATGAGTGGTCTGGGACTTTTACAGTGGGAAACTGATGTAGGAAATGGGATTTCAAAACATTATAAAGAATGAAATAATGAGATCTGGGAGAGTGAGGGAAAGAAAAACAGAAAGTGAAAAATAACTGCAAGATTGTGAGGAGAACGACAGGGTGACTGGTTAGTCGTCTAAGAGGATACAGAAGTGTCAAAGAAGGTGATTTTGGAAGAAAGGTTCAAGCCAAAACAACAGATTAGCGGCAGGAGTTCCCTGAGAATGTATCATAGGCATTGAGAAACAGGATAGAGACAGACTACATGATAAGAGAGCTAAGCAAGTATAGTAGGAACTTGTTGGCATAGAAAATTCTAAGAGACAAAACCCTTCGGTCAACACCCTATGAGAGAAAGTAAATGGAAAGAGAATCCCCAGAAGATAAAATCAAAGGCATAATCATCAAAACAGTACATATATGACATAATAGAATTCAAAGGAGGGGAGCTCTCCAGACAAAGTATATTGCAAAAGATAAAGAAAGATCAAGAACGTGTATCTGTGGAGAACATACTGAGAGTTAAAAACATGATTAGTCAACCCTTGTAGGGACAGTGTCAATGATGAACCTGTTTCAGGCTGGAGTGGGTAGTACAGAAAATCAAAGGCAGTGAAAAAAAGGCATCTCCAAAATGTAACATGCCCTGTAAAAAAGAATATATGCAGCTAAAACATTTACTGACTAGGCTGATGAAAAAATCAATAGGGCAGGTGATCATTTCAGCATGAGAGGTTGCAACTAATCTGACTTTATTACCTGTATTTATCAAGAAGAGTTTACTTGAGTAAACAGAAAAAAAAAGTCTCTCTTACCAGTAGATTCTCTTCTAAATATGTCTTGCAGCCAAAATAAGGATATTGTTGATAGACTTCCCTAAGCATTTGAGGATCAGAGAATGAAGAGATTCTTGTAACAGCAAGCAACAATGTGGAAACGAAAAGCAGAGGTAATTGGAATTATCTGCGTGAATAGAGTGAGCTAGATTTGACCCACCCTTGCCAAAGCAAAATACTACTATACAGTACTATGCATGAGGAAAAGCCAGGTAAAAGTCAGCTCTGATGCTAAAAAAACATTTAAGGAGAACAAGGGGGAAAAAGAAAGAGAAAACCAAAAGATTTTAAAGATTGAAAAAACTCTAAAAGCAAAAGAGAAAATCACAGAGAATCACAACACCCCCTACCCCTAGTCAGCTAAAGGAACAGAAAAGCAAATGAACTGGTCAGAAAATCAGCCTACAAGGTGTTCTTAGTTTTAAGTATGGTCTTAATTGTAAATTAAGTTAAAATCCCCATTATAATGATGCATTTGGTTGGGTCAATGTGGGATAAGTACTAAATGTAACTTAGTGAGACTTACTGTGACTTACTGAAACTAAAGTTACATCTACGTTTTAAAAGCAGATACAGCACTAAGGAAACTTTCAGGGTGGAATGTGGCCAATATGCAAAGAATCTTTTCTGTTCCATGATAGCTCCCTAGGCAACATGACCTGCAACCTTAGATGTTGACAACACCAGGGGAGCTTGGTATGCCAACTCTAAGAGAAACAGCACAGAGCGTGGAAAGCGGGGTGAAGACACCGCAGCCAGGCTCTGTGATATCACCACAGGGATTGGGACTTGAATCTGCTAAGCTATACAACTGATGAGTTGTATAGCTGCTACCCTGAGCCAAGTCACTGCATCTTAAAGGCTGTTCTCAGTTGGCAATTATCAGTTTGAAATATGTTAGGTATCAGGCAACTGTCAGGTCAACCTACCCCTTGAGATGGGAACATCTAATCAGGAATTACTGTCCTTCAAGAGCAAAACATCCTGAGACATACGTACTTTGTTATATGGGAAAGTGATTGAATAATTGAAATCATGTCCTTCTGTTGAGATTTGCTCATTATTATCTCATCAAAATACCAAAACATCCTGAAAAGTACCTGTTTCTGAGGTGCGACCACCCTTCACTGAAATTTTACACCAATTATAATAAAAGTATGTATGACTAGAGTTAATCAAGTTCCACCTAAACATGAAAAATAGTATAAATATGGCTTAAGAGAAGATGACTGTTGGAGAGGAGAACAACTTTGCAGATATGTTGGGAGGACTTCATCGCTGTCTTCTGGGATCAGCTGATGCACTGAACCTCTCTCCCCTGCCCTGTGGGATAAGAAATGAACACTTGGTTATACCAAGTACAGCCCTGTGAAACTTAGAAATCTCTATAGAGCCATTTCGTATTGTAACATGTTTGTCTCCATCTGTTATTCATATTCTTAACAACTGCATATGCTTTTGCAGAGAGTGTATTTATCACCAGCAATCCAAAAGAATCTGTACTTCTCTTGCTTCAATAAATGTCGCTTTTCATTAATCTAGCCGTGAGACTTCTCTTTGAATGCAAGTAAACTCCTCAAGTGTGGCCGTGCTTGTTCATTGAACACAACTGGACTGAAGGTGCTATTTTGTGCACCTGTAATCGTGATAGTTTGATAGACCGAATGCAACTGGAGTTATAGCACCAAGTTAGGCATCACTCCAAATCGGAGCCCAGCCACCCCCAGCCCCTCCGACACCTGAGCATAAGCTGGAACACAAGGGGGTTTATTGTTGGCCAGATTTCTTTAACCTTGAACACAACAATCACCTAAAAAAATACCAGTTCTCATGTTTTGCATGAGTCCTTTATCTTTGAAATGTTACTTCTTTTTGCACAATGCAAGAATGGTAT
Organism: Colius striatus; assembly: GCF_028858725.1. Lineage (NCBI taxonomy): Eukaryota > Metazoa > Chordata > Aves > Coliiformes > Coliidae > Colius > Colius striatus. Next base: position 13,181,323 of record NC_084762.1, on the reverse strand, counting down.
AAACAAAGGAAAACACCTCCTTTGCCAGGGGAGGTAATGCATGTCATCAGTACGTTCAAGATGTATCATCAGCCTAGGTGAGTAATCTTTACTACTTATTATCTATGGTGCAAATGTTGATGCCTGCCGACAGCCATCCCCTTCCCTGGGCTGCAATAAACAGCTTTCATCCTCTGTGAGGCTTTGTGCACTCTGAGGGCATAGACCAGGGTTTCAGTCAAATGCAGCCAGGCTCTGAAAGAGAGCTTTATACAGGATAATAATCTAATGAAACCTCTGCCACAAGAGGTCTAGGTGTACAGTGGATCAGAATTCAGGGACTGTTTTCAGCTTCATATTAGTTGTGCTGTGTAGCCTTTGGGAATTACTTAATTTCTTTTACCTTTTATTGTATTTTACTTCATTTTCCACATATTCCATCTTGCCTATTTCTATGACAAATAGCTTGGGGCAGAGACTCTCTTTTATGTTATGTTTGTACAGATCCCAATAAAATGGGTTCCCAATATTACTCTGAGTAGTTGGTGCTACTTTGTCATCAGTAGCCACTATGAGAACTGCTGATAAGATTCCAACATTATAAAGTATGAATATAAATTCTGATTCAATACCAGCCTCAAACCTTAACTGCTGTTCGTTGTGGATATTTTGCTGCCGTTTCAGATGTTCCTTACTATGAGCAGGAACTTCAAACAGAAATAGATGCAGAATAAATGTCATTATTTTTATTAGCTTTTTTCTTTTTCTTCTATCCTGAATGATCTTTAAGAAAGAAAGAAAAAAGAACACATACGTGTGTAGATGATGTACTGTTATTAAGATTCCATGGTTGTTGGTTTTCACACTCTTAAATATAAAAACTTAACTAGGTAGTTTTTTCCTCTTGCTCCCCAAGGTAATAGTTGTAGCATAGGGGAAAAGGTCACTAGCAAACAGAAAGTACAACTTTAACCAAAGCACCTTAATCCCTCTGCAGAGCTGTGCAAACTCGAGGATACAGCCATGTATTCTCAGACTTCTGCATTTTCAGAAACTCTTTTGGTGCGACGTGTGCATGTTCCCAAGCATGTTTCATACCCTGTGGGTTATTTATTCTACTCTCCAGTGGGAACAGTGAGCCCGGGACAGAAAAGGAGGGCAGATGTCGGGGTGTGTGAGCCAGATTCCTCAGTATAGCAGCCGTCCGCAGATGGAGGAGGGGTGAGGATGATCTTGGTGGGACCTGTCCCAGGGCTCCCAACGAGGCCAGGGCCACGCCCGTGGGCCGGGACTCTCGGCTCTCCGGACTCAGCAGAGTCCGAGGGGCTCAAAGGAGCGTTGCCTGGCAACAGGCACCTCCCGGCTGTGGGCTCTGACTACCGCCCGGGCCTGAAGCAAGGGGCTTGAGCACTGCAGTGGCACCGTGCCCGGGACAGCTATGTAGGAGATTGCTAGGCCCCACTGGGAAACTTACCCCTCCCCTCCCAGGGAGGTGACAGCGTTACATGATTCTGTTACACATATTTAACAAACCAGATGAGAATAACTGCTAATCCGGGCAGAGGGACTCAGAGAGAAGTGTTTCTGTTGTCAGTACTTTTACCTGGTTCCCATCCACCTGCTGGGATACTGAGGTTGTTTTATTAACACATGGGAAAGGAGGTGCCTTTCACCCCTGCATCTGCTGCGAGCCACTGAAGTAGTGTCTGGATAATAAAACTGGTGGCCCATTCATGACAAGAGCTGGCAGACTGATTGCTAATTTAGTGCTTAGGCATCATTCACATTTCTTTAACCATCGTTGCAGCATAATGATACATCTCCATTGCTGTCTTGTTGCATGATGAGAAGAGGTCAGAAGAAAATGCATAAATGAATAACATTTTTAGAGGTTAGTATCATAAAAAGTATTGAAGCATAACTTAAGTGTGTGCTGATGGGAAGACTGACTTAAATAAAACTCCATAATTCTACCCTACACCAAAGCAGTCCAAAAGCACATTTTGTTGAGCTTTCGTGCATTTTATTCATTCTTAGGAAGGACAAATCCATCTTGACTGTGTACTCTTTTAATTATTACAAAGGCACTGCTCTGTTTCGAATTTAGTTTGGAATGTCATCTATTCTTTTAAAAATATGTTTAGCCTGAAAAATTGTGTTACTAGATGATCTTCCATTTAAAAGCCTCAAAAAACAGATATGGATGAAACATGCATTTAAAAGCCTCAAGCCTCAGATGCAACATCTAAATTGCTATACCTGTAGGATTTTCAGTTAAAACTCCTGCTATAACATGCCAAGGAGTTAAGCAGATTTATCTGGTCCAATCTTCTTAAGGAAATCTTCTTTATAGTAGTGTCTTACACTAAAATGCTGTAATACTTTACTTTTGTTTTGCAAATGTTGTAGTATTTTCTAATGATAATTTACATGACTTTTTTCTGCTTAAATTATCACAATTTAAATTACACAGTTAGAGTTGGTACATGTAAGAGATGCAAAAGGAACCAATAATTGAGCACTGTGTGAGGAAGAATAAGTTGTAAACAATCCACTTTGGTGTATGTATATAACATTTTGATGCAAATGCTAGGAGGAAATAATAATAATTAATTAATTATAACAACCACAACAATAATAATAACTGTGAACAGAGAGGCTTAGAATTGCCACCAACTGCAGCTGATTCTACATTAGCTTAGGATTTATCAATAGCTTTCAGCTAAGAAAACTGCATTTAAATTCATTTAATGAAATTACTTTTTGTGTTTCAAGACAGGAAATTTTTATTCACTTGATTTCATATCCTTCTGAAAGTAGGTTAAACTGTATTATCAGCTGATAAACTGAATATCAACTAATACTCAGTATTAACCAGTATCTGATACTATCAGCTTATCAGATTGCTAACTTCCATCATTAATAGTAAGAAAACTGTTTAACTGTTTTTCCAGCCTTCCTTGTGTTCTGTAGAGATGGCACACCTTAGCAAACCTGTAGCATAAATCACTTTCTCCAAGGATTGCCAAAGGTTTCTATGTGATCATTTAAATTGATTTAACTAATGCATCCCAGTCCAAATTTATGAATGTGTTTGCAGAGACGATGAGGTTGACCTCACTTCCTGACTCCAAACCTATATAAAACTTGGCATGAAAAAAGCAGCACTCTTGCTGCAGCCAATCAAGATAACCCTAGCTACAGTTGTACAGATAGATTTTTGTCTTCCCAACACTTAACAGAATGTGTTACAATAAAAAAAAAATTAAAAAGGTGTTTTCACAAAGCTGCCTCTTATCTTGTCACTGGGTACCATTCAAAAGAGCCTGTCTCTGTCTTCTTTTCCTCCTCTCTTCAGGCTGCCTGGGCCTTCTGTAGGCTAGACAGTCCCATACCAGCCTTTCCTTATCCGTGAGGTACTCCAGTCCCTTCATCATCCTTGTGGCACTTTGTTTACCTCTCTCTAGTATACCTATGTCTTTCTTGTGCTGAGAAACCCCAAAACTGGATGCATTACTGTGCATGTGACCTCACCAGTGATGAATAAAGGTGAAGGATAGTCTTCCTCAACCTGCAGGCAATACTTTGCTTAACACAGTGCAGGATACCAGTCCTCTTCTTCATTTCAAGGGCATATTGCTTGTTCATATTCAACCTCGTGTCTACCAGGACCTCCAGGTCCTCTTTGCCAAGCTGGGTAGCCCCCAGCATATCTTGGTACATGATATTGTTCCTCCATAGGTGCAGGACTTCCCATTTCTCTTTTTAAGGTTCCTGGCTCATTTCTTCAGCTTGTGTAGGTCTCTCTGGGTGGCAGCAGCATCCTTGGTGTCAGCCACTCCTCTCAGTTTGGTGTCATGTGCAAACTTGCTGAGGATACACTCTGCTCTGTCATTCAAATCATTACTGAAGATGTTAAGAAGGACTGGACCCAGTATTGATTCCTGATACACCACTAGTCACTGGTCTACAATTCAGCTTTTTTACTGCTCATTTTTTAGCTAAGCAGACTCTTTCTTTTGCCCCTTGGAAAGTCTCATGAATGTATTAGCTTATTCTGAAGGCATACAATTAGCTTTGCCTTTATGAACAATATAAAGGGATAAAACAGATGTCCAGTAATTATGAAGCCCAGATATACCACTTTCTTGTGTTACAACATAGTAGCAACGATGGATGTCAGTGACAAGAATTGATTTGCTTAATGGCACTATGCCAGACCCAAGCTAATTGTAACTCTATTCTGTGCTTACCAATAGCCTGTGTCTGTGAACGCTCATGGCTTTCACATACTATTTACTCTGGGCCTCAGATCTCTAGCTTTGACCTGTATTTCCTCTGGAACAGTATGATTATTTTTTTCTTGTCTTAAATTCAGAACTGTAGCCTTCTAAAGTGAAGGCAGTCATAGTCAGCCACCAAGCATTCTCCAGGGAAAGTGCTGCTGCTTTAGAAAATACATTTATAATTTAAGAAGATAATCGTAAAAAATAACCCAATTGCCCTGGCAATCTGTACTTTGTGGTAGGTAACGCTGTTTTACCTGGATTTTAACCTAATTGGATACTTTTAACTGGCAGCCTTATAAATGGCCAAGTCTATGAAGATGGTACGTCTATGTAATTATATATATGAACGTATTCCCTTCTTTAAATTGAAAAAAAGAAGAGCTGATGATAAACTAGTGGCAGTGGAGGCTCAAGACAACTTTCCCACAGCAGCAGAAGTCAAGTAGGAAGTTGTTAGTATGTCTTTTGTGGGCTTGTATTCTGAATCTTCACAGGAGGCTATTCAAGAGTAGTGACTGTAGATAAGAGAAGTCAGTGACTCCAAATGAAACAGGAGAAAATGCTTTTACAGAAATCTGGGTAATGAAAATATACTTAGAATAAGGGATGGAAAGATAAAAGGAAAATACCTAGAACATCTGTTTCGAACAGGAAATTAGCTTATATGTTACTGTATTTCCTCCCTCTTCCCACTCCATTGTGGTGTTACATCAAAATTATTATTTTGTGTGATTCCAATTATTAGATATTATTTAATAGAAATGAATGTTCACGACATGGATTTGGTAACAAATGAGTTGTTCAAGGTAAGAAAAATTCATGTATTACTGTGTAAAATATGAAATGGTAACCTCTAATTCAGATACTGGTTCCATTATAGCTTATTTGTCTGGAAAGAAATGATGATTTTTTTTCCCCTACAGCATTTCATGAAAACAAATGTGTTTATTTTTCTATTGCAGAACCAATTTACCATGAAAAAATTCAGAGTTCAAAAGTGAATTGTTTCTCAGGGATATACAATGGAGAACACAGACACCACTTCTTATCCTCTTGAGGCAGAAGCTGTAAATTAGATTTTAACAAGCCAGATGCAGGCAATAAAAATTTGTATAACAAGTCTTTGCAATAAGAAAAAGGAAAAAAAAACATCTGATCATATGTAGTGTAGAAGTAGTGGTAGTTCATACTGAAGTAAATTCAGATTTGTTGTGGTCATTTATGGAAAAACACTACTGCATGACTTGCATTGTATGCACAAATTTGAGATTATTAAATAATAAATGAGAAATTATTGAAATAATCCTCTCTGGAGGTTAAGAATCACGAAGTCTAACGTGAAGTCTTCAGTAAAGGAAAGAGCTGTCTGTCACAATGAGAAGGGTAGGGTGCAATTTCAAAAACCATTTACAAATTTACACCCTGGAGCCACTGACACAGACTGTCACTTAGTACATTTGTACAGATATGTGTCAGGGTGCAGCAAGGGCCAGCTGCTTCCTAAGGGAATGGGAACTGTGAGCCAAGGGTGACCCCAGGCCTGGCAGTGCTCTCACCAATGGACACCATTCCTCAGCATCTGACCATGGTGGGCAGAGCTGGGTGCTGTAATGGTGTCTAAAGACAGTCCTGGGCAGGTAAGTGACAAGGCAATGTCAGAATCCATCCAGCAGCAGAGGGGGACAAGAATGGGGCTACAAGGGTGAGCCTGAAGATCAGCCCTCCTATGGGACAGTTGACTGAAGGCCCCAGTCTGAGCTGAAATGGCTTTCCTGGGTTCACATGAAGGAGTGGGAGGAGTTCGCAGGAGAAGCTGGGCAGGGACCGCCAGGGCTGGTAACACCATCGGATCACTGGCAGTATGTAACTATGTTTTCTTATTTGAAACAGCTAATGACAATAACATTTTAGGAATTATTACATATAATTTAAATTAATCAATATATTAATTAACTAGTCAATCAAGGGAGATGACTGGTGGTTGTTAAGCCCCTGAGGGTTGTCTTGCATGTTCTAGTTTTTTTGCAGCTTGTCTCTGCTTTTAAGGCTGCCTGCTGAGACATGAGGGATGAAGAAATAAATCAAGAAAACAAAAATACCCACAACAACTTAGAAGAAAACAAAACACTCATGATCATGATGTACCAAATAGTATCCTCACTAGTTTAGTCAGTGTGACTGAATTTTCATGACTATGTTAATCCGTGCATATGCCTTACCATTAGTCAGTGTGGCATGTACATAGCTTGGCTGTTGAGAAAATGTAAGAGAATTAGGTAACAGGCTTTCTTTCCACCAGACCTGTGTGCCTGCTCAATTTGCTGTTACATTAAGAGAATTTTCAAATTTGTGTTCTCCAAAACCCTTTGGTATCTACAAAATTATTCAGACTTTTCCATCTATTAAGATCTATTTTTCAATATTGTAGGTCTAAAAGATCTTGTTTCTCTCATCGGTGTAAATTTCTTTATAGGATAAATGGCAATGTAGGCACAGTTTAGGCTTTCTTGCAACTTTGCTCCAAGTGTAACTGCAGTGTGTCTAACAGAGAAAGATCATCTATCTAGTTCCTATGTATGAAACAAGAGCTTATGGTGGCATGTAGCCACTCTGAATTGCCCAGAAGAGCTAAACTACACTGGTTTCCTTAGACTCATAGCCATAACGTATCTTAAAATAGTGTGAATTATAATGATTGTGTTCCTTAAGAAATCTGTAGTAGTTCTGTCTGTTAAAGTAGAGGAAATAATATTTTCTTTCATCATTCTGTCGTCACTTTGCAAACTTGCCGAGGTATGGATGTGATGGAGTGATGAGCTGAGGCAGGTATGCATGAAAACAGTTACTCAGTGATACAGTAATTTCAAAAGCTTTGGTGATTTTTTCCCCCTATTTTGTTTTAATGCTTTATTACTAGTAACCAATATGCTGTTATTACTTATGGATACAATCTTTGCATCATACAGATGGACACTGAAGACCCTGAGTAACAGTCAAACGTGTCTTACGGTGCTCATTACTCTGCAGTAGTAAAATCACCAGCCAGCAATTGAAAAAAGAGAAATGATCACATCAAGAATAAAGTATCCCAGGGAGAGAATTAATGTCACAATAATTACATGGTTCACAGTAGAGGATGTGTGGTTATTAGCAGTTCTAGAGAAGCTAATTAAGCAAGTCAAAATTCTTTTTAAACCAGTTTAATCAAGAGAAAAGGTGTTCCCTTGGCTCTGAACAACTAACTAGCATACAAGGATTGAGAATTCATGGGTACATCAAAAAGGAAGGAAAGCTGGTAATTATACAGTACTGAGCTGAGCTACCTACAATTAAGAAGAGCTAGTTAATGAAAATGGAATTCATCAAATGATTCTCTTCATCAAAACACAGCAAAGCAAGACTACCCTTCATTAAGCCTTACTGCTGTTACATAATACATACATATTTCTTTATCATGATTGACTACATTGTGCTTTTCTATCATACCAACAAAGTCATTTTGAAGCAACCTTTCTGCCTTCCCTGATTCACTCAGAGAAATCAAACTGAAGCATGGGAGAATCTGTCATGGAATGGAAAGGAAAAAGACCCTTGAGCTCATACAAGTCACCAGAACCAAATTCAAAATGAACCTTGTAGAAGTAAACAAAACCTTCTGAAATATTTGCAGAGTGTTGTGTAGTGTCATGTTCTACCCACCCCCCTCCAACATACTGATTGTTTGCTACTGGGACCAGAAAAACACTGTCTGGTTCATGAATATCTGTCTGAATGCCAGCATTGACTGTGCTTCATTGGGATTCAGGAGGTATAATGGAGCAACTGGATTTTCCTTTCACCCTAGCCTCTTAGCACACACAGAGATTGTGTCTCTGGAGACAGTATGGTTCTCAGCTATTTTACGCTGTTTGTTGTGAAACCATAATCTGTCTGGAATCATAATTTTAATCTGTTCCTTTTTAAAAGTGGGAATTAGTTTGCCTAGCATGCAAGTTTTCCGTTAGATTCCTTTTAAATAGCCGTGGGATCATAGTTTTGTACAATAAAAGAAATCCACTATTGTAAGAAATTATATTCTTGAATGCAATATAGACAGCACTCAGATTTTTTGTTATTCTACTCTCATAACATCAGCCAGGGTTTCATTATAATAACAATCACAACATTTCAGTTCTGAAATTTATCACAAAATCTTTGCAGTTCTGATGCCTTAAATGATTTTTCAGAGTGGAATTGTAGGTACTATCTTTACAGAATCCTGAAATCCCACAAATGAAAACCAATCATTGCTAAAGAATAAACACTGAACGAGCCTAATGCATTAAGATTATCTTTGAGGTTATGCACTTTGTCAATTCAAGAGTCATACACAATGAAATTTAAGTGATACAATATACAACTTCAAGAATGCATGTCTTCTTACATATGGTTTTAGATGCATTAAATTGTCAGACTATTACACAAAGTTGATAAAGTTTCTTATCCTTAGCAATAAAGGAAATTGATAAATCAGAAAAATGGGTTAGAAACTGAATAGGCTTTTGTGTATAAATGAAATAAGAATAGTGGATGTGGAGGCATGCTGAAATGCAAAATGACGTGAAGTCTTAAAGATGTTACTAGGCAGTGGGCGGATGATACATGTCTGTAAACAAAGATCAGACACAGAAGGAATAGATGAAAGAACTTTCTGTGCTGCAGATGAGCCACAGACATGTGCAATGGAGTTGTGTTGGTAAGTAGCATGGATATTATATTATTAAGCTACATAACACAATACTTTTTCACCAAGATATCTGCAGTGGGCTCATGTTATCTGACTTTAAGCATCTAAAACCAAGCATCTAGTCTAATCCAGTTCTTCAAATTCTCTCTAAAATTAGTGGAGAAAAGATAATGACTCATTGTATTCCATCACAGGTTTATATTCTCCCGTTGAAACCCATCTCTTTATTGACCACAGGAGGAGCTAACAGCTCATCCAAGTGGCTCAAGTTTAGTGATAAGAAAGCTACTAAATTAAAAAGCAAGCGAAATTATAAGAAGCTTAAAAATAGGAAAATAAAAGGAAGAAAATAAGAATCAGCAATTAGGTGATATCCCAATCTACATAATAAATAATGGAAGAAAAAATTGTATAGACTGATGTAATTTTAAAAAATACTAAAATTATTTTTAGCATGATTTCTTAAAGTGAATATTCAAATCAGTTATCTCAGAACATCTAATGATATATCTTAACGTAAACCTTGCACAATGGTGTTGGTGGTCAGTGTATAACTTCAGATATTATACTTCCAATGCATTCATACGTACCTGAAAATGTATTTTATGCTATACATTTTTGTATTGACACTCAACTAATCCTCTCAAATATATTATCACATTTTCTTTCTTCTTGTCCATGTCATACAATTGTCTCATCCAGCCTACTGAAGGTAAAAGGAATTTTCTCCATTTATTTCAAAACAATTTAGATCAATGACATACACTTGAAGGCAGGTGCATATCTTCTTATTTACACAAGAACGGAGGCTCATGTAGAACAAGGAAGCTTTGGCATTCTGAGAGCTGGAAGTGTAGAATGCTTATGACTTTTCTGTCCTTTGCCATGAGCCTGGAAGCCTGGAGTCAGTGTTAGATATCAATAGGAATGCTTTGTAAAAGTGAGAATGTCTCAAAACCTACATTAGTCTCAATCTTCCTATATTAATTAGTACTAAGTTTGCAAAAAATACTTATTTACATGAAATAGCATTTTCTCATAAGGAAGAGTCTTATAAGAAAGTTCATAATCAGCTTATTTGTTTTAAGGTAAGAAAGCATTTTAATACCTTTATGAATCTGCAGGCTAAGAGGACTAAGGATTTAAAGCTGAATTCTGGAGTATGGTATGTTAAACAGTAGGTGACCATTTTTAGCCATAAATCTACAGGATCTAGGTCAAATTGTCATTGTGAAATAAAATGTTAAAGTACTTAGAGGGTTTAACAAAGTCTTGAGTGCAACTTGGAAGATTGGAAGTGTTGTTTTATTTCTCGTTAATGGAACTGTGTAAAATTCAGTTGTCATCCAAAAATTTATTTTGAAAATCGGAAGACGTTTTGTACATTATGAAATCATTTTTATCGGGGCCGCATTTATTTGTCTTTTTTGTTTTTCATGTAACAAATGACCCGTAAAGTAAAAACCACTGAAAGAAGATATTTAAAAAGAGCTTATTTTATGTTCTTAAAATCATAAATAAATTTCACACTGCAAGAATATTACACAGCCCTCTCAGACCAAAGTAGATTCCAAAGGGGCCATATGTTCGTCCATAGTTAATGTATGGTGTTACTAATTTTTTTTAGCTTTACAATAAATTTTGATAATAATTTTCTGCCCCCATCACCTTCATCCCAATCGTACCATATGTCTGCAACAAAATGACTGTATTATCACTGTATATAATCAGCACTAAGGGAAATTCAGGAAAGAAATAGGATGTTCTTAAAAGCTCTGAAGATTGTATGTGATGAAAATTTTTCAGATTAGTCCTGAACCAACAATCTGAAATTTTGTGTTTCACTGTGGATTGCTGTTTAAAGGTCTATGTAAACTGATTAACTTTTTTTGCAAGCAACATGTTATTGCAATATTTTAATAATAAATAGAATAATTGTTAATATACATAATTATTGTTATAATTGTGGGGTCATGATACAGCAATAAGCATAATCTACCCAGTCCTTTATAGCCAAAGAAATTCACCATCCATTTCACATATTTCCTTACTCTTTTTTCTATTTAAACCAGCAATGTTTCGTCATACTTTCTATTTGTCAGCGTTTTCAACCACAGAAGACAAAAGCAGACCATACGTTGAGAAGAAAACAAAACAAAACAAACAACTACTGAAATGGAGGAGTTAGTAACTTTTCTACTTTATTTCTGAAGTCTTTTCCTGTAAAAGCTACTCCTGCTGTGCTTAGGAAGTATCTTAAGTGAAAAAGAACACATATGCTTCTAAAAAGCTGTCTCTCCTATCCTTGTATTGACAAATAACAAGATGGATATTAAGTTAATTTTGTTACAGAAATCTGTCAAAATCTTCCATAAAAGTTATTGCTATTTAACTCTTCGACAGAGGAATGAATAGCAGAGAGGATGATATCAGTTTTGAATGGAGCATGTAGCAAATTTACTGCCTCGACACTTATTTTATTCTGGTCTCCAGACGGCATGCAGAGGAAATAAGAAAATCCCTTTGCTTGCAGTGGAAAACTTGTGGCCCACAGTCACAAATCTCTTTGCATTTGTCAATACAGCATATCCTTTGTTAGCAAATAAATTCCTCAAGCTAAGAAGCAGACAAGAGTTTCTCATCAAAGGAACATACAGTCATCCTCCAGCAAATAACTTTTTGATGTAAAACCCAGAGTGAGAGACAGAAGACAAACATACATAAAAGATTTCAGTCATTCAGTGAACAGAGTGAGGCATGACTTAGATTGTTTAGAAACGCTGAACATGTTTGATTGAGCAGAGGATAGGAAAGACTTAAAAATGAAATGAAAAAAATACAATGGAGTAAAAAAAAACCCTCCACAAAAAAAGCCGTAGGGAAGAAAGCATGACCAAAGAAGTAGAATAACTACAGGCGTTTCTAAAGAGACAACTGAAATTGCGTTTTTGAAAGGGAAGGGGGCAATGAAATGATGAAAGCAGAAGACTGGTCTGTGACCTATTAACTGTTAGATGAAAGAAAACCAGCATACTATCTTTCTGTTGACAATATTGTCGTGCTTGAACACCACTTCTAAGTGCAATGACTGCTCAGAAGAAGCTCTCAAGTCCTTCTGAGTATAAAGAACAGCTTAAGGATGTAGTTGATACTTCATTAGGCTTTAATTGTGCACATTTTATTACTACTAATGAGAGTTTTCAAGATGAAAGAAACTGAGGGGTGAGTGTGATTAAGCTTGTGGGCATGGCTTTCCACATACTCCCTCTGGGTCTGTCAATGGTTCTTTACCTCTGGAATGTAAAGGTAAGAATGACTATATAGCTCCAGGATATTATGACTATGGACACAATCATGTTTATGGGTTTTTTGTATTTGATTCTGTAAGAGTACGAAGATATCAGTTTTATGTTTAGGAAATAAAAAGTGAAGTATGTTTTTAAACAATGATGAGGCAAAGGTTTCTTTTCAGGACAAATCTTGACCATTTCTGCAAGATTATCTCAATTTCTTCGTATCTCTTGCATTCTCTTCTTTCCTTCATATTATTTCTGTAATATGAAGGTAACCTTAAGTCTTTGTAAAAGTTTTACAAACTAGTCCTCACACTGAACTGTAATTCAGAGAATCTTGACAAAATGGATTAGTTCTGTTTAGAAATTAGGAGAATCTTTCTTCTTATATATAAAATCAAACTTTGGAATATTTCGCTCAGGAATTTGTGGAATGCCCTTTCTTGAAGTTTCTGAAAGACAAGTTAGGCAGCTTTCTCTCAGGAATGATTAAAATGTACTCAATTTTATTTTTAGCCGATCTTCCAAGCTGATTTGACAGATCTGGAGGTTTGTGTTTATATTTGTTTGATATCTAGTATAAAAGACAAAAATAATTGAAGTAAATAGATATCATGAAGTGCTGAGAAAGGAATTACTTCTCATTGTTGTCTGCATGTTTTCAGATACAGTTGTATTGCACTGTAGATACAGCTTCATTTACCATTGATCATAAAGGAATAATTTTGCAGACATTTTAATATCTATCATAGCATAAGAAAAAGCAGGATAGCAGAGATGGTTCTGTAAATTTTCCAGTAGTATGAGAAAGCTAAGAGTTTGGAAGTAAAGGAAAAAAAAATCCACTTATGCTTCTAGTTACTTCTATATCAAATCTAACCAAAGAAATTGAAAGGACTACAAAGTGCTAATCTAACCATGAAGCAGAAGAAAAAATGCACTTGCTAAAATAATTGTATGACTAATACAAATATATGTACCAAATTTTCTCTTGTTAAAACATCCACAACTTTTTTCAGATGTGAATCATTGAAAGCACCCATAGACTACATGAGGTCCTATGAGAGAGAATAAAGAAACCTCCACTGGGGAAGTGGAAGGGTGATATCTCACTTCCAGTACCTTAGGAACAAAGAATTAGAAGAGGAATGTGATTTCAGTAATTCAGAGAATTCCCTCTATCAGCTTTCAAATTATTTTAGTTACTGTTTGGGGAGTTCGTGAGAATTAGAAAACATGTGAGGTGATGGAATGCAAATATGTATTATAGAGGACAAAGGAAAATACAACCACAGACAAATAATGTCAAGAAGGCTAAATGGACAAATAACAAATTCATCGTCTGCCCTTTGGAAATTCTCTTCAGAAGAGAGGGAGGAACCATTAGAAACTGAACAATCTGAAATGTCCTCCTACTGATTATTCAGTGGGAAATAATACAGAATACATTGCTATCTTAATTGAACACTGTGGAATGGAGATCAAGTACTGTGTACATTTAGTGTTGTCTATTATAAGTAAATTCACTGACTTTTTCAGAGTAATTAATTTGGTAAATTAATGAATACTTTTATACAATGTACTTTAGAGGCTTTATCTCTTTAGGGATCATACAAAGATGAGATTCAATAGGTCATATGTACCCAGTAGTGACGTACTGAAGATCCCACAGGCAAAAGAAATCAAAATGAAAACACAAGTCTGTGGATTTTTTAAAAAATAATTCAAGTGAGATTATTTTCTAGTGTTATAATCTCTGTTAAATGAGGTGTACAGTCCTCAGAGTAAAAACTATCTCAAAAAAATTGCAGACTGTTGAATTTTAACGTTTCTTAATACAAAAAAAGTATTAACTAGCCATTCAGGATTTCACTCTAATTTATTAATGGCCTTTGTTTTATGTAAAATTAATAATTTATTAAATCCTGTGAAGAATAGGAGAAAAATTTAAAACTTCTCATGTTCAGAGCTTTAATAATGGCTATATTAATGAATTATAATTTTTTAAATAGCCAAATCTATTTTCTCATATGTACTTTAACCATCAAAGTGAAAGGAAAAGCTGAATTTGGAAATCTTTTTTTCTTTTTTTTTTTGATATGATTAAGTACCCAAGATTTAAGCTGCCATTTTTTGCTATTGGCTACAACTACAGACATTGTTGGTCAGTCAATGATTTCCTTTAGACATAAAAAAATGTAACTATGGTATGTCATTTTGTATACTTATATACTAAAATGGGCAACTTCTTAAATTGCTAGAATTCCTGAAAGGAGGTTGTAGCAAGGTGGGAGTTGATCTCTTCTCCCAAGTAACGAAAGATAGGACAAGAGGAAATGACTTCAAGTTGAGACAAGGGAGGTTTAGATTGGAGATTAAGAACTTTTTCACTGCAAGGGTTGTTCGACACTGGCACAGGCTGCCAGTGAAGATAGTGGTGTCACCATCCCTGGAAATATTTAAACCAGAAGTACATGAAGTGATGAGGGACATGGTTTAGTGGTGAGCTTGGCAGTGTGAGGTTAGTGGTTGGACTGAATCTTAAAGGTCTTTTCCAATTTAAATGATTCTATGATTCCTATAGGAGCAACCATCCTTTGGAAGACTGTGTCAGGTATAATGCAGTCATTCACAGGGAGAATGTCAGTGTGGTCCCTGATAGGCCAAGAGTGCTGTGGAATTTAGATCTATTTCAGATATTTCCAATAGAACGATGAAATTCTAATTTGCCTCAAACTTTAGAAACAGTATAAAGGAAAAAAATATTAAACATTATTTTCGTCTGGGCCATGGAAGTTTCCCTGATTCCTCTGACCTATAGCACTCAGTTAAGCTATAGCACTATGATGGAAGAGCAGGACACCTGTATAAAGTCATGTGACCATCATCTAAGGAATGACATTGTTTTTGAGTTGGTTTGGTTTTTGTTGAGGGTTTTGTTTGTTTGATTTTCTTTAGCTCACATTTTGATAAAGATAGAATAGAGATATTGCTCTTTTACTTTTCCTATTTCCTTTGTCACTGATGACATAAACTGTTGCATTAAAGACACAATTAGTCATAAAGTTTGACTTGTTGTCCTTTGTAGTGCTCAAGAATATCCAGAATGCTGCTGCACAATTTATTTTTGTAGTTTGTTCCCCTTTTGACATCAGCCTTTATTTTCTCTCTCTCCTGATTGCTTTTCTTCTGTCACATCAAATATAAGCCAGTAGTCTTTACTGTCTCTGAGCATGATGCCAGACAAAAAAAGAAAACCAACAAGAAAGCACTTGACAGTCATTATCACACTGCTGTGCTAGGTCTACTGCTTAGCACACTGATAATATTAGCTTATCATTTCCTTTATATTTCAGTTTGCTTACATCCATCTAGTTGTCTTTTGCCCTGTACTTAACTTGAAAGCCCTTTGGAACCATTTGAAGATCAGTAAAGTTCAGCCATGGGCATTAGAGCGATGAAATTAGTAACTATTAATATTAGTCTCTAGAACCAGGTAGATATGATGGAAGTATGACAGAAGCATTTAGATCTAGGCGAAATTACAACATTTCTAATACCTCTTATAAAGCAATAGTGAGTGTATAAAAGCTGAGACAACTGTATAGATTTTCTAGAAATGTACATAAAAATAAAATTCCAATCTTCTTTCCCCCTTTTCAGACTTGTGTCAGCATTAGTGTTTTAAATGCAAATATAATATTGAAATTAAAGCACTTAAGCATATTCTAAACTTTAGACTCCTTGGCTAAGGTTGTGCTCAAATCAGCATGTGTTTTCAATGGGCAAAACTGAGTTGTAATCACAGTGAGAGTTATTCAGGCACACAGAACATGCAAGCAGAGTAGGTTTGAGGTGTCTCTTTTGTTAAAACTAATGTATGGAAGCCCTCTGTTTCAAGATATTTACTAATATTGATACATTTAATTAAAATATATCAAATATATGTGGAGATTTTCATAGCCATGTAGGTGAAGTTTACAAATCAATTTACAAAGTCATGTTCTGAAACTGCTGAGACTACGTCTTAACATCTTTTACCACCTTTTTGAGTCTTGACTCAGATAGATAGTGATCTTTACAATGAAAATATACAATCTTATCATATTTGATGAAAAATGTTTGCTCATCCAAAAATCATATTTTACATGTTTTGTGCCTGAAACAGGATACAGCCCTTTTTCTATTCATGGCTTCTTTATAAGAATAATTAGCATCACAAAGGAAAAAACTATTCAGTCATCAAGCTACTCCTCATAAATGTTTTAATTTCATAGGAATAACAGTCCTTTTTTGAAAAGAATTCTTCAAAAATACTTGAATTAAGTTGAATACTGTAACTAGGAAAAGTTCCATTTGATACAAGAAGACCAAATTGCAATTTAGACTTCTTCATTATTGATTACAACATGTTATCTGGAGAGTTTGTTCTTTGAAGCTTAAGAGTTTACTAGCATTAATCTTTTCCACTCTTTTCCATGGCTGACACAATATCATTGTGTTGTAATTAATAGGTCTTTAAAAGTACTTGAAGATTTGAAATGGATTTGGTATTATATACTTTATCTTCCAAAAGCTCATGTACTGGTGAAAATTAATTTTAACAAAAATACAGAGCTGATAGAGTTTGATTTTTAATATTTGGGTAGAGCAAAAGACAGAGGAAGAATATGTTCATGCTTTCCAGTCAATGGACCAGGTGTTAAAAAAAAATGCAGAATATTCTTAACAACCAGTAAAGACGATGAGAGATTAGACTGCTTAACCCCATGAGAGGAACCAATAGTCAGCATCTGGATTCTCTATTCTCATCCCTTTCTTTTTATTCCTTATCAAGTCACTACTCAAGGAATACCTTCTCTTCTTTTGGTCTTTCTTGGCCCGTATCTTGAAAAATTATTAGAATAAAGTCTCTCCTACTTCCTCAGAAAAAAAACATCGAGCAAGCAGATCTTCATTAAAAGCAAACTACTACATTCAGATTAAGGAAACTAAAATTAACCTCTGATCATTATAAATGCAGAAAAGAATTATTTCCTGCAATTTTAGAAGGTTCAAACTTCATGTAGGTCTTGAGTGAATTGTTTCTGAAGTACCTTTCTCTCTCTTCTACAGAATTTCTTTTTACTACTGTTTCACCTAACCTAGCATTTTCAATATAGTCTTTGATCTTTCCGGCATTTTTTTTCTTCACAGAAAAAAAGAATAAATTTAGGTAAGAAACTATTTTCAGTGGGCTGCATAGTCTTTATGAGGAACTGCATGGGCTTCAGACGCTTTCTCTTTACTGATTATATGACATTGATCTATGTTTTTTTCTGTTTACAGGACAGGAATAATGAAATATAACAGCAGTTAGTCCAAGCTTGATTAAAAAGAATGATGATTTTTTTTTTGTATGTGGGAAGTGAGTGGATTCATCTAATCTTCACTGGGATTTGATAATCTAAAATTGTTGAGAACATTGTAATTTGTTTTCCTTTCCGCTTCTATTAATTTCTTATTTATATTGTAAATTTGCACATTTGTTGCTAAGATGATGAGAGTATAGTGTGTAGAGAGAGAGAATGCTAGGTTCAGCAGAGTGCTCATGTGGGAAAAAATAAACTAAAGAGGGTATTTTATGGTGAAGAGGGAGTTTCATTGTTCCAAAGCCTAGTGCAATTGCACTGTAATAAATACATTTTAATGATACCATACATTCTGACAAGAAGGAAAAAAGTGAATAGTAATGGTAGTTTTTTTTAAAATATAACTGAAAAATCTAACCATAGACTATTTTGCCATATATTTGCAAATCTGTTCCTAATTAAAATGATTGAAACATACTTTTTGAGGAGAATAACCTAAATAAGTATAAAAGAACTGGACACAAAAAACAGACATCAAATGAAATTTAAAAAAAATAATAGGTCTCCCTAGTAGTAACTCATCCAAAGCAATTTCAAGACAGCAAGTATTATACCCTTTGGATTCTTTGTGGAAACTATTTCCCTCATGTTATTTGTAAAACTGCTGCTAATTACCTGAGACAATTTAATGTAACAAAGCCTGAGTTAATAATCAGGACTATTAACTTTCCTCACTTTATGCCATTTCAGGAACCTTGAGAATTACAAACACACCTGCAAATCAATTTTTTCTCCTATTCTTTGTCTCAAAACATATTAAAACACATATCAAATTATTACCTTTGCTGTATCATCACTGAGAATATAGTTTAAAAGAACAAATAGAAATGTAAACATATTTCCCAACTGAAAAGACCTAAATCCAGATGTAGAAAAGTGATACATTTGGCTTAGTAGCCTGATTTTAAGAGTTCTTACGGCTATTAAAAAAAATCAGTTAATCTGAAGCCTTTCAAGTATTAGCTAGTGAAATAGGAAGGGGGAAAAAAATCCTAAAATACTTAAACACATTCACATCTTCCTCCCACTCATTAAAACACTGCTCTTCTTATGTGATCTGCTTCCTATGAGGTGTCTTTGACATTGCAGAAAGACTTCTTCAAAAATCTATCACGAACCGTACTGATAATTCCAGAACTAAATGTAAATGCTGAGAGAAAAATAGAACTATCATCTGCTAGGGAAATCTAAAGTTATTGGTAAACCAAAATTAATGCCTAAGGAGTATCTTTTTGCCAAGATACTACATAAATGTTATTCACTTGATCCAGAATGCAGCACTTTTCTAAACAAATTAGATGTTTAACTGTGTAACAAGAAAGAGAATCTATATCCTTTTACAGTACTTTGTCTTTGTATCAAGTTTAAATATATTTAGCTTCCTCAAACACATAGTCTAATTTAGACAGAAATAAGAGATCTTCATATAGGAATGGTTACATGACAATTAATTTTGTCTAACACACTGAAATGTTTGGAATTTAAGAGTAATGCATTGTCATGAGAAATGCATTACTCAAGTATCCAGCCATTAGTTCTGAAGATCTCTTATTCCTGGTCATTGCGAGCAATTACTTGTATTGAAAGGAACTATAAATCTGCTGACAAGGACATAATGTAAACTCAGAATCTTATGTTGTGCACATGATATTTTGATTTTTACTTTGTAATTACAGAAGTCAAGCCCACTTTAATTGTCTAGCCTTTCACCTCTTGTTCTCTTTGTGATCTTTCCCCTAAGACTTGATATGGTCTTTCCCATCTGAAAGAAGTTATTTCAGAAACTTCATATTAAATTCTCTTATTTGTCTTTTCATTTCTGGACATCATATAATGAACTAGACTCTTCACTTGCATTGTGGCTATGGACCTTTTCAGTGTCAACAGAGCCACAGTTTCCTCATAACCATGTCCCCACTGGCAGTCTCTCAAAGTTAGTATCTGTTCTTCTTCTGCTTGCAATGACAATATTGCAGCCATAGTACTCTCATGTTAACCCTTTGATTGTCTTAGCAGAGGTCTGTATTAGAGAAACTTTCCAAAATGATTTAATTATGGGATCAAAATCACGAGGCACTAAAACATCCTGGCACACCTTTTGTATAGTTTATGATTTATTGCTCCTTCCTTCAACTGTAAGTTCTCAGTTTTGAATTAGAATGCATTTGTTTTGTTGGATATTTCAGGTTGAAAGGAGACCTCAGGATATATTTGTTCTGACCATGTGCTTAAAATAGAGGGAAGTTAACCAAATGAACTGTACATACCCTGCTTGACTGTCCTGATGATGAAAAAATTTCTCCTGAAATGTTTCTTAAATCCATTTATTTCTATTTGTCTTGGGTCTGGAAGAGATGGAGTTAATTTTGTATATATCAACCCTATATTATAGTGCTGAACTTCATGTTGGTAGCCAGAAAAGTACACACCAGCTAACACACCAGCTGAGCAGTGCTGGCATAACAGTAAGACTGTCTCTCCATCTCCCAAATCAACCAAAGGGACGTTGTAGACCATACTATGTACTTGCTCAGCAACAAAAGGAGGAGGTGCAGGGCAGCATTCATTATTACTATGTTTGTCTTCTGAAGAAACCACTACTCATACTGAAGCCCTTCTTTCGGGGAAGTGACTCGATCTTGTGGAGAAGAAATCTTTACTTTTCCTTTTCATCCACACATAGCCTTTGGGTTTACTTTATTAAACTACCTATATCTTGAACCATAAGTTCTTTTCCATCTTATTTTTCCCCACTCTGTCCCACTGAGGAGTGATTGAACAGCTTGATGGGCACCTGGTGTCCAGCCAGGGTCAGCTCACCACATTATCACACTTGGTTTTCCATGCTGTTGATTGACCATTCCCAGAACCACCTGCCACTAGAATTGCCACAGAATTTCTGAAGTTTGTTGTGCTTCATTTCTAGATACTGATTCCAAATGAAGTAAGTCAAGCTTATGATAGCAGTCAGGAAGAGAAAATGCAGAAGAGATCCATCTCCTCATTTTCAATAATAACACAGTAAAATTAAGAGGTTTTTGACATTATGTGAACTCCTTATATCAGTATCTGAATCAATACTTGTTTTCTCTTGAGCACCAGAAGAGAATTATTAATTATATTTGTCAATTGGTGTGGGAATCAGGGAAACATTATCTCCATGAACGCTTCTCACTGTGGATAGTAGGTCATGTCAAGACACATTACAAGACAAACAATGCAGAATTTCTATCATCTGTAAGCCAAAAGTGTTCCACCGAGAGCTCAAAGTACTTCACTGGCTGCAGGAAGTTGTTTTAGTTTGATTGGGTTTTTTGTCTCAGCTGTAAAGCTCTGAACCTTCACTGAGAGATAGGTGGAGTTTATGTGTTTTCTGTCATCTGTCTTCATTCAGAAGGGTATAAAATCCATCACCACAGAGCAGATTCACGTGGGATACTCTTCAAAAGCACCCACATTATAAAGCTACTCACACAAATATTATTTGGGTTAAAAATACCAGCTGACTTGAGGGAGCATATCTTCAGGATGAAAATATAGACTTTGATTAGATAACATAAAGATTTCTAAGTACTGGTAAATTAGCTGTTTTCCAGTTAATTTTTTTTTCATCTAAATTAGCTTTCATCTATCCTTTTATCTCACCTTAGTGAGAGGAGTCTTATGCACAAATACAAGTTAAATTGTCATTGCTTATCAGATTTTCAGACAGGTATAGTGTGTGTGTGTATATATATATATATAAATATATAAAATCAATTTGCCCACTCAGTCAAGGAGCCTCTGTAGACATCTTCAGGTCTTCAGTATAATTTCTCAGAACTCCAGTTAAGATTGTGGTTTTTTATGCTGTCTTCAAACCATCTGACAATCGTTAAACTCTTAGAGTTTTAAAACCATTGCCTAATATCTTCTCTGGGCTTTATTTTACCACCCCCAACCTCCAACCATCTGTCTCTCTCCATCTGTTGTCTCGTCATCTGTTTAGTTTGAGAATTCCTTTGGATGGGGATAGTCTTCTTGGCTTGCATTTATGTATAGGGATCCTGGCCTCTAATAGACATCTAAGTATTGTGGTAATATAAATAATAGTAAGCAACAACTTTAGTTGTCAGTCAGAGAAGTATATTGCAATGCAACTTGACCAAACAGAAGACCACAGAACATTTACAATATCTAAGAGAGTATTCTGGATGCAAATTTTAATACCTTACATTCAACGTATTTCTGTAACTAATTTTCAATGTCTATACCAAGCAGTAAGCATTACTACAGCTGACTGCACTGAAACTGTAATTTAGTTAGCAGGACGATGCAAGTTAAATGTCCATCAATTTTCTGATATTTTAAAGATTTATTTTCTACTTGAAGTCTAGAGCTGCTGATCCTTGTGGAAATTCTGTTTGTGTGAGTATTGATAATGTAGTTTGTGGGAATGCGCTACACTATTAGCCTAAGCTAGTCACTGGAAAAAAAAAAAACCTGGACTGAAATTTACTTTATATTTACCTTACTCCACCTACTGATATTGGCTGTTTATTTTGGTCAGAAAAACTACTTACTTGTTAAGAAAAGAGAGTACTGCATCTTTCCCCAATTAAAGCCAGGTCAGATGTATCTCCATTACGAATTCCTCCAGAGAGAGGCTGTCAGATTTCAATTTAATTCCAAGACTTGTACAAAAGATCACCTTAATTATAGAATTCTTGACATGGCATTTATATTGTCATTCAACTTGATTGATGCATATTGCTGAGTTGTCAGTCTAAAAATGTATTAAATTTATTTTCAAAATGTATTTTCATTAACTATTTACTTGATATGCAACTGGAATATAAGACATAAACTTTCTTAAAAGTAACTGCATTTTTCATTACAGATTTTAAGCTTGTCTCTCTTTGAGAACCATTCCATGTCAAAACACTGAAGTGAACAAAATTGCTGCAAATTTATTCTTATGTTTGGCCTCACAATCAGTGAATATATTCCCAGCTCAGCTACGTGAGAATTATAAAAAAATAAGTAGTGTTATTAGCTTCTGAAGTATATTCTAATATTCTAGATTCTTAGAAAGTATAAAACTCTGGTATAGGATAAGAAGTTTCCCATAACTATATGACACTACAATTTAGAAGGGTTTTACACAGATTTGCATATGAAAGTAACAGAATTCAAAGTCTGTAGTCATTGATGTAAAGAAATTGAATAATAAAAAAATGCAAGCAACATTTTGGGTGAAAAAAAATACATTCCTATTGCTGGTGATGGATTCAGATAATATTATGATGATCTTTGCTGTCACCATGCAACTCCAAAAATGCTTATAGTACATCTTAGTTGACTTACTTAGTTGACTAGTTTTCTCTCCTGCCAGAAATATTCATGCAAAAAAAATATCCATAAGAATATTACTTTTAGAAAGAACTAAAAAAGAAAGGAAAATTACTGAACAAATACATATTTATAGAAATATGAAATATATTTTCAATAGATAATGTGTGAATAACACATATCCCAGGCCAGCAGTCTTACTGATTAAGTAGTCAAAGTACACCAGGCTATTATCTCTGTGCAAAATTTCCAGCTCCCTTCAAGAGCTGTGCTAGGCCTGTGACATCATGTGCTATTGGTGAATGCTTTCCATCTCATGGGTTGAACATTTGACATATGTGATTGCACTCTGCTCTTTCAGAAACCTGGTGCAATGATGAAGATGACAATGAATACCAGCAAACAGAATTTATTTAGTCCTGATTTCAAATAAACCAGTCATCTTGTGGCTACTTTATCTCTCTCTGTGGTAAAGGGGGGCAGGCTGAAAGCCAAAGGATTTCAAATTTCTGATAGTATAATGAAATGCTAGTCACAGCAGAGTATAGAACAAGTATATAATCATGAATGAGTGCTACAGTATTGGCTTTGTTATCTTTCACTTCTCAGCAGTGCATCTGATTTTTTCTTTCTGTTTTCCTTGGTTTCATAAATACCATGTCAAAACACTTTAGTAGACTGTAAAAAATATTTACAGACTCTTGAGTGCCAACAATATTACTGTAATTATCATAGAAGTGATGTACAGCATTAAAAAAACATTCTTATTTAAGAATTTATTATTTAAATAGTGCAGTTGAAAGGCATGATCAAGTAACTGCATAACAGAGTCAAGAGAAGCAGAGAATCCACTTCATTGTGTAGGACAGTTAATTTATCTTCTTTAGATTCCTGTTTGTCACATAAAACTGTGAGGGCAGAGCTGAAGCTCAGTAACATAAGGCTTATTAAAAAATAAAATACATTTCAACCCCACTTTTAAAGTGGTAAAATACAAATTAATTAGAATGCTGCCAAATGAATTATGCAGCTTGTGTTTCAGAAGTGCTCAACAATTTTATGTGGACTGATTTTCAGTTACCCAGCTTGAAGTAAACTTGTAGTTTAGTTATTCTTTGTGTAGAAATAGCACACAAGTTCAGTCACAGAACATAGAACAAAAAGGAAGACTTTGCACCTAAAGAGCAGATATTTTAACAATCCCCCCTCCCCCTGCCAGAGCATCTTAGAATTTCAGGCACAAATTATTATATCACGTCTTCTGACTTCAGGTAATGCCCGAAGAAGTCAGTTATTGTGACTTCCTTTACAGGCAGTGAAGAAAACCAAGTATCTTTAGAGTGAGCTTCCTCAACTTGAGACATGGGTTAGATCACGTGATTTCTCTGTAGTGAGTGGAAAGACAGAGATGGTTGAATTGACTACTCAGGTGTGACCTCTAAAGTAATTTCACCCCAAATACTTCAAAATATGTCACCCCCCCAAATTATTCATAAAAGATGAGCAAATATTCCTGAAAATCCTTTTAATAAGGTCATTTATCTTTAAGTTGTAATTAAAATGATCATCTGCAGTAGTTTATGATTAATTACATTGTTCTATTAAAAGGAACTTGCAATCTAGTCAAAAGGTTTACTTGAACTTTTAAAATTTATTTTCAGGTTATTAAAGGGATAACGACTTTTTCAGCCTACCTTTCTGCACCTCTAATCCTCAGAAGCCCAACTGAGAGTAAGCTAAGCAAGGCAGCAAAAAGCCCCTTGTTTCTTTCTAACTCAGTATTTATACAAGATAAATTCCCTTATCATATTATAGAATACAAATCTTCAGTGACAATAAACTTCAGCTTTTGAGGCAAGATTAAATAAAGCCTCATATTTATTCTTCTAATTATATATTCCCAAAACATTTAGAGGTATAGACAACTGTGTACAGGCTTTTATTTTTTTCCTTTAGATAATAAAATGCTGTCAGTTTTCACTGATACATATATATATATATATATATATATATATATATATATATATGTCAGTCTTCAACCTGTCATCTACGTAGTCTTCTGGTGGATTTGTTTTAATCTGTGATGATTAACTACATTATGTAGTTTTACATAGGATTCAAGAGGAAATATCATCCTTTTTCTTAATGGGCGAGGAACAAAACAAAACAAAAGAAAAAGTGAAAAATCTCTGTAGGATGTTCACTGCCTCTGTATTCTGCAAAGAAAGAGTGATTACACTGCAAAATGATGTTTCATTTTAAACAAAATTTCTAAGTAGATTTGACTAGTTACCAAACCATATTACTGAGTGATACATGAAGAACAGAAGACCTTCATCCAAGAATATACAGGGGACTAATGAAGGAGGAGTTGCAGATCTGGTATCTTATGATGTCTATCTGTACACCCATGGTCTTTGATGCAGAGCTGTCCTTTGACCCAGAAATACAATTGTGCAATGCTTAAAAAAGTTTCAGAAAAGCTAGACTGCTCTGTTCTTCTGCATTTCTCAAGAACCAGGAGACACAGATGTATGATCGTTTTTTAACTTCCCACTTCTTTAAATGTGTAAAAAAACCTAGCAATTATTTTCCACATTACAGGTAAATACTTTCTCTGTTGGTTTATCTATTTCATGTGAAGTTATGATAGATAATATTTTTAGAAGGCAGACGCTGTAACTTTGAGGGTTGTACATTGGGCCTTTTTTTTCCACTCAAAAAAAAATAAGTTTAGTGTTTCATTTGATTCTTCATTCTTCCTCAGTCCCATGAGCTGGCATCTTGTTGCAAATCACAATAAAGAAGAAAAACATACCAAAAGAGATTTTACAAGGATAATGTATCTATCTGTTTGATGGTAGCATACAAGTACAGAACCCTGAATGTTAACAGATGCATCATGCTTCTCAGAGTCAGTCCCAGTGTCCCATTCAATGTGAATCCAGCTCTTCAACTTGATACAATATCAGGACTCGTTGCATTCAGGAGACTGAAAAATGTAATGGGTAGGATTACGATCCAAAGTGCACCAGTGTGTTTATGACATATTTTTATGCCAAGTTTTACATGAAATTGTGAAATTACTTCTGATCTATTTATGTAGCTATGACAGGATTTTTAAAGAAGGAATTGATTATTCCTGCTGAGCAAAATTTCTTCACAAATTTTCATCTACTTTCTTGTCTACTAGGAGCCCAAAATGTACATCAAAGGACATTTTGGGAATTGAGGTTGATCAGAGGATTTCAGTCTCCTTTTCCAGTCATTTATAAATAACAGTTAAAGTTGATAACTTTATTTTGATGTATCTCAGCTTCTCCAGCTAATAACATAGTTTCAAAACTAGATGCTGTAATTGGTAGTTTTCCCAGACCACTGATTTTTCTTTAAACAACAATCATATGGTAAGAATCTGTTTGCATCAAATTATTTTACCCCATTTGAACATGGCTCTGGAGTGTCTTGCTCCTGCACGGACTAATCCACAGGGCATGGTCTCTTCAACTTGAGTTCATGCTGGAGTTCCAGCCTGTGCAGTACAGCAGCACAGAAACAGCAGCAATGTCCTGGCCAGCTTCCATCCTAGGTGTATGGCCATTGCTGTTATCAGGGTATTCCCAGGCACAGCAGAGTAAGGTGATAAGCAGAGTAGCAGTACAGCAAACGGTGGAAGCAAAACCAGCCAATGATGAGCACCAGACTCTAATATATTAAAGTGAGGCAAGCAAGCCTCATGGCAAGCACAGGAAACTGTCAGTAGCTAAAGAGCAATAACAGCTATAAATTTGACCTAGCACATTCCAATCAAACCTGTCATTATCACAGACCCTTCAAACATCATCTTGAGTGCCAAAAAGGATTTTGTGTTTTAGACCCAGATGGCAACCAACCACCACAAAACCGCTTGTTCACACCCCCTGGTTGGGATGGGGGAGAGAATCAGAAGAGTAAAAGTGAGAAAGCTTGTGGGTTGAGCTAACAGTTTAATAGGGAAAGCAAAAGCTGTGCACAGATGCAAAGCAAAACAAGGAATTTATCCCCACTTCCCATGGACAGGCAGGTGTTCTCCAGGGAAGCAGGACTCCATCAGGCATAATGGTTACTTCTGAAGACAAATGCTGTCACTCACAGCATCCTCTCACCTTCTTCCTCTTCCTCCAGCTTTTATTGCTAAGCATGATGTCATATGTTATGGAATATCTCTTTTGTCAGTTGGGAATCAGCTGTTCTGGCTGCATCCCCTTCCAGCTTCTTGTGCATCCCCAACCCACCCACTGGTGGAGTGCTGTGAGGAGCATAAAGGCCTTGACTCTGCGCAAGCATTGCTCAGCAATGGCTAAAACATCCCTGATTTACCAATATTGTTTGCAGCACAGATCCAAAACACAGCCTCATGCCAGGTACTATGGAGAGAACAAACTCGATCCCAGCCAAAACCAGCACAAGTCAACTGCTAATTTATTCTATCATTTACAGCACTTGCAATTAATCTGGAAAATTCTATGGTTATTTAGAATGTAGGGTGAGCTGAGTGTCATTTGAAAAAACTCTAAATCTTTACTTAAAGTGTAAATACTGAATCTACAAATGAAATATTAGAATACACAAAAACATGGAATTGAAGTTCATGCTAATATATGAAAACTTGTGATGTGCTGTGGTTACCCTAACTTAAAGAAGACTATTG
Source organism: Colius striatus (assembly GCF_028858725.1). Taxonomy (NCBI): domain Eukaryota; kingdom Metazoa; phylum Chordata; class Aves; order Coliiformes; family Coliidae; genus Colius; species Colius striatus. The sequence continues at coordinate 13,153,604 of NC_084762.1, read as the reverse complement.
CAAAAAATGCAATGTCTTTGAGTTATTATACAAAAGTTTTGGAGTAGATAAAAATACGTTGAGGGAGACACTGGAAAGGTCTTGACAGGCAAAAAGAATAAGTAGATAAAAGACTGGGCCTTAATTGAATACCATGGAAATACAAAACCCAATTATTATTAAAAATGGGATAGCAAAAGTTGTAACAGATAAAGTGAATTGTTTTTTCCTATATCAAAAGACACAACCTTTAGAATTCACTGTTACGACACACTAGAGTCCTATTGCTTACAAGGATTACTAAACAAGACTTTTATACTGTATAGTTCTGTAACATTCCAGTTAACTGCAACCCAAGCAAAATACCATATTGGAACAAATTTCCACAATTTAAGGAAAACTAAGGCACTACAGCAAAAAGAAAGGGACTGCAACAGTACATTTTAATAGTTCAGATCTCAAGTAAGAAGATATGCTATGAATGCTTATAATGAAGGAGTTCATTGTATCTGAGCTTTTTTTAATACTCTGGTTTCATTTAAATAGTCACTTTTTTAGGTAATCAGAAGAGGAACATACATGTTTGGCCAAAGCCAATTGGACTTCTGTCATTGATTCTAATGGGGGCAGACTTTCACAGGCATTGATTTTACTAGAAGCTGTGATGCAAAGTAAACCATAATAATGATGAAAGACTAAAAAAATAACTAGAAGAAAGGGATTCTTTTCCATTTTACTGTTGTGATTTTGTCCAACTAGCAATAAAGCACCATGACAGTCACTCTCTCACTGCCCCACATCCACTTCCACCCTCCTTAGGATGGTGCAGGCCCCAGCAAAATGGGAAGGAAAAAGATAAGTAAGGTTGTTGGGGATTAAGACAAGGGCAGGGAGGGCTCACTGCCAGTTACAGTTCTGGGCAAAACAGACTCCACTGCTCGACTTAGAGAGGAAAGTAAGGAAAGTTTGTCCTACTACCTACAAGAAAGAGAACAGAACAAAAAGCAAAAAGAGAGCAGGATGATGAGAAAATTACAACCAGCACTTTAAGATCTCCCTCCCGCATCCCTCCTTTCTTCCCCAGCCCGGCTCACTGCTCCTGATATCTCTACCTCCTCCCCCCTCAATGGCTCAAGGTGCGGGGCAGGGAATGGAGGATGTATTCAGTCTCTCACAGATGGGCTCTGCCACTTCTCTCTTCTAAGATGAGGACGACTCCTGGCATTCTTTCCCTGCTCTGATACGGAGTCTCTCCCATGGGACACAGTTCTTAACAAACTCCTCTGGTGTGGGTTCTTCCCAGCAGCTGCGGCTTCTGCAAATATGGGGTCCCTCACATGGGACACGGCCTCCTCTGGGCATAGTCACTGCCCCTGGCATGGGGTCTTGTAAAACTTGTGAGCAAATCTCTACTTCACCAGTCCTCTTCACAGGATGCAGTGGGGAGTCTCTGCTCCAGCACACCTCCTCATCTCTTCCCTCACTGACCTTGGGATCTGCATCGCAGCTTCTCCTCCAACTCCTTGCACCACTACCAGCTGGAATAGAAAGAAAAAGAGCAAGAAGGAACAGGAAGAATCCTCCTCTTCTAGCTGCTTCTTCTTAAAGAGTAATTGTGGAAGCCCCCAATTGTCTCAGCCCCAGAAGTGGATCTGGCTCAGAGCTGGGGAGAGTTTTGAGCAACTTTGAGCAACTTCTTACAGGAGCCACTTTACAGCCCCTTCCCCATTACCAGAAACAGCTCCTCACAAAACCATGACATTATTTAGTTAACAAGCTTTAACTACAATATTTTGTTTTTTCAATTTGACATGTTTACGTACTTAGTAAGTTTAGAAAACAAGGAAAGATAATTACATTCCAGTAATAGTTAAGATTGCCTGCTGTTTATAATTTATTTTAAAATTAAGATCAATCTGTCATATATGTAATCATGCCACATAATACTCCACTAGCATTATTCAATGAAAAGTAAGTGATATGCTTATTCATCTTATTAGATACCTGATGTTAGGTTTGAATTCTTTTTTGCTTGTAGTTTAAAAGCTCTCCACCGTGTTTCATTCTAATACATAACTGGTGACTGCTTTTGACATGAACTTTCTATTCCTAAAGAAGCAACAGTCTTTTATAAACAATCTTTTTACACAGGGGATGAAACTATCAATAACATGATTGCTTTATTTTTTTTTAAATACCTTTATAGTAGAACTTAAACCGCATTTTGGAATAAAAATATCTGTGTGGAGTATGAATGGGTAAGGATAATAACAATCAACTATTTTGTAAACTAGGTAGATTGAAAGTCTGTGAAATCAGACTAGCTGGAATGAAGTCACGGGTCTCAGGAACACTGAGTAATCTATTTGATTTAGCAATTTTTAAATAGTGAAAAATTAACCAAATTAATTTGGAAATCAGGAAAGTATTTCGTTGAGTGTCTTTGGAAGGTGAAAAAAAAAAAGAAATTAGTTTTCTTACAGAGTTATTTTACTTCTTTCCAGATAAGAAATAATTTTAAAAGGTACAGTTTAAATGTCACTGTTTTAATTCTTCCATCTGTTTACAGTGATATAAATCTCAGCTATTTTTAGAATTTTAAAAGAGAATTTTCCACTTAAAACTACTCTAATAATACAAAGTGTCTAGTGGTCTTTTAAATGCAGGTAGGACAAGACTTAACCTAACATTACTGTCTAAGAGACCATTATGAATTTGATTCTATGTTCTCAGTTTTTCCCAAATTAAACTTCTCCATCAGTTATTGGTCTTGACTGTAAATCCAGTGAAGTCATTAACTTAAAAAAACCTCTTATTTTGTTAATTGCTTTTATCTGTATTTGTTGAGCTCCTTCCAAGATATTGACATCGATCCCAGTCAAACAGAGTTTAAGTCTATGCTTAACTCTAAGCACATAGTTTTATCTAATTAATATTCTGGATGGATGTGGCAGACTTCCAGCCTTTAGTCTTAATAGAGTTGGAACTCTCAATTGGATCAGAAGGAATTATGCTTTCAATAACAAAAATATCAGTCCTTAGGGATGCAAGTTTGATGTTATCCTAGTAAGAAAGGAAAGGAAGGCTTTGACCACACCATAAAAATATGGTTTGCTCTCACAAAAAAATTTTCGGTATTATGAGGAAGTCCAATCACGTATTCTGAAATCCTGTTTATATTACACTCAGTGATCCTTTGACAACTTCAGTGAGATAAGAGTATCACTCTTTTTAGAAGAAAGTTCTTTTACAGAATTCTGGTACAGTCCTATTACATACCACAGAATACATAAAATCCAAAGTTTCACTCAGGTACTATAAATGAGTGTCACGATCCCCTGTTGGGTTTAATTTGGCAGAAGTTAAACCCCCTTGCTTTCCAACCAACCTCAGACAACTCTGGGTGGCTGGGGGCGGCTGGGCTTAATTCCTGAGTGATGTCCAATCAAACAGCTGATCCTCATCAGGTTTCATATATTCTCGAGAATAGAATTAAAACTCAAAACAGAGTCAAGTGCTAAACTACTTTACCCGCAACAATCAACGATGAAAATAGAAAGGAGAAAAGAAACAGAGAAAGAGAGAAATATAATAGTCACCACTGTGAGTCCACATGGCATGCCCCTGGCAGCCACTTGTCTGAAAGCTCCAAGAATCCGTCTGGTCCAGTGAAGAGGAGAGAAAAAAGAGAAGAGAGCGTGCCTCCCCTTGTCTTATTCTTAAAGACACTCCTCTCACTGGCGCATGCCCAGTACCGTCTTGGAATGTTCCGTAGGGTCCAGGAGGGTCTTGGAAAGTCCTTAAAATCCCGTGAGGGTCACAAGCCCCGACCTCTGGTCCAGGCGCATGCACAGAAGTGGTGTATCTTGAGATAGAGGGACGTACAGGGCAAGGCAACAGCGCCTCTAACAGGCAGAATCTTTGATGGCCAGAGAAATGTGATTTGGTGGTTAACTGCTGCCAGCAATGATGAGGCATAGTACTAGTACTCTACTATGGATGTCTATCATTCATTCTTAAATACTTCTGAATACTGGAGAAAAGGTTCTTAGATATTCTTTGTTTTGTAATGATCTCCATGCACAGTTTTCCTTTTTCTTTCAAGGAATATAGATTATATTTTTCACATTGAATTCTATTGAATTTATGGTTGGTTAAGAGAGAATGCATATTCTGACCTTCTATAATCACCAATAAAAGTGGAAATATTTTTAGATAACCTATGATTTAGATTATCTCTATATGCTAGATCATCTGTCCTTAACACGTTACCTGAGATGAGCCTGTCACAAAAAAAAAGTCTGCAAAGCAGACTTCAAGACTTTCCCAGTTCTACTGTGCTCTGATACTGGTATCTAAGTCTGGGAAATCCATGTGTATATTCAGACTTTCCTGTAAAAACTGAGGCATAATTTATTTACAGGGTTTGGGTTATGAGATACTACAAGATAGTACATAAGAGGAACTGTTTCTTTGAAATTTAAGCACTTCAATGTATTGTATATGCCAAACATTAGTTAAGAATTGAGGTGGCAGCCAACACTGTCATATGAATTTATCCTAAATTCCCATGAGTATGCCATAACTGTGTACATGTGTTTTATTTCTTTTATAAGAATTATTAAAAGAGACTTTTGGTCAATAAACACTAAAGTAGCAGTTTCATCCTGTAGATACCTTTAATGAGAATTTTCTTGGTGCTAGACAGCAGGTAGAATTACTTAAAATAAATATCTTGCAACTTTGGCTGCTCTTTTAATGACTCTCACCTAATAAATATAACACCGAGTATTGATAGCTATTTAGGAGAATAAATATCCCAGAAAGTGTTCACTGTAGAAAGTAAAAGCCTGATATAAACTTCAATGAACTAATGGGAAGAACCTGTTTAGAAGTCTGGATCAGCATTGCAGTTCTAAGAAAAACATTGCCTTATTCTGGAATAGTAGAGTTTTGGATCCTTAAGGCTGGGGAAACAGCCACTCCTTAATGTAATTTATTTTTTAACAGTTTTCTGAAGGTTCAGTATAAATTTAAGATGAAGAATTCCAAGTGTGCATGGACATAAATTAAATATGTTTTTTAATGTTCGATCCAAGCATGTTTTTTCTTGTCAGCAGAAAAAAAAGTCATGATTCAAAGAAAATAAAATGACTGATATGTTCAAACTAGTCTTAATTCAAATCATACTATTTTATCATTTCAAGTCACAGTATTTGCAGCATTTCTGTGCCCCTTTTATGTAACACCAATTAAGCAGTTTCATTTATAAATTCTGCTTGGAATACAGTATTTAGAGGCAGACTTTGTTAATGGTTACAATTTTAATGTTTTACATTTTGAACTCTTATTTTTCTTTTAAGCTTTCAAAATTGAATTATTTGAAAAGAACTGTTGATGCGTAACAACAAATTTAACTCTACCTAATCAAGTACAAACATACAAACTTAACAAGGAGATAAAATAAGAACACTTATCATCCAAGAAAAAATTGTAGGTGTAATGAAATAATGGCCAAAGATTTAAAATCAGTCTCTGGAACTGGAAAGGAACAGAGTATCCCACACCATGTTGCCAATCTATAAATAAGCAATTAAATTTATTGTCTACAGCAGAAGAACTTTCATGTTTACATGTTCACTCGTGTGAATACAGGCTACACAGTTTGGCCCCAAGTGAATACTTCTGAATAACGAATCCAATAACATAAAGCAGTATTGATGTGCAAGGTAAAAAGAGCTAAACCTTGAATGAAATTGTGGGGTTCTTTTTTTCCAATAACATCTGTTTCCTACTAGATATGCATTTAAAAAAAAGTCATTCTTTTTGGTGATGAAGATCATCATGGAAAGAAAACTTTTCTTCTGTACAGTATTATTTTTAACAGTTATTTTGAAATCCACCTCCTTCTTGCCCCATCCAATCCTCGACCTTGTCAGGTTTAATAGTTTTTAACTTTTATTCAGCTGTCATATTCTTGTCTCTCATTTTCTTTGCTAAAAAATTACCATCTGTCTGAATCAACAATATTTTCATTCTTAAGGCATCTTCTCCCACAACATATGTCTTCAATTTCTAATGTGAATCAGAATACTTGAAGAATGTTGTCAGCGATCATGCCACCAATCTGATTGAATCAGCCTTGACATTTTGCCAATTAAACTGTACACTTTAAGAAAAATATAAATAGCGTTTGCTTTGTTGCAAAATTCAGTAAGACTCACTAGGATAATGAAACATAGAATTACCTGTATTTTGGGAGAGATTCATAGAATAACTTGAAATTGGATTTTGTGGTACAGTTCTTAAATTATTTTTAAAGTATCTTTTTTTAAAAAAATAAAACTAAGGTATCTTTAGAGGTTTTTTACATCTAAATGATCAAGTGAATTAAACTAATAAAACATACTTGCATAATTTTGGAAGCATGTCATAGTATAAAAAAATATTCAGGCCATGGAATCTACATAAAATTATTTTGTTGCCTACTTCTTGCATTATAATCGCTGATTCAAAAGTATTCACAGTCTATTATACCTTCACAGATGCATTAATTTGAGATGTTTTCAGCACTAAAATAATTTATAAAATATGTTTTGCTATCAAAAAACAAGAACATTTAAGGACTTGAGAGGAAGTGGAAAATGGACGGAAAGAGTCTTTAATGAGATTTACTTTTGCGAGTACGTAACAAGGAAAACTGGCTTCAATTAGAAGAAATTAGGAGCCTTTAGTAGTACTGCCTATACACAGCATGTTATACACTGGGGTTTTTTTAATGGAACTGTGAACAGTTTAGTGCTGCAAGGTTCTGTATGTCTTGTGTCCTCTGTATTCAAAGCTTTTCAGTAAGATTCAGTAAAGTTCTCCATCGGTTATTCTGCAGGGTAAAATTTTATATTGAAAACACAGATTTCTTCTCAAGACAAAGCCTACTTTTTGGAATGTTTCTTTGGGTTTTTTTGTCCTTAAAAGATAGTCAGGAGCCAGGCTTTTCTCAATGATGTCCAATGATAGGACAAATGGCAATGGGTATAAGCTGGAACATAAGAGGTTGCAAAGAAACACAAGGAAAAATTTCTTCACTGCAAGGGTGAGGGAGCACTGGAAGGGGCTGCCCAGATGGGTTGTGGAGTCTCCTTCTCTGGAGACATTCAAAACCCACACAGATGAGTTCCTGTGTGACCTACTCTAGGTAGTCCTGCTCTGGCAAGGGGGGTTGGACTAGATGGTCTTTCGAGGTCCCTCCCAGCCCTTAAGATTCTGTGATTCTATGATCGTCCAACCTTAGTAAATCCCACATGTCAAATAAAAGATAAATCATGATTGACAAACAAGTCTGTTTTTTTGTAGTTTTCAAATATAGTTACATCACACAGAGGTACCACATGATCTGGAGAGACATCGTGATGCTAGATTCTATGTGCACTCCTCAATATACAGAAAGAGGTATAACAGGATCTTACCCACACTAAAAGCCTGACTTTTACCGTATGAAATGTTAATTACTGACAAAGTCTAATGCAATCTTCTCTACTCCGAGTGGGAAGGAAGAACTGTTGCTCTAGGCAACTGATAATTTCTCTGTAAAACCTTCCTACCAGCTGAACAGCAGAACTGGGATAACTGACTGATGAAGTTCTTTTTCTTATTTAAATCCTAACCCTGTTTTCCTCCCACTTTTTAAACTACCTTGGACTGCTCCACTACTTATACTCTGCATTTCCATAAGGAATATGTGGAGCCTCTGATTTAACTTCTAAGAAGAGTCCTATGTGCCATTGAAAAGGGTAAATGTCATTGAATATGCAACAAAAATCCTATGAACAACCACCAGAAAAAAAAATCTATAACTTGCAAAGTATTTGTATATATGTTTGCAGTGGGGAAGCTTTGAGTTAGGGCCATGGAAAAACATATTGCTTAAGACAGAAAATGCAGATGTGTTACTGAGTCATAGTTCCTTTCCTGAGATAGTGTGGTAGACCTGACCTACAAAGCCTCAATTTATCTCAAAGCTGTAATTTTCGTACATTGCTAGAAGCCTTGTACAATGCCCTGAGCTTTGTAGTGGTGTAGCATTTAATAACTGAAGGATGATTACAATACTTTTACATACAGGTAAAATTGAGAAGAAAAAGGCAAAAATAACCACAAATATACACAGAGAAAAGAAATTAGACAGTATAAAACAAAAGACATAATATACCGTTATTTCCATTTGACAGGGTCAGATTTGCTTATGATTTCTGTATTTGGGATGCAGAATATCTGTATGTTATGAGAATATAAAAGCTTGTCTCCAACATCAATGTAGTGATGATTTGTTGAAGTCTCATATTCTTTAAATCTGAATCTCATCTATTTTAATCTCATCTATGTCCTAATTTTGGCATAACTATCAAGCAAGGACACATCATTTCAAAGAACATTTAAAAAACTCAGTAGGATTTTCTGTGAAAAAACCCTTTATGTCTTGTGTTACTATTTACTCAAATTGAGATTATCACCAGTCTTTATTATGTTCTTTCTTGTGGTTTAAGACAGATACTAAAACCAAAAAAAACAAATACAGAAGATAATGATAAGATACTTTATCCCATGGTGAGAATAACAACCACGATGAGACTTATGTAGAATGAAATTTGCATTCCAGTCAATGTTCATGTGTATAATCAAGTACTGTGTGCAGTTAAATGAGTCTGTTGTCTTGCTATAATGAATTTCTACATCCATCCTAACAGTTAATGAGGAATAAATGACTTATTATCAATGAATGGCAGTATCTAAATAGCTATGCAACAAAAACAGAATATTAAAATGTGTAACAAAAATAGATCTTAAATGATAATGAACTTACTCAGACTATTAATTATTTTTAGAGCCTCTAGTAAGGTTTACTGCTTCTGGATAGAACTGTAGCTCAGTTGGTTCAAGTGCCCTTATATATTTGCAAATAGAGTTAACGAATGGCCCTTTAAAATTGTATCTCAGAACTGAACAGAAAAAGACTCTTATGAAATACAAGAAATATTATGCCATGAAAGACCAGACCATGGACTTCTCTAGTTCAGCATTTGATTCACACCAGAAATTAGGTCTACTCACTTCAATGGAAGCAGCAAAAATTGACTTTACAGCTGATTGTGCATTAACCAACTCACTTCCTAATGATAAGCTGAGGATGAGCCTGTGCCCTGAGGCACAAAGGCTAATGCCTTTTACTTTCTTTCTTAAAAAAGGTATTCACTAGTACAACAGAAAGATCTCATCGCCATATGAATATCAAATTAATTTCTGAATATTTCAAAGCTCTTGGTCTCAGTGATACCACTTTCAAAATGAAATTGCAGCTACTGCAGAAATTTGGCTTGTTCAAGTACTTTGTGCAGTGAGTAGACAAGATGACTGTTTATCTACATGGTTTAACAAATTCTGAATGAAGTTGTGGACAATCTGTTGTGGACTTTTGTTTCATTTTTCCTATCTGTAGGAAGTTCCCAGTTTTTAATTACATTTAGGAAGCTATTCCCAGAGCTTTGCTTGATTGAGGAAAATTAAATATCTCAGGTGGCCCTAGTAAAACAGTAGAACACTAAGCAAGTTTTTATTTCACCATCTGATGCCACAAAGTTCACATAAAACTTTTCCTGAATTTCCTAATCTCCAGAACACAGTTCTAGGCATGATTATTTTCACTCTTCCACTGAGCACAGGAAATGAACATGGTAAAAATTGTTTCAGAGCAGTCAAGATATTTGAGTAGTTTCTGTTACACTCAAACTCTTCTTATAGGTTGAAAGGAAAAACCTTAAGAACATACACTTTGCTCCAGGATACTCAGACATGCAGTCTTTTCTAAGAAACATCAGCAACATAAGCTTCATGCTTTCTTCCCTGCAAATTATTTAAGGCTAGAAATTAAATCTGAATTGCAGACGATTGACAAATGATTTAAGTTTATACAAGAGGTCAAGGGACTAACAAAGTTCTGATTTAGCAAAACACCCAATTCAGTGAGAAAGCCATTTCTGTGGATATGTTACTGCTACACTGGTTCTCATGCAAGCTTGTCTTTGAAATATCAAGGACCAAAGCATTTGTTGTAAAAGAAAATGGGAATCCAAATGTGTCTCATGAGAAGTTCACGCATTCCTAAAAATTGAGGATTTTATGAGAAGAATGCTTAAGCTGTTCAGAAAGTATTCTGCACCCAAGAAAATTTCTCCTTAAATAAAACACCTCACTAAGTGTGAGCACTTAATCAAAGTAAGAGTTTCTCTCTTCATTAAAGAATTTGAATTGATCTTCAGACAGCATGTTGGAACAAAGAGAACAGGGGAACTGGAAGAGTCAAAACTCATTTTTCTACCAAATCTTATCCTGAATGAAAACGGTTTAGGATGCCATCAAAAATATATGGTAAAACAGTTAAAATCAGGAGGTCAGTTTGTTCAAATGTGTGCAGCACATACTGAATGCCTTCTGAACATGATATTCTACTTTTTCATTAACAACATGGCAAAATTTATTCGAAGTACTGAAAACGCTTCCTCTTTGGCCTTTGCTAAAGGTACAACATTTTTCAAGATAAAACAAGCTGTGGAAGCATTGCTGTGGGACAGATTTACAGTCTGGATTTTACTAAGAAAAATAGAGAAATGACTGGGTACTGGAATAATGGGAGCAGCTCAATGTTGGAAGCATTGGGTGTGCTGTAATAAATCAGGTTCATTGATTAGATGAACAAAGAATCTTTGATACTGTTTTTTTCCAAATTTCTCACATTATACACTGTCTTTGTACCCAGTGTTTATTAGACTGAGAGGGTATATTATCATGGTAGCAAGGAAAAATGTCGTGGTCAAAACATACTGCAAGCGCAGCAGTGCTTTGACTGAAACCTGGAAGCAATTGTCAAGAGAAATGTTAAAGTATATTGCCTAAAAAGTGATTTAAATGTTAAGATATGCTTTTATGTTCATTTCAGCAAGAGAAATAGTATGCAAAATTGGTTTATGTATATAAAGGGTTCAAAATGCTGTGTATATTTGTTACTACTACTTAAATTTCCTTGATAAAGTCACCTTGGTGTTGTTGACACCTTAGGGAGAAAATTCTTGGTATGTAAGATTAATAAAATAATTTTATTTATGATTTATAGTAGCACTAGGGAATCTTGCTTAAGAATCTTTCTTGCTTAAGAAAAGACATCTCTTTTTAAAAATTGTTTTTATGATGAAATCAATTTTAAAGTTTCATTTTAGTATCTATTTGTCAGTTACAATCCATCAGTTATTCTTTGCTAATTGATTCTAAAAAGGTTTTCCCCAGTACGCTCTATTTCTTAGCTTTTTCAAAGAAAACACATGAAAAGTGCGAAAGAATTCAGTGAGACATACATGCCTACATAAAGTTAAATATACTTTTTCTCTCAGTTGCATATTTATTTTATGCAGTATGTCGCTTGATTTGCTGTGAGTTGAAAATTTGAGTGCTGCTTTTCATACCAAATCACACATTAAAATATTGTCTGGTAGCTAGAACTATTCTACTGTGACTGAAGTCATCCCCAACCCCTTTAATTTTGCATGTTTCTGCTGTGGGTGGCAGTCCTGAGGTACACTGTGTGAAAACAGCAATGGGTTCTGCATCAATACAGTTATTCACACCTTCCGTAGCAAACCAGAACCCACCATTAATTCATTTATGTTTCACTGGTAGAGCACATCCATTTTCTAAATTGTTTCAGGGCTGTGCATTTTCATTATGATTGTCAAATGATACCTTACTTATATGAAATTTTGAAGTCATTAAGGTCTGTGAGCAAGAATCTTGGTGAGCTCATATATATTTGTCCACAGAAGTACAGTCAGTTCTGTGTTTTACAGGCAGGTGGATGGAAACCTGCTGATCAAATCCTCTCAACCATACTGAGGACAAAATAACTACCAATACATAACACAAGCCTTACTGAAGTATAGTGTGCAATTTTTAGTCTTTTGTAACAGTTGTAGAGAGAACACCAACTTCACTGAAGGGGAAGGAAAAATGAGGGACACATTAAAAGATGGGAACAGAGAAAACTTTAAAAAGGTTTTGCTTTTTAATGGAAGACAATAGAAGCTATACTCCTGAGGGTAAATTTTCTAGAGGAGTTAATTGAAGTATAAAATTAAACTTATGTGTGCCAGTGAAGCAAACTTTGGAGCAAGTGAACATCTTTCAAATATTAGATTTACATGTATTTGAAAAAATGTTTCCATGTTAAAATTGTTGAACTATTTGACAAAAGGCAAAAGCTATCTGAAATATAGTAAACAGACTACTACTGAAATCTGTACGAAGCAAAATAATGTTAGCAATGTGTCTGGAGTCAGAATACCAGCACAATCTTCTTTCCTGCTTTCCTTCTTTCCTTGTATATCTTTCACTGTGTCACCAAAAAAAACAAGAGCAAAAATGCTTCTTCCAGAAATACTTTTGATTATGGCAAACTGGAAAACTATGAAAATCTGATGTTTAGCCAGGCATTCCAGAGACACTGTTTCTGATATAAGGTTTTTCAACAGACACCTTAACTTCCAGCAAAAATAAATAAGAGCTACTTCGAATTAGCTGTATCCTTATATAAAAATGTGGATACCTACTCCTTGCAGCTGAGAAATTGACTTTGAAATTCAATGGCCCAACCCCAAAAACACACAGTATTTGTGATCAAGCAGCTTATCAATCTGAAACAAAAGATCGGGTTTTCTTTATTTTTCAATGTGTGTAAATGTAGCCTTGAACTCTTTCTTTGAAATGAAAATGAAAGTTTCATTTGGAGTTAAATATTTTGATTTTTAAATTTTCTTCTTTTGACACAGTCAGACTATCAGTTGTATTTTCTCATAAATAACTCTTCAAAACACTTACAAATGCACTTTAATTTTTATTTAAACTAAAGCAGTTCATCATAACTTGGTGAGGCAAGCCTATGTTTTTAAAAAACAATATCACTTATTTCTGGAAGGCATGTCCAAGTGGGTTTTTTCAGTCTATTTCTGAATCAGAAGAAGTGTTAAATGCCCTCATGATAAAGCCTTGAATCAGACAGAGCTTCTAGGCAGGTCTAGCATTGTTGATATACTTAAAGCGAATATGACAGCAGCCACATGAAAAGCTTGCAAACTCTAAAGACAGGCTTTAGTAAATGACAGTATAAAAACTGGAGATTTTTTTTAAGTGGAGCAGTCCTGCTAGGGTGGGTGATAAAAATGGAAGTGAATAGTTTCTGTCCTTACAGGACTGTCTCTGCCCTGGTTCTCAGTTTAGAACTTAAAACTTGGTGCCTATGACAAGTATTTCACTACTACCTTTCAGTCCTGCCTACACATCTGCTTTGGATTTGTTATCAGAAGGGTCAGAGGAATTTTTGCATCTTGCTTGGGTTTCTCAGTCTCCTGTGCCACTGTGTGGCTGCCTTGTTCAGCTGACTATCCCTAGTTGCTCTCTTGGAAGAAATACTGTGCACCTGACAGTAACGGAAGCAGAGTCATCTCATCCAGCCCCAGAGCACTGACAGGCAATAGCATAAGCTACTCAACAACAGACACTATTAATCATATTTCATCACTATATATATATATATATATATACACACACAAATATATATTGCAAATGTGGGGAGTTTTTAGAATTGTTTTCAAAACTAAACCTAATATTATCTTTACTGCAAAAGGAAGAAAATAAGCAATGCTTCAAGTAGTTATAGATGTTCAGCTTCATCAGCCTCACAGGTCTTCCATGACAGGATAATCCGAGTATGTAGTTAAGCTTGGTTTGATGACTCCCTATTTACAGTTTTACTTTTCACTTCATACTATCAGACCATTGGGTTTACCTGCTATGAGGTTCATTGTTTCGGCAAATATATACATTACCAAGTCTTCTGCTCATTTACTAGATAGTAATATGGGAATTATTGACATCTAATTTCACCAGTCATTAGAGCCATTATAAATGTATAGCAACATATCCTCTAATAATCTGCAAGTATCACCTCTACCTACCACAAAACACATCTCAGCAGTAAGATCAGGTTTGTTGTAAAAGGTAAGAGCTTTTTAGAAGTCTGTCAGTAATAAATAACCTAGTATGTAAGACAATTACAAGTATTGCCATTAGAATAGCTGTAATAGTGGTGGTTTATTTATGTTGTTTGTCAAGAAATTGTAGCTCTTTCTGATAAAAAATACATGACCAATTGACTGAGATGATTGCATTCCATGCTATAGATTATTCACAAACTGTCCAATTATGCAAACATGTAATCATTTGGGATTGAAAGTCATGTCTAAATAGAACATTTGAGTGAAGCCTTTAAAATGCCTCTAATTCATCTGGAGGATGCTCTTATGACTGCAGTGCTGCAGAGGGATTCTGCTGTCACAGAAGGGATGTTTAGTTCTCAGAACTGCAAGGAAAATTCTTAAATAGTTCACAATTTAAATTTTTGTCCATATAACTCAAAAAATACTGAAAAAAGTTAAGATGGAAATATGTCATGAAGATAGGTGCAATTTCTTTAGGTTTCAGTCATGTCTGCTAAATATATGGGGTGTCAGTATTGCCTGTCTATCTTGTTTAGGTATTAAAGAGTTACATAGATAGTAAAGAAATATGATATACAACACACCGAGAAGGTCACTCAGAGTTCCTCTGGCCACAAAGACACACAAATTCTTTGTATGCTTTGCTGGAATCAGGTTTACAGATTGCAATAGATATCTGTCTGCTCACATGTTGTAATCAATTCCCTTCATTCCATCAAATAAAAATCTGAAGAAAAAAAAAAAAAAGGTTTCTTTTTTTCAAAAAACAGATAAATATAAGTTGAGAAATATGCCATTACTAATAATTCATTCTGTTTATTGATCTAGCAGAACAAAATTAACAGTTACACTGTATGGTTGCTTTGTTTCCCTTATATGTTTTACTTATATGCAGCCAAATGACCTATTTTATAATATGGCAAAGTAGAATAGTAAAGTCCTGATACAAATATTAAGCTCAGAACTAGTTTAATCAGTATTTTAGTTAGTATTTTTTCTTTACATAGCATCTTTTGCTAGACCTTGATAAGTTGGCTGTGTTATTTTAACTAAAACAAATGAAAATGTCAGGATAAATGGTAACAGTGTACACAAAACAGACCAATAAAAAACAACAACTAATCTTATATAGGACTGAAACTTTTATTTTCTCCAGTTGAGCCTAAAGGAAAAGGATTCACAGTGCAAATCTGAGCTTACCTACAGTATTATTGGAAAATTCTTGTTCATGCTGTGAACAAGTGGGTCCAATATCATTTACTTTGTCTTGCTATCTTTATAAAATTCACTGAAGCTGTTTCTATGAATGTCATCTCATTATTTTAGATTTCACTATGGGCAATTTTGAGGTACTTTTCAGGAAAGATGTTTTATGGAAATAAATTGACTTGACTTTTGCATGTAAAAGAAATGAAAACCTTCCCTTTCAACTGTCTTGGATTTTTTTTCCATTAAAATGTTATCACAGTGGATTTTCTGTGTTCTGATACTCCCTAGTTTATGCTGCAAAGAAAAAACAGGAAAATAATGTCAATTTAGAGATAAAAAGTTCCTATTTCTTCTGTTATGTTTCTTTTGTAGAAGCTGCTCTCTGCTTCATTTCTACCCACACTTTTCCAGATGGTGTTTATGCACAAAGTGTGTATTTAATGCACATCTGGTGCAAAGGTATTAATAACTAATATTAGCAAAACACGTTAAGATGGATGGATTGCTAACCAAACTTACATACAGTGTATTAGTTCTTTATAATTTTTCAAACTTAACTTTATTTCAAACAATATTTTAAACTTATACTAGCTTTGTCTCTTGTGCTTCTGCTGTGTTTTTGGGGTTTGGACTTTTCTAGGGGTGAGTGGGTGGGGGATTGACTTCTTTTGCAAAAGGACCAGTAAGTACCTGGAGATGATGGTTTCCACCTATGCCCTCTGCTTCAGTACTTTCCAATGAATCATAAATTCTTAGGCAGTGACCTGAACCTTGATAATTACTGCTTGAAAAGTCACAAAGGATGTTCATGAAATCTAATAAATATCTAGGTTATCCCTGATGACCATGGCTCCTGGAATAGACAGAAAATAGTGTGTGACGGTCCACAGTAATTTATATTTATGAATGAAAAAGAGTTAAGGACTCTGCCTGGATGTCTCCTAACAGGCAATGTCATCAAAACACTGAAAAAGTATTTCTGTGATACCTGCTGATGTAAATATTATGGGAGAGGGAAATGAACAGTTAAGAGTAATACTTGTGTATTAAAACCTGATTAGGGAAGAGTACAGATGAATAAAGGTGAAACAGTCAAACTGGTGTCAGAAAAAAAAGAATCTACCGTTTTCTTCAGATATTTAAACCTGTCATCAACACCACACCATTCATGAAGACTCCTTAGGCCAGTGACAGCTTTGTTTGCTCCCTGCTGCATAACATCTGCCTGTAAGTTTTCAAAGCAATACAGAGAAATTTAGCCTTATAACTCCCACTACAGTCAAAAGAAACTGCTACAGATCAGAAACACAGATTTTAGAAAAATGACCTAGAAACTTTTGGGTGTCTTTTGAAAATGCTCACATGAGAATTAAGAGCAAATTGCTAGTAGTCCCATGACTTAATCTGTGAAACATATATTGTGTATTATTATATGTTACGAAGTACATTTGAGAGAGCAAAAAGTATGCCTGCTTCATTTATGGCCATGGCTCACAGGATAAAATATTTACCTTGGACAACCATAATTGTTGCCATTGAGAAATCACATCCAGAATAGCAGTATGGTGTATTTCATGTACCATGGAATAATCACCTCAAATAGCTTTACTCTGGTAAAAAGGTATCCATTACTTTCAGGTTTCGGCTCTTTCTCAGCAGCGAAGAAAGCAATTCACTGCAGCCTATTTTAGTGTCATTATTGACTGCAGCAAGTTAAGAATAGGAAAGAATACACAGACATACATACACTTCTCCTTATACTGCAGACCTAATAGAATCATAGGATCATTTAGTTTGGAAAAGATCCTCAAGATCATCAAGTCCACCTGCCAACCCAGCGCTGCTACATCTACCACTAAACTGTGTCCCTGAGCTCCACATCTACATGTCTTTTTAATATCTCCAGAGATATTGAACAACTTTCCTGGGCAAACTGTTTTAATGCTTGATAACCCTAATGATACATGAAAATAGGAATAGACAACAAGAAGGAAAGAGCTGCAAGAGACTACAAACCATCCTTAAGGGATGGGAGGATCCCGGTGTTGGCACGTACACATCAACTTTTTTTTTGTCTGGACAACTGAAACTAATCCTGAGCCTGGTTCAAAGTGCCAAAGCATGCAGATAGTTCTGAATCTATTTGCTCAACTTCAGGCACTTGATCATAATCTCCAGGTGATTACTCTTACCACTATAGGCTCCACCATTTCTTGATAGGAAAAGAGCCATGCCCAGGTCATGACTCAGGATAGTTTGGCACCCAGGAGCTGCTGTTCTTTCTGTTGATTACAGATTCAGTAACCCGACTATTGTAAACTTATTTGTATCAGTAAAATGGAATTTATCAGAGCACGTCTTCAGACACCTAAATACACTTGAAAACCCAGTCGTTCTAACTCAGGCTACAGTCACCTTTTGTAAGTCATCGGTATATACATATATATCCACAATAAAATTAATGGTCTTTGAATACCACAGATGGTCATTGCTATCAAACTCTGCAGTTTAAAAATTGTGAGAAGTATAAAACCCAACTATAAGCTTAGCTACTCTTAATGTAATCATCTTTAGGAGGCTTTTTGCAGCATACAGAGTGAGGTGTTTTTGACAAACAACAATGTAGTATCCTATTTCCCTTGTTCTTTTCCTGTCCAAACTTTTCTCTCCGGGGTGACTTGAGTCTCCCATGGAAGTTTTTTCAAAACACCACCATACTTGTATTTACCTCTGAAAAAAGAAGAGAAACAAGAGAAAGGGAAGAGAATTCTGAACTTTCAAGTCATTTAGTTTTCATTCCAAAAGTTCCTACATCTGGCTGCAAGTGAATAACATAGTTTCATAGAATCACAGAATCATTTTGGTTGGAAAGGGCTTTTAAGATCATCACAGCCAACCACTAACACATTTCAGATTGTGTTTTGGTCACTTTGTGTTATGTTATTCTGGTCTGATATGGCATGATGTGATCAAAATAAACATAATCAGACATCTGTATTTACTTTTTTTAATCTGACTGTTATTCTAATGTTATATTAATACTAAAGTTACAGAAGCACGGAAACTAAAGGCACTTGATAGACTTTTTTAAAACTCTGAATCATTACTTTAAAGTTTTATAAACTGAGTTTAAAATATTATTTTATCAAGTCAAAGCTGTTGCTTGTTCTTGCCTGTGCATATCTTCTCAGGAGTAGTAATGAGAAAATGGATTAATTGCATTCACTGTCACATAAGTTTTGAAATCAGAAGAGGATTAACAGTAATATTTTGTACTCTTAACATTTTATAGTAGAATGAAATAAAAGTAGGAATTTTAGACTGAAATAAAGACATTTGGTTCTTCCATAATTTAAAATGATAAATACATATTCATTCTTCCAAGAAGTGTTCACATTAAATCACATAATAAAGCAGGGATGTATAATGGTAGGTTTATTACTATAAAAATGATGTGGTTTCTGAGAGAACTATGGAGTTATGTTTGTCCACTGAAATGCAGATTAATCAACACTAAGCACATCTATGCTTACCTTTATGTTTCACTCAGCAGTACAAAGGTGTCCGTGGGACATATTCTCACACACTTTACAGAAAGAAAGAAGCAGGAAGCTGACAAAGTGAAAGGGAAACAAATCACAATGCAGTACCATTGCTTCCTCTGAACAATATATATTTGGCTTTAACTAACAGGGCAAGAGGCCATGTTGCTTTGTCATGCACTGCACTTCCCAGAATCAAGAAGTCTTGCCTTTTGCAATTCTAATTAACATGTTTCTTTGACTGAAGGTAAGATACTATACTGATCTGGCGGATTTTCAATTTTTTTTTTCTTGAAACAATCCGTGAACTCTCTCTCTGTATCTCTAACCATAAATAAATACACACATCTGCATGTGTGTGCTTTTTTCTCTGTACTTTTAAATAAGTGTAAGGAGAGCAGTAATACATTTAACTATGTGCTCACTGAAAACAAATCAAAGGATGGCATTTAAATAAATCACAACACTCATTTGTCAATGAGCAAATGGTCTAAGTACAACATGGATCTTGAAACAGCCATTCTCCTTGGAAAAAAGATGAGGACTCCATGACCGTAGAGGCTAAGACTTTAGAAATGAACTAGAATGAATACAGCTGATTTAGATATAGGCTGCATCTCTGCAATAAGTATCTTGCCATTCAGGTATCTGTGGTTTCAGCATGTCTACTGGAACTAATATCTTCAAAAGTCCAAGCACTGAACACAAGTCTCTTTTCTTTTCTCTCTAATCATCCATAACTTACCAACTTGAACTGCATGCAGAAACTAGCAGTTGCAAATCATGCAACAATTTACTTTATAGATGGAAAATACAGACCTGAAACAAAACTATTCCAACCAAAACATAACATTCTGAGAGGGCAAAAAAGTTAGTTTGCCTAAGAAGCCACCTGTAAATAAAAACAATTGGAAAACTATTGGAGATTCTGAACAGCCATAATGCTGACTTACTTTAGCATTTCCTCACCGTGTAGTTCCAGTGTGACATTGCAGAATCTGCACAGTAACAGTGTAGTATGAATATGTAAATATGCCAAATATGCTTTAAGCTCCAGTCTGGCATGTTGATAAAACAGAAAGTTATTGCACTCTCTGGAAGTGAACATTAAGCTCTCCACATTTGCTAACATTAATCCAAACTACTCCATGTACTGCAGCTTGAAAGATGTTCAATTAAAACTCATTCTGCCTGGTATAAATTACTATTATTATGTTGTGAAAGGAAACCTGGAAATGTCTGCTAACTTGTTATATGCTTACTGCCCTTACTCTCACCTCACCTCCCAGACAGTATTTTCAGAAAATTGCCTTTAGTTATTTAAAGTTCTGTCATGAGCTGCTTTAAGAAAAACAATGAAGAGCTGAGTAGATGCATAATTTTTTTGAGAACTTTATACTTTAGGCTACTGAATAATAACTGCTGTCAATAGCTGTATTTTGAACATTTATTGTTATTTCCAGGATGGAAAGTTTACTTACACACAGAAAGACATACATATTTTATTAGACTGATATTCATTGCTACAGTCCATTGATTTGTCTTAAACTAAACTAAGAACAATCAGATGCAAAGTGACTTTCAGGTCTCAAGTCACAGAAAATAATTCATGCATGTATTGCTTTGATGAGAAAAAAAACCAGTTTATGGAATGTTGTGGTCATTCTCTCATTTTTCAACAGTACTCATTAATTTGAACTGTGCAGATTAGCTATCCAAACATGAATTCTGTAATTCTTAGACAAGAAAGGACACACGTAGATATCTAAATTATAGTCTAATCGCAAATAGAGGTTATCTGATAGCTAAAAATGTTGTATTAATCATATGGAAAGTTTAACTTTTATATCATCACAATTAAGGCAGATTTGAAAGCGTTGATTTTGATAAAGTCTTGTAAATACCAATAAAACAAAGTAAGTGTCACTGTATTTTATTACCATAAAAATTACTGAATAACTCTGAATTTCTACATTAGGAAGGTCGTTAAACACATGTCTAACAGATATATAGGTAATTTTACTAGCATCCACTTGTGCTTAATAGCAAGCATATGCCAGCCAACCTTTTCTGAAATATGGCTGACTCCTGGGAGTTTTGCATAGCTGAAGACAGAACATTAGAATGAACACAATTAAAAACTTGGCAATATTTTCAATGCCATCACTCCCCAAACTCCCAATGATAGCTATAAAATCAAGCAGATTTTTCAAAAGCATACAAGGACAGCAAAGTCTTGTGTGCTGGATAAGATCTGTCATATTTTTGAGTAGTATCTGACAGGACCCGTGAGGCCTTCAGGGATCTCCAGCACCTGTTCTCTGGCAATACTTGTGGCTTTCACAACGCAGCTTGAAAAATATGTGCTAGAGAAACCTTGAACAGAGGATTTCTAGGTCCTAGAAACCCGATTACTCATGGTATTCACGGGGTTATTGAGATCTCAAGAGTGTTGCTGAAGGAGAGCTCAAGCTCAGATCTCTGTGGTTTTGTAGTGAATTTTTTGGTCTCTGCTTTGCCAGAAGACGCAACCTAGGATCACGGTTCCTGCACTTAACTTGCTAATAGGAGGAGTCACATTGAACCAGCTAATATCTGGTCCATAGTAAACCCTCCCAAGACAGGTAAGTTACAGACATCAGCTCCTTACTGCCAATCATTGCACCCTTTAGATCCACTCCTTTGGTGCCCCTGTACTTTCTCATACAGCACAGCCAAAAAGCTTCTGAGCATTCTGGGGCTTTTAGAGTCACAGGCAGACATCTTGGTAGCTATTTTAATATTAATTTGTATGTGTCCTTATATGTAGTCATTTCTAAAGAGATAAGCAGTGCACTATAGCTATTCTGTAATCACTTTTCAACTTGGCACAAATTTTGTTACAGTTTGGTAGGCTGACTTCAGACTAATTGAAATATGACTCATTCAAAACATGAAATTACCAAACTGCAAATTATGTAAATTATAATTTTAATGTGGAAGTTGATACATCTGGATTATAAATGAATGAATTTACTGAATTAGATTCCTTAACTGACTTCTATCACCTTGATGTGTTTAGTGCCATCAGTGCTAATCACAAAACTTATTCTGTCCGGAAAAGCTGACTGATACAAGTTCTAAAAATTTGCAGCTCTAAAGAAGGACAAAAAACCACACTTACTCAGTAGCCCTCTGGTTCTCTCCATCAGAGATAGCACTTGTCTTAATTTACATTTTAATTACTTCAAAGTAATTTAGCCATTTGCAAATAACATATTAAATGACTGGGAGAAAGGTAGGAGAAATTACATTAAGTTTTACAAAATATCAAGCTAGCAGATGATCTAACTTTACAGATATATGCCTTGTTCTCAATTGACATTACCCAGTTCACAAGTTGTTTGGAACATTAAAGAACAACAGTATTGTGATTTTTTTTCTTTACTTCAATAAATGTACTCATACATCATACAACAATCAGACAGGTGAGATAGGTCATGAAAAATATTTGTGGCTGGATCTTCTTCTGGGAATGATTCAATCAGAAAAGAGAAAAAGAGAACCACAAAAACTCTTTCTTTGTGTGTATATATATATATATATATATATATATATATAAATTGTTAGGCCATTTATCACCAGGTAGCAATATTTTTATATACTGCCCTTTATTCCATTACTCAAACTTCCCTTTTAAATACAGGATACTGTCCATTAATCTTAACCAATAGAAACAGTGTCAGACAGATATGCTTGGTGTATGCCAAATCCCTTGTAACTTAATCATTGTGGGTAATATTTTGAAATATGTCTAAGTTTCTTAGGAACCATTGAAATCATGGCCTGTACTTTTAAGACTTTGGCAAATTTCATCCTTTTGTGTAAACTAATTTCTGAAATGAAGGATGAAAAGTTTAGATTCTTTCATACAAAAAAAAACTGGCATCACAAAGGACTGCATTGTGATCATCCATTACTAGCAAGGGAGAATAGAATTGGAAATCAGTGGACTAAAACAAATCCATAGAGAGGAAGATTTAAATGGTGGGTAAAATAATGACAGGTTTCAAATCCTTAATCTCATTTGGTTCCTTTAAGAGAGAAACAACGGAAAAGTAAAATACTGGAGGTGACCAAAGTAGAAAGGAAAATTATAACACTGTGGCTGCTACTTTCACCATTTCCTGCAACATCAGGATCTCATTTGGCTGCACTGACCTGGCTCACAGCTTCACTGAGCATAACTAGCCATAGCTGGGAGCACAGCTGGTATAACTGCCTCCAGTAACAGATTTTACCTGAGTGTAATACTTGTGGTTTGCTGCCTTTTTCTTCTTTAACTCTCTCTTTATTACATCCCTCTTTTTTCCTTCTTTTTTTTTTTTTTTTTTGGTCTTCTTTAGGAGTTCTCAAAGTGTGCACAAAATACTACCATAAGTATATCCACTAAATTAAGCGAGATTTTTCAGTACCTGTGAGTTGCTAACGCTTCGTTCCCCTTAATGTGGTCACCTCATTATTTTGTGTTACTTAGATGATAATTGTAGCATCTTGATTATGACAAAATTAAACGGATTACTAAAGAGGAAAACTGTCTCGTCTGGGGCATTGGAGACATTCGACATCAATAAGCATACTGGAGGAAAGAGAAGTACTTGCCATTGTTGCTAAGCACCAATATCAGTTTGACAAAGCCTATGAGGTTAGTAGAAGGCAACTGACAAGAAATCTCAAACCCTTGACTTCTTTGAAAATGATGTCAAACAGATGAAGGTTTATTAATTGTGTATTTACTCACATAGTGTATAAATCTTATATTTCAATACTGTCTGATGGAATTATGTGGTTTGATGTATGGAGCATGCAATATGTAACTGAAAGAAGTGCTAAAGAGAAAAGCTATCCCAAACCCAGTATTAGAAGTAGAACAAAGCAAAGAAATTGTACTAATGAAGACTTTGTACACAAACCTGAAAGCTTTCTCCAGTGAACTGCCATAGTGAAAAGCTGCTGAGTTCATGTAGTTTAAACCGAAGCAAAGTGGTTCATTGATTCATTAATGATGTTATTAACCAGTAATGAGTAAATTATGCATCAAGATCAATATTAATAATGCAACAGATAAGCCACGATACTTAGTCACTTACATAGTTTAAGACAGCCAAAAGTTTTCTCCCCACTCAAACACAGAGCTATGGGCACAACTCCCCAGGTGGCGGGGGGGGGGGGGGGGGGGGGGTTATCAGGGAGTTTAACCCCTCACTTATGGAGCACAGCTGCCCTGACTGCATACTCCCATGGGCAATGTAGGTGGTTTGGCTTCATCTGTACCTCTGCTGCTTCCAACAATCCACATACTGGTGAGGCAACCCTTCCCAAGTGTTTTCATGCCCTACCATCATTAAGCTGTTTGTTTTGAAGTCTTTCTTAGTGAGACTTAGAAAGAACCCTGCACCGTCTTTCTCTCACCTTACTCTCCCATCCCAACCTAGTGCAAAGGAAGCATGAAAGCTGAATTGCATGTTTTCTAGGAATAGTTTGTTTCTAGCATCAGAGAGAAAAAATAGAGATGACAATTGTATTTTTTTAAACACTTCTAGGAAAAGTCTTTGAAGGATCTCTTTGTATTTCTACACCAATTTCAAGACCAAGAGGCTAGGAGAAATAGTTATGGAAGGTTAATCGTGGCCAGCAGCCAAAACCCACCCCAGTTCTTGTTCACTACCCTCTTCCATGAAACAGGGAGAAAACAGACGGAAGAAGAGAAGACTTGTGGGTTGAGATGAAGATAGTTTAACAAGGAAAGAAAAAACTATGCACACAAGCAAAGCAAAAAGAATATTCACTACAGATGTCCAGCTATATCCCGGGAAGAAGGGCCTCAGCATGTGTAGCTGTTTCTTGGGAAGACAACAGCTATAACCATAAATGTCCCCTCTTCCTTTCCTTCAGCTCTTATTGCTGACCACACCATTATATGGTATGGAATATCTCTTTGGTCAGTTTGAGCCATCTGTCCCAGTTCTGTCCCCTCCTAACCTCTCACCCATCCTAGACAGCATGCTCTCTTGGGGCACAGAGGAAAGAGAGAAGGCCATGATGCTGTGCAAACACTGTGCAACAACAGCCAAAAGACTCTGTCATAAGCACTGTTTTAGCCACAAATGCAAAGCACAGCACTATATAGGCTCCATCCCCGTCAGACCGAGTACAACAAGTGAACACAAAAACTTCTCTGATACATTCATTTATTGCTGACTTTCATGATCACAGCAAATTCCAATAATTTTTAAGTAGGACACTGCAAAGTGGCAAGTATAGTAAAAATAATAATCTTTAAAAGCAGAGCAAAAAAAGAGTCTTCCACAAACCAGCAGTACCACTGCCTCCTTCCGTATTTGTTTTTAATGATTTTTCCATATACAGGAGATAAAATGTCTGTTCTCTCCTGCCAAGCTGTTAATCAAATGCAAAATCATTACCCAAATAAAAAGCAGAACATCAAAGGAGCCTCATAGAAAGGAAAGTTCATAGATTCATCCAATAATAGGATAAAATATAATTTCTGGAATGAAACATCAATCCAGGAACTGAGATATAATGTACAGGTGAGAGGGAAGCCATACCCAGATCACAAAATGTCATGACTATGAAGTATGGAAGTCTTTTAGTAGGAACGGAATACATCTTCAGAAAACTAACAATGTATTTGAATGCCTGCCAGGAAGAGGTACAAGTACATTGCACTCAACTGGACAAGGCTTAATAGAGACAGGATCTGAGCCATGGGATCAGGAGTCAATACTAGACTATCAGCAAAAAGAGAATGAGACAGGGAACAATGAAAACACGGTTGACACTAACAAGGATGTTGATAAACACCACACGACAAAGGACACTGAAGGAGACTGTCTTTCAGTCATGGCATTACAATTTACAAGCTCCTATGAAGCTATTTCAGTGCTTGTGGAAACATAACCAACATCAGAACCTAGTCTAGGACAAATATGCTCAGATTCAAAAAGGTTAAAACATCTCATCATAAAATCAAAATTACTTGGATTCCCACATCACAGGAAAAAGTGATTATGAAGAATTAAATTACTGTTTTCTAATGACTGACAGATTTGGACTACATTATCTTACTTTAAATAAATTGTGGGTTTGGGCACACTGAGCAATGTAGTGTGGCAGTAGTTTGGGCACTACTGATCTAATTCTATACAGAAGTACATTTTCTTCTTGCAGAATAAAGGTGAAGGCCAAACTTTATTTCCTGCTCTTTCTGTCATCTGTCCCCTTTCGGGATCTGTGATCATTCAAAGTCTTTCTCCCTTCATATTGAATCCAGGTAAAGGGATTTTGTCAGGACCACCTTGCAAACTGAAGAAAAACCAAAAGTAATAAGGTGTTCTAAGAAGGTAATAGAATATGGGTTTCTGAAATAAAAGATCCTGCCTGTAAACTCAACAGCAAAACTCATGGGCATCAGTTCCATGTCTAGCTTTTTATACCTTCTTCTCCCCTCCTTTTTTACTTAACAATGTATCAGAAAGACAAAAATAGTGTTTGGATAAACTCTATAAATATTACATCTCTTTCATTACTTATTCATCTAAAAGTTGATATCAATTTTTATTTCAGTTAAATGTCATCTACTTTCACTTTAAATATAAGCCTCTAGTGGACAGCAAACTTAAAGATCGTCAACCAGTAGTACACTAGGGAGAGACAAAAACACTACTAGGAGAACTTACCTTCCTTGCAGTTGAAAATCTATTTGTTCCCTCAAAACACTGAAGGCTTTAAAGGCCTTGTACAAAAACTCTTTATCTACAAGGTAGATAAAGAAGTATGTTGCAGAAGCTTATATTCTCAGTTGATTTTTAACCCACTTCAGTGACAGTTCGGAAGTAAGATGAACTAATTTATTTTATAGATCTGCCTACTTGTAGAATCTAGAACATTCTTTGAGATCTGACATTTTTTTTTTCCTTCTGTGTTTTTAAACTGTAGTTTACGACTGTAGTTGACAATTAAAATGTTAGGTCAACACTTGGTTTAGATGGCAGTGTTATTAATAATAAAATGTAGTTCTTTCTTGCTACTGCGACATGATCAAAGAAAAATATCTGAAGCGATGATGTACATTAAAGGTAATAGAATGTATACATTTGTAATGATATTTACTTGTGGAATGCGTTGAAGTCCATTACAAAGTTTTTATTTCTTTTTCCTCTACAAGTAATTTGATTTTTCTTTCTCTTAACAAGGACCTATATAATTTCTTTACATTTGCTCAGTTGTATTAGATAAACTAATAACTTCATGGAAGAAAGGGAAAGGGAAAAAAGAGAAGAGTCTACAAAAAATAGAAAAAAACGCTTCAGCTTCTTTCTTCTTGATGAACTCTAAGGAGAATCTTGCTTCACCTTTACCCGTGCCTCCTAAAGTCCATCTTTGTTTTTCCTTCTGACTTTTCTCTCGTTAGGAGATTAGAGTTATACAACTGCAAGGCATTAAGAGTGGTATGTCAAAGATCCCCAAGAAGAAACTCAAGTGATGTAAGCTTTTTTTAATTTGATATGTCACTTACAGACTTTGGCCAAAAATTTCATTAATTGCCTAAAATTTCACTCATCCTCATACTCAAAATATCCACCCAGTTGGCTGAGCATTGATCCTGTGTGAGACCGTTTGGTACTCACAGATGGAATGTCATTGTGCATAACATCCCTGAACAGCCCACTGGGGTAATGCACACTTTGTCTCTGTGGCTGCCTGCTTTTTCCACGTGTCAATGTTTCGTGGAGGAGAAGGGATACTCCATTGTGATTTGATTTGAAAAATGCTTTGTGAAACTCCTTAGTGCACCTTAAAGATCAGGGAACCCACTGAAGGACCAAGACATCTTGGTCCATATTTTCTTTCCCTTAGCATTGTTTAAAATTCTATGAGAGATTAATGCACTGAAAATAGAAGGAGAGGCTAGAAAACTCACTGTTTTTATTTAAATTTGCTAAGAGGCAGAAAAAGCAGTCTGTTTCATCAATGTTCCTACTGGAAATACTGTTCTTTCCCACTCTGCCTCCAGGCCTCCCCAGATGGTAATACAGTATTCTCCAATGAAAGCCTTTCTGAAGGAATGAATTTTCTTTAGTCTATAACTTCTATCTCTGAAAAGTGGAGACAAAATTCTGGAGATTCTATAGCTTAAGCTCCCTAGCAGTTCTGCTTATAACTAGGGAGTCAAGAAAACAGAAAGTGGATGTTTGTGAACCTGTAAAAAACCGACTGCAAAAAATAAACTACTCCTATAAGCTTGGTGTCAATGCAGTTAGAATGCACCTTACAATGCACTATATTTAATTGATCTAAGCATCTCTCTATCAATTTAATTAGAATATGGCAATTAACTTCATTGACATAATACATTATGGTAACTCTAGAGACATTTTCTGGAGGAGAAAGTGACTTTCAAGTGAGCACGATCCATTTCTAATGCTTGAAATACATACATGTGCAAAATTAAAGCCACATGAAGCTGTGTACCTTCATTTGTACCATTAATATAGCCATGTTTTCTGAGACAAAAGTGCAGTTTGTAAACAAAAAGACTTGTGCACATAAATGAATTTTCGAATTTTCAAACTGATATTATAATAAATAGTTGTGACAAATTTTATTAGCATATATGTTTCCATACTCAGTGATTCATAATTTTCTGTAGCAAATAAGAGAAAAGGTAAAAGGTAATTATCTTAGTACAATTTGTGATTTCCAAGAATTGATAGATAATGAAGTTAAACTTGAGAACTGAAGAAGTGGAATTGATGCTGATCACAGAATCCCAGAATCTTAAGGGTTGGAAGCAACTTTGAAAGATCATCTAGTCTTCTCTTCCATTTTTTAAATATTTCATTTCTTCAGTGCAAGACTTTTTTTTTTCCTGATTCATCATCCTAACATTTGACTTTAAAAGGTAACACTCAGCTGACACTGAATTAAATATGAATGCTGTCAACAAATTGTCTTTGTCAAGTAGTTGTCGGAATAACTAAGTAAAAATCTCAGCCACCTCTTTGATGAGTATTGCATCTAAATAATTTAACATAGCCCCAATCCTTGAAACTATAAAGAGAAATGAGAAAGAGAAACCTTAGACTGGTTCAAAAACAAGCTAAGGGCTATATTACATTCCTAAAGGCATAATATGGCATTGATGAACCTTAAACATGCAGCAAGCAGTAAAAGCCTCCATTTCATTTAGAGAGCTCTTATACAAATGTTTTATTTTCTTTGAACTGCAGAACCATTTACACTGTTCTGACATGACATAGGTATGTCAAGGAGGTTGAAGAATCAACTACCATAAATAAAAATTTTACTATTCAGAAGTGTATTTCAAAATCCATCAACGTGACAAAAATGTGGAAAGTTGGGATTTTTTTGTTTTTTCTCCAGTATACACAAAATCATTTAAAAAAATTACCCAGGATGTGCCTAATGAAATATAGGCAAGCAGCAAAATAAATAAAGATACAAATAAATAAATAGCAGAAAAGTTAAGAAAATGTCAGAATCATTTCTTATCATGTCATTCATAATACATAGCGTAATACATAGCTCCTGCAAATGATTTTTTATTTACTTTGAAGCTTGTTCTTATAGGAAAATAGTCCTAAGCATGTAGTTTTAAGTATCACTCAACTGGTATTGCATGACCCAGAAATACTATTAAGTACTACTATATAATAATTACTTCTGTGACAGAAATAACATATCTAAAAAATGTGCTCAATGCATGTATGGTGTGTATATAGGATCTAAGCCCTAACATACTTCTGTACACCTGTTGGGGAGGAAAATAGTAAATGCGGTCTCATTGAAAATGGTACTGATTATTCTCAGATGTATCATGAAAAAAGAAAATATTTATGATTTTTGGAATGAAATGAGTTGATATTAGGTCTTAGAATGACCCTGTGTTTTGATTTATAGTTTGTATATATAATATGATGTCAAATTAAAATGTAACATTAACAGTTCAAGATAATTTTCATTTCAATTTTGTTTTCTGGAAAATTCTGAAATGTTCAAGGTATATTCCAAAACAAATTAAATGTCAAACGGCAAGCCTCCTGTTAAATGGAACTACGATTCTAACTTTCTATGATAAGTTAAAAGGAAAAATAACTGCAATGATCACTACAAAAGGAGAATACTTTCACCGGGAGTTTCTGTGAATAGATGGTCTAAAACATCACAGATATAAAATTTTAATTACACCTGAAAGTTATCAACAGCATATTTATTTTAGTGAGGCAAAGTGTATGTTCAAATGCATAATTCACTCATTTAATTGCCTATATTTCCCTTTAGACATATATTTATTTAGAATATTTCCACTGTCTCAGGGAATATATCACTGATCCTATGCTTATTGCCTTCTAGTATGATACCCTGCTTTTGGTATAATGTCCCGAGGGGACAAGGAAGATGACTTTGATGTCAGCTTCAATGATTCCACAGTACCAAAGGCAAGCAAAATTAATGATAACACTGAAAGAAACTGCAAAACACAGTCCTAGAGACCTGATTTTCACATTCTCTAAGTACATGCCTTGCAGGATCGCCACTCTGAATACCACTGGTAGTTAAAAAATAACTTGATAGTTTATTTCTTTTATGTAGCAAGAAACAACCTTTTATGCTGGCTCTGTTGCTAGTGGGTAGCCTTTGAGCAACTGAGAACCTAATGGGAGATATTCACAGTTGGTGACTTACCATTTAACTAGATGAAATGCTCAGAAAAAGAGTGCTTACTAGGATTGAAAGAATTGCCAAAAAAATTACCTGGTAAGTGAACATCATATTTTTAATTTGAAAAACCTGTTCAAGCTTTTGCCCAAAAATCAAACTATATTGAGTCAGAGTTTCAAAGTCAGAAAAAATTACAGATTACTTGCATAGACTGTAATCTAGAATATATTGCATATATGAGCACAACCTAAAACAAAGAGATTGTTTAAAACGCCATCAAAATCTGAAAATTAACCATAGTGGTTAAATACCTGGCCAGATTCCAGTTCAACTTCCAGTGTTGAACAAAAGCTGGGTACATTTTTCAGCCCACACTGACACTTTGTGCATCTGTGGTGTAGTTCTCCTTGGTCTTTATTTGCTTTCAGCTATAACAGTTAGCAAGGGTTTGGTTTAGTTGCTGGTTATCAATGGTTGTGAGTGCTTTAATTGTTTTACATATAGGCATATGGGATAATTGCATTTCTAATTTAATGTCTTTTTTCCTACTTTGTGAAAGAACTCTCCAAGTGTTGCTGAACACATTAATATTGCGGCAGCATGTTTGGCATTTATCTTGCTTGATGGTGAACAACAGGAAAGAGCTCGCTCTGTTTTTTTGATGAAATCCTACAAAGTGAAATTTGAATGGAAAATAATGATGTTGCACAGCTTTCAAAGAGCAGTAAACAAAATGTGAAGTCTTGGAAACTGCCTTTGAAAGTCTTTGAAGAAGAGTATTATTGTTGTCTTGAAAAGCCTAAGGCAGAAGATAGAACCTTTTATAATCTCATTTAATTATAAATTCATCAAGACAGTGATGTTGAATGGTGTCTGTAATCTCTTAATTCATTTAAATCAGAATCCCACCCACTACAAAACAGTAACTTTAAAAAAAAAATCTAGATATGCTAACAGCACTCAGGCAGCAAATGGTGAAAGATATCAACTTTCAGTTCCTACAGAAATTTAGACACAGTGCTCCTCTTTCACATAAAAAATAAACTGTCTGATATGTAGTTCACAGAATGACAGAATCACAAAATAACTCATGTTGGAAAGCATATCCAGAGGTCATCCAGTCCAAACCTCTCCTGCAAATTCAAAGCAGGGCTAGTCTGATCAGAAGGCTCAGAAACATGTCCAGATGTCTTGAACACGTCAAAGGATAGAAACCCCACTGCTTCGCTCAGTACCTTTTCCAGCATCTGTCCCTCAACATGGTACAATACAAAAATCCTAACATCTTATCTGTCTTTCCTGTGTTCATGTTTGTGGCCATTGTCTCATGTTGATTCACTATATATTTCCAAGCAGAATCTGGCTTCATCCTCTCTATATCCTCTGATCAAGTAGTTACAGGCAGCAGTAAGATTCCCTCTTCACCTCTTCTTTCCCTGTTGAACAGAGAAGTTGTCTCAGCCACTCTGCACACATCCTGTGCTTTAGCCCCCAGCCATCCTGGGCCTCTGCTGGACTTGCTCCAATATGTCAATATCTTCTGCTGGGGAGCAGTAAACTAGATACCACACTCCAGATCTCATCTCACAGGTGCCAAATAGAAAAGAAGGATCATTTCTGTGCACTTACTCCCCACAAGTCTTGCTAAAACAGTGCAGGATGTGACTGGCCACACACTACTGCTGGCAGGTGTTAGAAGGTAAGACAATCTACTCACAGAATGGAAAATTCAGGGACTAATTTTTTATATCTTCTACACAAAAAGCTCACTTCTAAGTTAGTATTCCTCCTCATGAAGGCCTGTGTAATAGAACCTTAAGCAAGTAACAATTAAACAACATTAACAATTTCAAATAACTAAGAAGATATGATGGTCATTTTTCCTCCCCCTGGTGGCAAGCCAACCCTCAGAATGCTGTCCAAAGATTTCATAGGGATCACAAAACTATATTGTGTTGAGGACAACAGGGTCAGTATTATTTTTGTGCACTTGCCGAAGCTTTTCAAACCAGAGGTTAGTAAAGCTTTATCATACATACCATAATACACTGTGTTTTATTTAATTACACTTAAAGTTTTAAAAAGGAAGGTGAACATAAGTTATGAATTCCAAACAATAATGTAAAACGTGTGCAGATGATCAGAATCCACAAGTAGATTTGAAGATTAGATCATCTACAATGACTATATTTTTGAATGCCATTAAATTTATCCTTTGATCTATTTTTTTCTTCAAGCAACAAAAATATTGAGAATACGGGGATTTTAACATCAACTCTCCAGAAGAAGCAGTGAATTTCTTTTTTTTTTCAGACATTAATTCAGTAAAATCACTAAAGAATGTTGAGAAAAGTACAGTTGGCAATAAATGTATGATCTTTAAAACTTACTGACAGTTACAGAATGCAGTCACCTTAAGTGACATTAAGTGAACAGTAAGTGCAACAATATCAAAATAGTAATTCTGTACATAGGAGAGGAAGAGTGCTCTCAGCTTCTTTACAGATGGAAATCTTCTTGGATATTTCTGTGGAAAGAGTTCTGTTCACACTGCTAGGGCTCAGATCTCCACCGAAGATTATCCTCATAGACACAGATCATGCCATTTCCAACACTTCATTTGGTAGCTTTGAAACTAATGGATAATAATGTCCTAAACTTTATGCACTATCAGCTTTACTTTAGTTTGAAAGTATTCAGCATTTAGTATGAGTTCTTTTTCCAACTATAACAATGCTGAAAGGCTTTTCTGAAATTAAACTGATAGAAAGCACTGTTAGATGCCATTTTGTGTTAAACAAAGACTGCTGAATAAAGATTAACATTTTTCTCTAAAACTAAACTGATCCACAGAGACTAGTCTTAATGTAGTAAAGTATTATTTTTTTTTACAAATATAGCTGAGCTGCACCATGTGATTGTTTTGATCCAGCCTTCAACATCTTACAAATGAAGATGAATGGCATTTCTAAAAAACCCTCTTTTACTCTGTGTATTTCCAGGGAGAATCTATGTGCATTTATCTTGTTGAATAAATAGTCGGTTTGTAGAGTTTCTTGGACAAATCGTTGTTGATTCTAAATAATGGAAAACTAAAGAGAACAAAACTGTTTCACTTCCAAATGTGTGGATCATATATATCTTTCCAGAGTGGTTTAGTTATGTGTCCCTTTTACTAACTTAAAACTTTTTACCACTGTGCCGTAGGCTTCCCACTGAAAGGAGTAAGCAAAAACATTTTCCTGTAGTCTTACGTTTGTGATATGGCTTTTTGTTGTTGTTGTTGTTGTTGTTGCCTTTTATCTTATTCGTTTCGTCCTAAGTCAACTTCTAAAGTCTTTATGGGGTTTTGAAAGCATCATTGGTCTCACCCAAGTATTAAGCCAAGTTTTGCTAAAGGCTTAGTAAGATAGAACAAAACTTAGATTCATGATTACATTCAAGGCCTTATAACTTAAATGCAGATAAAGAATGAAAATGGATGGAAAAGTTGTAAAATGCAAGAAAAGACTGATATTGATTGCAATGACTTTTTCTTTTTTCTCTTATGGACTTTAAAAGTAATGATAGTTTAAGTATGAGGTAAAAGGAATGCAGATCCAATTGCAGTAAGTGAACATGAGTCACTTGACCAAAGGGCTAGGACTCGAAATTCCTATTTGCAGCAGGATACAAACAGGAAAGACTGCATTTGGCATGATCAAAGAAATGTGAGAGAATATTTTGGACAAATATGTGGATTAATAGTGAGGACCATGCCTTTGTGATCTTAGGAAGAAATGCCTCTGAGATTTAGACATTGTTGGTTGAAACTGATGTCTCAGTTGAAGAGCAGGCTTGCTTTATGGGCCTTCTTGATAGACTGTATTGAGTTGTTTGAAAAAGTGGTTGGAAAAAAGTAGGTAGTATTTGAGACATAGAGAAGTTCATAGTGAGCACTATCTGCCAGAAGGATACTCTAGAGATATAACAGGATAGAGCTTTCATGCAGAAGCAGTACATTGACACAGGCCAGTGAAATGACATATGGTTCTTTAGTCCAACATATATCTTCTATTTCATTGTTTACTGATGTTAGTCACTTGACCTTGTCACTCAAGGCAACAAGAGTCCCACAGTGCAGATAAATTTTCATGATACAGAAAAATCTTTTAAGTCCAAATAAATTCCCTTATTTTCCATCCCCATACTGAAGTAGATGCTATGTATTGAAAGCTTGATACTACATGTCCTGATCATCTTGGAGTTGTGAGTAAACTTATTGGAAAGTAAATTACCTATAGTACAGGATATGACTCCCCATATAATTTTGTGATGTACTTCACAGCTTTTTTCCTGCAAATACACAATGTATTCTTCATTTAAACCCACAGATGAAAATGTTCTGTGTTCTGTTAATGAAATTAGGAAAATATTGTTAAGGTAACACTTTATGGAAGTATAATAAGGTTTAAAAAAGGCATGTATATATCAGAAAGAATAATAACAGTGTTGATGCTTAAGATAACAACTTCTAACTTCAAAACAACTTCTAACAGTCATCTCTGTTATCAGGAGCCCAGGAATCCCAGTCAGCAAACAGCATATCATTGTATGAAGTAACTTATGACTACAATCCTACTCCACACATCCATCCTTCCTCCTAAGGAAAAAAAACGGGCCTTAGGACTAACTTGTCCTTATATAGTCCCTAATAGCTTAGCAAGGAGCAGTTTTTGCTTGGTAACAGGGGGAGCGGGTTGCAGTGAACACCCAGTAGAGTTTTTGGACACTCCTCAGGCCAGACCCACCTCCAGCCCGGCTGGGCCAATCAGGTGCCTCTGTGATCACCATTTAGGGATGGGAATTTGAAGTGCTTGGGAGGAGGTGTAAGAGGAGTATAAGATGGAGGTGGCCATGCGAATCCCACAGTCAGAGATGGAGGAAGGAAGGAGGAGCACCAGACCAGAGACCCCTCTGCAAGCTGTGGTGAGAACACAGGCTGTACTTCTGCAACCCGTGCAGGGCCATGGCAGGACTGAGAGCCACCAGCAGCTCCGGGTGAGTGTGCCCGGAGGGGCAAGAGACTGTGTGAGGAGGCGGCCATGGTGCAGGCCGTGCTGTTGTGCCTGCAGGCCGCAGAGCAGCCCCACATGAGAAGCAGAAAGGAGCTGCAGCCTTTGGGATAAACACACATTGAAGCAACCTGTGCAAGGCTGCCGTGTGTGTGAAGTACTCTGTGGAGGTGCAGGGAGGACTGGTGCAGAGCTAGCCTGCCCTGAGGAAACGCAAATGGCAGAAACCATCAAGAATAGCCTGACCGAAGCCCCCGTTCCTTGTCCCCCTGAGCCATTCAGCAGGGAAGGAGATAAGGACACCGGGATTAGGGCTCTGAGCCCAGTAAGAGGGGAGGAGTGGGGAGAAGGTGGTCTTAAAGGGCTGATTGTACTCTTCATCGTTGTACCACTCTGTGTTGTTTTGTGTTGGTAATGTTTTGGGGTTTTATGGTTATGTTTTAGTTGGTGTTGGATTAAATTATTTTCTATTTTCTTCCCCAAGCCGAGTAACCTGGTCTGTTTTGCCCTGGACCATAAGTGTCAATTAAGCCTCTCCTGGCCTTTGGCAATTCTCATGTCTTTGGTACTTGAGGCTTATCATGTTCTTTTGTTCCCTGATGGCCCTAAACCACAACGAGTAGCAATAACTGTAATAATGAAATATCACTATTAATACTTGATATAACATAAAAATAAAGTTTCTGTTCATTATTAAATCCTATATAATATTTAGTACATAATGATAATATTATTTAATGCCTTTATTATTTGAAACTGTTATTTAGACATTTAGAAGTTTGCACACAAACTTTCTGTATAGTGCATATATAATGCTATACTTACTCATGAAAAGACATTACAGACAATATATTGACACTAAAGGATGTCCACTCCTTGACAGTACATTGCAGCCTTCTCCAATATTCTTTGTTTATTAAACTGGAGATATTTTATTATTCAGGAAAGGAAATATACTGAGAAACAATTGGAAAACAATAAATACTGCACAAGTCTTTCTACAAGAAAACGTGAGAGCAACAGGATGACTGTGAATAAAGAGGTACCAGAGTATATACAAATTATAGTTTAAATTTCATCTTATTAATGTCAGGAGCACGTTATGCTGCTAGGTGAAGTTTCAGACTTTTATTGTATGATGTAACTTCTTAGAGATCCATATAGGAAAACTGAACTACTTTATGACAGAATGTTTTTTTTTTTACTGTCTCCTCTGCAGACACAGATCAAAGAAAGCTGGGTTGCTATTTATTGTATTTGACATCCTAATAAAAATTCTGAATATTTGCATTATTTATTCACCTTCTAAGTTCCACTATTTTTTTATCCACCAAAATTAGCAATCTGTATCTGCAAGCAAACAAAAAAAATAGAGAATTAAATAGAAAAATACAGACGTGGCACTAATAAATAAATGGATGAATATATTACAGAGCAATGCCAGTTAAACTGCTCCAGTTTATATTTTGTCAGCATGTCCATTTTCAGGGGCTTATGGCATAGCAATAAAATGCTGTCAAGCAGCTTTCAAGCCACTCAGAAAAAGAGCATGTGGATTTTGCTTTTTTTGGCAATTAGAAATATTGACCCACAAAAAGTTTTCATTCGTAGAAAGAAGATTATACAAAGAAACATGTTTTCAGTATCACCCTTTTTAAGAAACTCATTGAAATAAAAGAGCAATAAATTTGGATTATTAACCAAATTATAGATTGTTAAAATGTTTACTCTCAGAATATTGGCCTTTTATTGCTTTTGTTATGTTCACATGAAGCATTAATATACTGAGGAAAATATAACTCAAAAGACAAGAATGCAAGAATCACTGTTAGGCTTTGTTTATTTTCCAGAAGCTATAATTTTGCAATGTGCTTTACAGACAGAAAAAAGCCAAAGCTCGTGACCTGGACAACTTTGACTAATTTTTAATCTTTATATAAAAGTGTCACTCATCAGAGTAGAGAAAGACTGGAAGAAAGACTGTTATAAAAGTGAATGGTGAGTTAACAGAACAATGGTGCAGGCACATTTATTTATTATTTTGTGTTTGCTTGTTTTTATTATATCTTGTATTCCAGAGTGAGCTTTAAGGCAATTGTGGTTTTTATTAAGAAAATACTCATGGGGAAGTTTATTTGAAATTGTTCCCACCAAATA
The DNA here is from genome assembly GCF_028858725.1 of Colius striatus. Classification (NCBI taxonomy): domain Eukaryota; kingdom Metazoa; phylum Chordata; class Aves; order Coliiformes; family Coliidae; genus Colius; species Colius striatus. The sequence goes on along the minus strand of NC_084762.1, from coordinate 13,115,822 downwards.
TGGCCTTAAGCTTTAAATTTTTGTACCATGGTTTTCAATCTTGTAAAGTTCAGGTCTCTGTAGACTTTATGCAAATCCTTACATTTAGTAGAGACGGGAACTAGATTCTGTAAGTATTTATGCAGATCTTTGTAGTCCTTTACCAAAGTAAAATGCCATTGGATTAGTTTGTAAACATAATTATTTTGTGAGATGGAAAGTAATTGAAGACCTATATCTGAAAAATATTTGATGAGATGTTGGAAGAAAACACAATATTTTTGCCAGTTATAAAATATATAAATTCAATAACATTATTAAGCTTGAAAGAAAGTATCAATAGAGTTTTTTGCTCCATTATAAACTCCCAATATATTTGCATATCCTTTGGTATCCTGTTACCGTATTTCTTCATGTGAGGTCAATGCAATTTAGACTGATACCAACAGAAAACTTCTTCCTGTGTTTGAGTCTGGAGGGCTGGGACCTCTGTCAACTCATCTGCAGTTTCTCCAGCGGTGAGAAGCTATTGTCTCCCTCCCCACACTTTGTTCTGTGAGCAAAGAACATCATGTGGCTTACATTCAACTTCTGTTTTATCATACGGTGTCAAATAAACTGTAGAACTCAGGTGCTGGAAAGATTATCTGTCCAACAACGTTGCTCTTTCTTAATTTTAAATAAGAAGTTACAGAAATTTAAGTTAATTTAAATTCAGATCTTGTCTCACCATCCTTACTCTTGTAAACAAATAGCATTATCAGTAGTTGGAAAGATAATATTGGAGGAGAGGGGATTTTTTTAACAGATTTGTTCCAGTTTTCTTGATTGTTTAAAAAGTATGGACAAATGTATTACCTTCAAGAATATAATTTTTTTTTGTGGGGCGGGGTGTAATAGAGGGTGTAAAAACATTAGAACAATAGTTTGACATAATACTCTGGACTTCTTACTCTACTGTTTTAATTGCTAAAATTTCATAGCAATATGAAATCCTTCATGAGGGGTTGTAACAAGTGCTGCAGCATGAGGAAAAGGCAAAAAATAACAAGAAGCAAACTTTGCACAGTCAGAGATTATTCCATGTGAGCAGCTCCTTACCTGTCCGTTAAAACTTTGTCTTTTTATGTCTTTTGAAACAAGAAGCATTCATACCATTCCATGATGACACACTCTAGTAGCTGCCATGAACATTAGGAAGCAAAACTGAAAAAAGAGCAGGAAATGGTGCACAGGGTTTTACTCGAGTCACAAAGTCATTAGTTACTAAACTAGCTCAATGACAGAATGAACAAAATAAAACTGTTTAGGACTAGAAGAAAAAATTCTTTTTTCCTCAGACGTGATTTTCTGGCTAATGAGGAGATGTCTTTCATGTGTTTTTAATTGATAGATTGTTTGTAGAAGAGATTCGGATTTGAATCCGTTTCTTCATTTTGGTAAAAGTTACATTTTCTCTCTATGCATTTAGCAGTGGGAGGAATGAAATATTTGTCTTTTTCTTCTTTACTAAGATCAGTGAAGATCCTCTTCAGGGTTTTCTTTGAAGCACATTCTTTTTGCAATAAGATCGTGAAGTATGTCACTTATCTTCTGCAAGAATTCTAAATCTCTGAATGCAGTGCTAAATGTTTTTCCTAGGGAAGAATATAGATTATCTTGACATTTGCCTATATTATGTTCTTCTACACCTGAATGAACTATTATAACATCTTCCACCTAGTAAATGACAAGGTGACATTTTCTTTTAGATAAGTATAAACATTTATCCTCTAATAACATCTTAGGTATAGAACCATTTGTTTAAAAAATTCTTATTTTTTCATGTAGTTAACAACTTAGACATTTCATTCAGAAAGAAATAACTTCTGAAAATTGCCTGAGCTGGAATTAGTAAAAGAAAGAGATCCCCTAAAGCTTTTGCTCGTTAAAGTCCTAACAAAGAAGTACTCAAGGCAGCAAGTAGAAAAAACCTCTATGTTTATTTAACGTTGTGAGATGGACTTGCAAAACAGTGCAGGATATTCCTGCATATCCAGAAGAGGTTTTAATAGTATGAGTTTTGTTTTTCTTTCCTCCTTTTAATATTACTTGCATTTTCAGTTACTAGACCAAGGTTTTTGTTAAAGTGGTCTGTATTAAATCAACAAGTGGCAAAGAAACTTTCTTAAACCTTTGATTCTGTTCTTAAATCACACATAAGATGCTTCCAAATGTTGAAGAATGGGAGACACGTATTCTTTCCAGCCTCTGTTCCTAGTTTTTTGCAATATCTGGGCACAGCAGAGTAAAACAAAGATGAAGATATAGCATTAATTCTGACTGGGCTAACTTTGTGTCTAAAGGTGAAAACCTTATGTCTTTTGAAAAGCGGTTGTATTTCAGAAGCTGCTATTACAAGGCTTCTGGAACAGAACAATAAAAATCCATTTCCGCTAAAAACTCATATACTTAACATCATGCCTTTTGAACTTCTCTATATTTTTTGACATGACCAGTTATAGGAATAAGCCAAATGTAACCAGGCTATATCGGGACACTCGAGAGCATCCCAAGAATACACTGAGATTGCCTATTCTGGCTTGCTCTCCCATGCTGTACATTCTCTCTGTGCTGCTCTCACACTTTCTTTCCCTCAACTGTTGCTGTTATCTTTTTCACTCATCTTCTCATTGATATTTTTTGGATTCAGCCTCTCCTCCATTTTTCATTGGTTATACCAGCCATTTATTTCTTGCTTGCCAAATCACAAAATAAAGGCTGTAACACGATTACAGAAGAAAAGGGAGCAAACAAACAATGCTTAGGAGCTAGAATGCCAGGCTTGTCAGAAAAGAGAATAGATAAAAAAATGAACATTTTACAACATGCATAAATGTAATTTATGAACCTGATCCACACTGTTAAACCTAAAGATGCTCTGTGAATTGACTGCCTCAGTACTGGAATATAAGCATAGCCCTTGCTCCTTTGTTTCTTTACCTCACTGCGTGGCTTTTTTGACCAGAAAATTCTGATAGAATGGACTGTAATCATCAAAATATAGTTTCAGTCTTAAAAAAAAGTAGATTGACAGGTAAATATGGGTGACAGATCCCTGAAAAGTCCACTTTAGTTTCGTGTAACATCCTATTTCATGGCCTTTTCTGCAAAACAAAGTGCAACTGTGACACTTCATCACTGCAAGTATAAAGTAAAAGTATTCACATGAAAAGAAGAATACAAATACTGAATACAAACATCTCTTTGGCATTACACCACATAATGTATAACATGTCTTTCAATCTAACAATAGCAATTGTTAGATTGACGATGCCAGTCTGTGAAAAGTAAACTATCAAAATTCAACCTTATATATAGAAAATGTTATTTAAAAAGTTGGTTTGCTATGTTAAGTGTTTAATTTTATATGTTTTTCTGTGTAGAAATTTACCAAGAGCAGAAAAATGTAAAATCTGAAAGTTGAAGATGGAAATTTGCTTTTAAAAGTAATGCTTTCCTTCAGTTTCTGAGCCATGGAAAAGAATACCTTTTTTGACATAAACAGAACACATGTGGAAAGTTATATGTCTAAAACTACTGGAGTCTCAAAGTTTTTTATCTCCTAAGTAACTTTCATATAGCTCATTATTCGTGTGGAATTGATACTAAAATTCCACATTTTTCTGTTTTGTTTATCTTCCCCTTTTGCTTTAAAAAAGAGTTTGAGAAAGTCTACATTATTTTACACATCTACAGACCTCATCCCTTCAGTGTTCAACAAGAAATTGAAACAAATTAAACCAAAGGCCATATTCCCTCCTTTATGAATGTCTTTGACATTCAAACATTGCAATCAAATGCAAGCTCATAGTATGTAAAAGTAAAGTTCAGTATTCCACATATAAAATACCTCTGGAATACAAGAATGTGGGAGAACTGGTGTTTGATTTCTTTCTCTTTTATCTTTGATTGTAGATACAGTAATTCTGGCCATATCCAATCTGCTTGTAATCGAGGCTTTGTGTGAAATTTTGTATCCTTTGATGCAACATTCCAAAGCTACAATGTAAGGTTCTGAGGTGACTAAAAAGAATAATAAGAAAACCCTACAGTATTGTCAATGTGTTGGACAGCAATGTAAGAGTATGTGTAATTCTTCAGCTGAAGCCTGGAAAAAAAATGGGCTCATATTGCTTGTAATGAGAAGATGACTCAGGCCTGTGATAAACTAGTTTGCTTTGGTGACCAAAATTATTGTTTCATTCGCTTTGTGGGATTATTGGTTGATTGATTGGTGGTTTGGTTTTCTTTTTTTGTTGGTTTTTTTTTTTTTTTTGAGAGGGGGTGGGCTTTTTATTTATTTATAATTAATAGAATCAGAATTGTGTTCCTCCTAACTTTTGGTGCATGCTTGCTGTTCCACTATACCACAGAATGTATTTACTCTAGGGATCATGGATTGAGTTTTCCTTTTAATTCAATCTTATTTTAATATTTCAGTCCTGTACATTTCATTCCTTGCTCCTAGGCAGGATACTGCAGATAGAGCAGGTTTTCAGGTTTCTTGCCATAAGGGCTAAAGTATTTAAAAAAAAGAAAGAAAAGAAGAAAAAAAACCCAAATAAACAAAAAAAGGAATGAATTATTTAAACTGATATAGTGCAACTGTACTGTTTTGAGCATTACATAATAAATTAAAGACATAAAATGTGTCTAAAGTCTCCTAACTGAATAAAACCTGTAGGCATTACATTGGGGAACAATTTTCCTTTTGATGTAGAAGCTAGGAGAGAGCGTATAACTGGTTCAGCTACTTTGGTAGAGCACAGCAGCTATTTGTTTTCCCACACAGACAGACTCACTGCCTACCAGCTTTGAGCATGGGCAAGGAAATCACACCTATGCCTGTGTGCTGATACCCAGCTTATTGTGTTGCAAGGTCCTGGGTTGTTTTAATAGGGTTTTGGTGTTTCAAATACAAAGGTTTAAACCATCTTCTTTGAAATGATGGTGAAAGCAGCCCATAGAATTATAGAATCATAGAACTGTTGACAGAAGTTAGTTGCGTAGCAACTGTACACATCATGGGAGCTGAGGAATAAGTTTTATCCAGCTCTCCAAGTTCATGAATTTGTGCTGATATAAAGAGGCTTTTGAGCTGTAATGGCCAATATGGAAACTTTGGACAAGTTTGGTAACTGGAAGGAAGACATCCCAGAGTGTGTTATTTGGTCAGACACTCTCAAAATTAACCTTTTTTGTTTGTTTGTTTTCCCCAGGAAACATTGCAGAGGTGTGATTCTTGTTCATTTATCCTGAATGGTGGGCCACCTCTGCAACAGTTAATGGGAGAAGCTGGGTAAATGTCAGTTTGTGAAAACCAGGCTGTCAGATGAGAATTCGTGAAGACCATCCATGTACGTGTGTGCACATATGTACACACAATGATGGAACTCCCTCCTTCTGGGCAGTTTCCTCCTTATGGAAAATAAACAGGCCTGTCTTTGCATACTTTTGAGGCTGATAATAAGATTAAAGCTGAGAAACATTGAGAAAATGGACCACAAGAAAGCTTGAGCAGCAACTTCTTTGTATCTTTAACATTCTATTCATTCCAAATGCTCCTGCAAAAGTGATTTAGTACACTGGTCACTTTAAATAGCAGACAATTGATTACTTGGCTTAATGTTTCTGCACTGTGTGCAGTAAGAAAATACTCATTGTGTTGAATCATCTAAGTTGCCACCATGAAAAAAAATGCTAATTTCTTATAAAAATCATTGACATCACACATTGCTATACCCACAGTCCTGGCTTTGTGCAGTGCTTGAACAGATTTTGATCCATTCATTTTTACTGCTTTCTCTGATAATTGATTTAATATATAACACCAGGACAGATGCAGCCTCTTGAACCAAAGTGCAATGCAAAGGTGACAGGATGTAAAAGCTAGAAAAAGCTATCAATTTATATAAACCATTTCTTCTGCTTTCCTATTTATAATGGCAGCATATGAGTCAGAGAAGTACTTGAAATAACTTTTTAAAGAATTTTTGTAGGGTATATGCCACATCAGACCTACATGATAGAACATTGGTTCTAGTGCTGATGCCTAGACATAGTAAAGACATATTCACGATGCTTCAAAACAAATAAATACACAAATACAAGTATAGAGCTAAACAGGGTCAAGGTCAGGACTTGTCCTGGAGGGGACATGGGTGGGCAATGGCCAGGTGAGTTTGTGATGACTGAGTGGCTGAGGTTGCAGATTGAGGGCAACAAGGCACACGACGAGGCATGCTCACAACTGCAAAACAGCTCAGGCAGGTACCAAGGGTGAGAACCTCACATCATATTTAATCCAAGCATTGTCTTTGAATTTTAATGATAAAGGAGGACTGTGAGTTTGCAGCTTTATGCACTGTATCTTTTATTCTGTCATAAACCAAGAACAGTTCAAAGAGTGTTAAATACACTACTGTCATGCTGCCCTACAACACAGCCAGCAAAGGTGTCTACCTTGCCCTGAAATTCATGTTGGGATTTGAGTCACTCAGAATATGTTGACTCTTTGTAACAATTGCATAAAGAGCTGCTGAAGTGCACAATTACTATGAACTTGTCCTTTATCACCAACATATTGCTTATAGGATACTAATACATGTCATTATTACCACAGAAGGTACTGGAGTTCATGATTTCTTTTTTTTTTTCTTTTTTTTTTCTGACAAATCTATGTTTTCCCAATATGCTGAAATCAAAACTTTCAATCACTTTTTGTGGCAGAGTGGTCAATATTCCAAATGAAAATATGAAGATATTGCCAGAAAAATGAGTCTATTTCAGCATCCTTCAAAATCCAGCTATGCAGGAACTCCAAGAATTTAGAATTTGGCTCCCAGCTACTACAAGTGTTCAAGCAAAAAAGTTCTGGGGTAAGATAAGGATTCAATTACCATATCTGACCCAATCTGTGTTGTAGCTTTTGTTAATACGTGTGACAGAAACCTATAGGATCACAGAGTTCTCTCCCCTTCTATCAGTAGAGTGCCACAAACATAAGGCCATTTTAAAATGTATTAGGCTCCTTTTAAAAATGAATTAAGAGGGTTTTTTTTGGAAGACAAGGACTATCTCTCATTACAGGCTTGTACAATTACCCAGTGGAAAACAGATTTAATTGCATCACTTTGTATCAATGCTGTATTGATAGAACTATTGTTTTCTTTAGGAAGCACTTGTTCTCTTCTTCTGATAGCAAAGGTATTATTTACAGCTTTAAAAACAGACAAACAAACAAAAAGTTCTTAACCCTCTTTGTGGCTTCTCATTTTACAGGTCAGCACTGTAAGGTTTCATTTCTTTATTTCCAACAGAAGTCATCTAAAGTGATCGGCTCAGATATGCTCTGTTTGATGGCCTAAGGTCACCTCAGCTCTCCACTTGATTCTTTCCCCTAAACGTTTCAAAGCTGTGCAAGCTGACATTTTCTGCTCATAATGTATCTATAAAGTACTTAATTTTCAATCAATGATAGGTGATAAATGTTCACACTTTGTATTACCATGTTACTGATGCTTCCACAAAATATATACCCCCAAGACCCTTTCAATACTTTTGAGTCATAGCAGAAAAAGACTGAATGAACAAATTTGTCAACATTGATCAAAGCTGACATTCAGGTTACCCTTCAGAGACCTTCTGTGTCAGCTTTCCTCACTCTGCTGTTTTCAAGGCTTCTCATGTGTTTTCATGATTGGTGATAAGCCTTTTTGATGTGCATTTTAGATCCAGCTTTTGATTCACTAAGTATGGGAATTTCCAGATCCAAACCTTGCCAAATTAATTTTTCAGTTTAATTTTCATCAATAAGCAATTGCCTACTTGAGTGCAATAGGGACAATTCTGCCCCTGAATATTTTAACAACATTGCCTATACAGTGCTCCAACTTCTAATTTTCATACTAATCAATGCATATTCATGAAAACATTTTCCTTTTAGAAAACTTTGAGATAATTTTCGGTTGAATGGAAGTGACTATTTTTGAAGTACTGTAACTAGATAACAAAGCTGTGAATCACATTTGGTAAGTTCTTTGGTCTTGACAAATGAGGATCTGTATCTCTAAAGTGGTGTGGCATAGAATTTTGCAAGTTAGTTCAGTTACAGTGTGTAGAGTTTTACATATTGCATGGAGCAAGCAGGTCAAGACAACACATTAAAAGAGTGCCTACAATTAAAATATCCCTGTCCATAACCTTTTTACTCACATGATTAAATAAAAAAGATACAAACACATGTTAATGCCTTCTATAGGCAGGCATCACAAATTGGTGGCTAAAGTCTTTTAATCAAGGAAATTAAAACATGAAGTTTAGAACTCCTATGAACAGCATGCAACTAGAGTTGTGCATGCAGAAACCAATCTTAAATCTGGTACAAATTTACAAAATTAAAATAACCATAGTGTTTGTGTTTTATGGGGAGCAATTTCAAAGCTAGCTTTTATAACAGAAGAGACTCAAAAAAATGTGAAAGTAAAAGAACTTAAACATTAAAAATAATTTTCTAACCATGAACTTACTACTTCCATCAGCTGTATCTGTTAGCATCCACTTTCCAGGCTAATTACTTTGATAAATAAATTACATTATTGCTAATCACATCTCCAATTCCTATGCCTCTTACTCTCCCCCAGCGAAAGTGTGAGGGAATTGCTCTTGCTGCAGTAAAAAAAGAGAATAGTACATGATAAACAGAGTTTGTGATCATTTCAATATTGGAGTTTGGGAGTTTTTGTAACAAAATATACATGGAAATAATGATTCATCTTTTATGATTAGTCAACTAGACATTAAGATGACTTCTCACCTATTTTTCCCACAGTGCTGAATGTCCACATCTCCCACTGATAATGTCTTGCAGGTTTGCTTATTCAGCACTCTAAAAAATAACACACAGAGGTCATTTGATAGAACAGCTGGACAGTTGTTTCATAGCATTTAATTTAATTGAAATGAGAACTCAGAAATAGGAATGTTCCCACCAAGTGCAAAATAAAAAGGTTTGAAAAGTGCTTAGGCAGTTTAGCATTAAGCCAAAAGCAAACAAAACCTCCTTTTCTCTTATAAAGCATATACATTTTTCCTTTCCCGAACTGTAGGAACTCCTGGTTTTGTGATAGAGAAAAGCTAGAATTCATCCATACATCCTTTATGTTCAACACTCTGATATTGGTACTATTCTTTTAGCTTCTGAAGAGTTTGATGATCCTTACTTCTTTTTTAATTCCTAGTATGAATGAAATCATGTTTGCTTTCTCAACTGAACTAAAGATTGAAAACGCAGATTAGAGACTGGGGAAGAAACTCTTCCCAGTACTCTTGACATCATTCTGGATTTTTGTATGTTACTGAGTGTGAACTTGGCTCACTGAAAGTTAATTCAGTTCCAGTTCTGAACATGCAGTATGTATGTGTAAAAAAACTAGATGATCAAGGGGAGTCAGTGTAGGTATTTAAAACATATGTAATGGATTGGCAGGCTAGATGAATGCTTGGTAGTGAAATGTCAATGAGGTGTAGAATATGTCTTTGAGACATGGTAACAGAATTAAAGTGCTAATCAAGGACAATGCTAGACTCTCCCAGTAAAGTTGACAAGCTTGAGAATTAATCCAGGATTAAGTTTTTCAAGATTACTGGTGTCTCAGTGAGGAAAAAAACCTAAGAATTTAGTAATCTTTATTGCAGCACTTCAGAAAGATGAAGAAAAATATTATTTCCAGAAAGACAGTGGGCTGCTTCACCATATTAATTCATGTACAGACATCTCTTCATAGCTGCTTCTAAAACTGGTCCAATTTTCACAGAAGAACACTTTGTCAAGAAACACCATGATGTGCAAAAGAAAATCCACTTTGTTTACATACATGCAGGTACTGGTACATCTATTCCTACTCCTGTTTGACATGATTGCTAAGCAGCTCTATCATTCTAATATATATATAAAACTATCCATACTAGTCATGTGTAGACCAGCAGTCAAATCCTACAAAGAGATAGAGCAATTTAAGAAAATAACAGTCTATTTCTTATAAGCTGTTTATTGCCATCCATCAGATAGGTTATCAGTTTCCACAAAAAAAACCACAAGGAATTTGTTTGTGTTATTAGTTGTGTCTAACTACCAGGGAAAGGCTAATTAGACCTTTTACTCACTATTATTATTCCACTTTTAAAATCCAGCTAAATGATAATTTCAAATATAAAACATGCTTATGATTCAGATTCTGTGCCTCAGATTAAAGCCAGCTCAGCATAATTATTTTTCTCCTCACTGAAAAGCATGGGTTGACGGCATCATTCCCAGATGACCATAACTTTTTATTGCTTCAAACTTTTTCTATGAAGCATCATTTTATCATTTCATCTTAGTGCTTGTTACATGGAAATTGAGGTTGACAAATGGCAAGAGACTCAAAAAATGGAAGACTGTCTAACCTTTTCTGTTAGCCCCACAACAGACAGCACCTGAATTACAGGAAGATTAAAAAGATTTTCTCTTATTTTCAGCTACGAAAGGCATGTGTTACTGAGAAATTACATGATTGCATCCTACTGGTGAGAGACATAAGTTGTCACTTTTTTAATGCTACAAATGCCTAAATTGCCATAATGTGCCAACTTGATGTAAAGTCTGTATCATATCTGACTAATATGTGTCTGCAGGTCTTTTGCCTAGTGACATCAACCACGGTGATTGTTTAGGATTCATAAGATGGTTTTTTTGTCCATAGAAAAAAGGGGAAGATGAACAATGTAAAGTTCATCTTTAATTTCCAAAACGGTGGTGTAAGTCAAAATGGAAGACAGAACCTGTTTCACTTAGAGTAGATTCAGTTATTTTCTATTATATATAATTTTTAATTTTATTTCAGGAAAATGAGCTGAACTATCTTTTTGATTATGTTTAGAGGCATAATGTTAGGATTTCAATAAACATGGGATATGAGGCAAGGAGTTGTAAATGAAGGGCATGTTGATAAATGAGAAAAGAAGTGTGGGTAGTTATCACACTTCAGAGTCTGTGGTCAGAATAAACCAAAGCCCCTAATTTCTTCAGCCTGCCAGCTGCCAACTGAGAGTGTGTTTTCAGACTTTCAGGAAGAAGATAAATGTCTTTAATATGTAACTCATACTCTGAGATGGAATTTCTCAATGTCAGTAACATATTTTTGTCAGAAAAGTTTGTCAGAGCCTCTAGAAAGTCATGTCATTATTTATGAATCCAGCACCAGCCTCCAAGTATTCATTCTGGCATTAGACACTACAATGAAATTCAGGATACTTGAAATTTTCCCAAACCTGCCGTATTAAAATCATAGAGTTCTAAAAATAGGAAAGGGAAAAATTATCCTTGACTGATCCTTATGAGAACTAGCCCTTCAGCAAACAATTATAGAGAATGAGATGTGTCAGGAAAAACAACATAGCCATGTACTATAGTAGTAGGTGAAGAAGAATTAGAGATATCCAAGATGGGTGAAATGATGTGAGTGGTACACTTCAGACACAACCTCTACATCACCTACCCATTATGGGCTATAAAACACAGAATAGATTTATAGGATTTGAATAAAAGAATTTTTTGCCATTTTGCAGATATGAATTAAAAGAACGTGTTGTCCACTCCTGCAAAGAGGTTTGGGAGGGAAGACGTTTGTTGAAAACCAGCTATGGATCGCCAAATACATGTACAGGCATTGCTAGCAGAACTGTAGGTGGGAGTCAGTGTCTTGCTATCACATAAAAGACGAGAAGCTGAACAAAGATGGGTCAGGAGGACTTAAAATATGAAAGCAAGTAATTTATGCGTGGTGCAGCAGGGTAGGGAAAGACAGTGGAAAGAAGTAAAGAGGGGATTAACATGAGCTAATCCTAGCTATGAAGGTTTGTATGGTTTATGTAGATTATAGTCTGTGCAGTGGTAATGGATTTGTTGCAGAGTGGCACCCAAATGTGTATATTTTCTGAAAATTATGAATTTAAATCTGTCAAGCTGTTTTTTGAGTTACAGGTCATAAAAAATTGCTTTGATAAAAAGCAGCTTCATAGTGAAGGTTACAAGCAGACTTGTTATATGATAAAATGCTTTTTCTTTCTTTGCTCTGCACAGCAAAAATATTTTTAAATTGCCAGCAAGCAACAATGAAAAATTTGTATATTCTCTGAAGACCAATGATCAGGATATTAAGTTATAAATATTTTAAAATAACTCTTTTCTGTTACTTTATTTAAAATATCTAACATCTTGCCGAGCCAATTCATCTAAAAAAAATTAAGAACTTTTAACCAATGAAGTCTTAACACAAGATTTATGCTTCACCTGCAGTCAAACAAGACTAAAACCTGGAAAAGGGGCAATGCACATGTACACACATGCATAAACACAGGGAAGAATATTTTATAAATTATATTCAGCCATGAGAAACAAAATGCATTCAGAGAGAAGCAGCGCAGAGCACTTGCTAGGAGCTTGCGAAGATCCACTTATCTGTAGGGAATAGCTAGAAACATGTTTTCATTTGAATAAAGGGACTACCCTTGCCAGCTGGGAGAACTGGGATGCACAAAACCCCGAGTGCCTTTCTACAGGGAGCAGTTGTCGTGTTTGACACTCTATCATTTAAACTGTTAAGGTCATAAAAATTCAGAAACCTACTTGGAAACTTACATTGGCCCTAACATAGATATTTGGAGGCAAGCTGGTGACCCTGGAGAGATTCTAGCAGAATATGGCTTAGAGTTATTGCACTCTATAAAAATGAACGTGTCTCTTGCTTTTAAAGGTCAAAAAAATCAGAACAGTATTATCTCTACGTTCGTCCTCTGTGAATACTGTTTCATGCACTCAAAATCCTTCCTTCTACAAGCAGACTAATTTTCTGAGCAGAATGGCTATTTATTAGGGTGTCTGAACTGTGCCTTCTAAAAATCTCCAAAAAATAAATGACTGCCCGATAAATTTTTATTTCAGCATATAATACCATTTTGTTACTTCAGTTTCAAGAATAACTGCATGTAATCTAATGCTGCTTTTCAAAAATAGCCTCTCTGCAGAGATTATGTCAATTAACTACAGAAATACTCTTAAGGTTCAAGAGCACCTGAACTTATGTGCTCAAGGGAGCTGATCATCTATTGTATAGTATATCTCGAATGTACGAAGTTTCTAGTGCAGTTTAATGTCTATTGAATATCACAGAATGGGATTCTGTGCTAGGGAACTTCTCAGTGGAATATTAATTCCATAGATGGAGCATCCCAATGAACATTGACAATATTTTAATGTAAACCATCACCTAGTTCAAGTAACAAACAAACCTTTATGCCTCCAATGAGAAAGTCTGGAGAAATGTAAAGTCTTAGTGTAAAAGCAGGATTTCAAATTGAAGTACATCCTTGACATTGTCCTGAGATTTAGCTTGGCAAAGAGACAGGCTTCCTAACAATGGATAAACCTAACTGAAATTAAAAAAGAGGTTAAGATTGAGAAAATTGTGTTTATGCAAATAGTTCTTGCTTGACTATTTCCCTTTAAGTGGGTATCTCAAAATGATAGTGTGGCAAAATAAGCTTGTATTCCTCTCATTGGATGTGAGGTGTATATTGCTAGAGATGTAGGTTAAGGCAATCCAGAAGTATTCTTATTTGCTTGGCTGAATATTTATTTGCTATTTTCTGGACCAATATTTACATGTTTGTCTGTATACCTCTACTGACATACACACATACACAATGTCCATTTCATTTAAATTTGCTCCCATTTCTTGACAGCTGCTTAGACTAATGGAGCATAGTTTACTGTATCCTTTAAAATAAATTCTTGCAGATAAGATTCCAATAGTTTTCGAGTTTGTCTTTCAATTGGTACAGTTTCAGATGAAATGTTCTGGATTTTTTTGAGGTAAGTCAATTTAGATTGCTGACCTACAGTAGCAAACTATTCTCCAGTGAAGTTAGTTTCCCATTAATTTGATGGGGCTTTTGTCTACAAAAAAAAAAAAAGGCAGTTATCAAATAGCTGTGTAAACTTGCCCTTTCAGATGATCCTCATTTTTCTGGCATAACAGAGCTGTACCTGCCATCTGTACCTTGTTTGTGCAAGCCATCTCCTTGTTCTTCTGACTTGCTAACTTGACAATACAAACATTTATAATAGTCTTTGGTTATAGCATTTTCCAGTAAACCATTATGTCTTCAGTGTTTTAACAACTGATTCAGAATATGCATATTTCCTCTTATTCCTCTTATCTGCCCAGATCCCTGGATTAGTAAAGAATTTCTGAAAGCTGTAATCAGAACTTTTCTCCTAGAGAAGTAGTATTATTAAAAGCCTAAACAGTGCAACAATTGCATTTGTACTGTCAATGTCTTTGTATCACATTATTTTTGTAATCAAAATTATGTCCGACCAGCTGAACTCTCATTGTTTTCCAGTAAATAGAGTCAACAGCATTCCAAAAAGCATTCCCATCTCCGTAAGATTGTATAGAAAAGTCGTTTGTGATAAATATCCAACATATTTGCATAATGATGCCTTCAAATGTAATAAATTTGCCATATTAATGTAACTTTAGCAATTTGGGGAAGAGAAGAAGAATGGGGTAGGCATAAAGTGATGGCTTTATTTTCAATTATTACACATTAAGATGATGCTTTTGCAGCTAGTTTCGCTTCATCGGATTAATTTACAAATGAAGTAAAATGCTGCCAATATGAAAAATTCAGTGTAAGAGATGTAACTGCACTGAGCACTTCTTTAAGTGAAAGCCTTGCATACAACCCAAATACTTTAAAAGCTTGCCTTCTATTAAGAAGAGTGAAAAATAGGCCATTAAAATATCACTTGAAACAAGCAAACAGTGACTCCAGACGTACTCATTAATCATTATAGCTTTGTTGTGAGTGGCAATATAGTTGGAATACTCTAAGAGCAAAATGTTCTCTGTCATTTCTTGGAAACCTAGATTAACAACAACTTAGAAAAAACACATATTTCAACTGGGCTTTAATGCCAACTCCAGATTGGTCATAGACATTGGTCCTATTTCATCTCCATTGCTTTCATTTTATCTTATTAAAGCATAATTCATTAAATCAGAAGATTTTAGAGTGAAGTATTGAAGGATCTGAGTCCGTTGAGTTTTTCATGAAAGTCAATTAGACTAGGATACTTAAATATTTTTGGTATTTTCAAAACTGTTTATTTAGCTCTCAATTTCAAACGGTACTCTAAGAGGACACAAGAGATTATAGGCTGCATTTTATGCTTTCTTCTCAGGGACATTTATACTTGGACAAACTTCAGTCAGAACATGATAATGAGATGAATCACTTCATGGCCATTTTGCAATATAAAGATAAAACAATAAAATGTTTTGTTTAAAAAATGACATTTTATTTCATACTTCCCTCTAGCCTTATAAAATGTATTATTTTTTTAGCAAATACAATGTTTTGAGATAAGCACATCATTATGTTTTTTTTCAGACTTGAACTTTATTCTCTTGTATTTAGTATATTCTCCTGCAACATCTTTTGTTTGCACATTATGTTCGGCCTTCCTGTGAAGCACTGTTTGCTGTAATGGTAACAATAAAGCACCAGAAAGTCAAACGGTGCCCATCGTAGCATGGAGTAGTCCAAAATCTTACAGCATTCCTCATCCAATGTGAGGAAATTAATAGCTTGAATAACTTTATGATGATCAAATAAATGCTGACTTAAACTGTCTGCATTGGTATCTATACCACTGTTCCCCTTTACAGGACCACCAACATATATCAGTATAATTGCTTATTCATTTACTTAGATTGGGTTAATTGTAATTTCATCTAATTAGTGACTTTCATCTAAATTCAAAAGATGATAAATTAAAAGCTCTGTACTCTTGGGTTTTCACTCAGTGAAACAAGGTATCTCCTTCAATTTGATTCACTTTTTTGGTGCATCAGGGAGAGAATACACACTGGGCAGCAATCCAAACCAACTTCTGCCCTTTAGTTAGGCAACAAAACTAATCTAGCTCCATCAAGCTACTTAAAAGTAAGCTGAGATGATATTTTATTTAACTGGGGAGAAAAAAATGAACATAGTGAGAGATCTATACCATAGCTTAGAAAAAAACCCATGGTATCAACTACATTTAAAAATAATATGAAGTATAAATGCAATGATTTTACCTGTATGATCAATGAGCCTTTTGGTATTGTAAAACTTTTAGCCTATTTCCTCATCAACTACAGGCTTCTTAGCAAAAAAAAAAAAAAAGGTCAGTGAACGAAAAAGAAATGGATCCTATGTCTTAAAATACAAAAGCAAAGAGTAGAAATTCTTGTGATGCACAGAACCATCACTAACAACGGTCACTTTTCAGAGAAGTAAAATGAAAGTCTCCACTGTGTTGAAATTAATAACGAGTACTTCAGACCGTTACACTCTGCCAACTGGCAAGTTTCTTTGGCATTGGATCCTATGCAAGAGTTATTAATTCTACTGTATTAATGCAGAGTATTCATCCCCCTTTAAGTTACATACATCATACACTTATATCTCTGCCAGAATGTCTGAAGTTTTTTTCACAAGCAGCAGAAAAAGAAAGGACTGAAAATTATTCTCTTAATTAGTGTGGCAGGCAAGCAGACAGAGTAAGTAAATTTCAGTGCACCATTGCCTTGTGTTTGATTTTGTACCATCAAAGATTAATAAGCTTGTAACTGAGGGAAAAAGCATCTAGTAGGTGACAGAAAGAATAGAAAATGTACAAGTCTGTAATGGCAGCAATATGAGGCATCTACTTGACATATCTTGTCATTGTGTCTGTCTCTTAAAAGCAATCTCTCTTTAAGAAAGATGGGAAGGGTGATAAAGTGCGTGTTCCAAAAATTGCATGACTTTTCTCTTTACGAAGCTTGA
This sequence comes from Colius striatus, assembly GCF_028858725.1. Lineage (NCBI taxonomy): Eukaryota > Metazoa > Chordata > Aves > Coliiformes > Coliidae > Colius > Colius striatus. Next base: position 13,098,878 of record NC_084762.1, on the reverse strand, counting down.
ACATAGGAACTAAAAAAATCTCCACAAAATATTTGCATGCTGTCCCCCAAATGTGTATATAGGTGTGTGTATATGCGCTTATAAACAGGGACATGCACATATATAAATCTGAGGGATCCAGTTAGTTCCTTTGGAGGTGATGTGCGTGTTCTGGTGGCTGAGAAGAGGAATATATCTATATATCTGTGCTACTACTGCACAGTAATACTAGATTATTGGGGTGACTGTGCTGCCCATTTGTCTTTTTGCCAAAAGACAGTTCTTTGTAAAAGTCTAAACTGTTAAGCATATTGGGCAGTTTTACAAGAGCTACAAAAGTCTCATATTTTTTGACAATACACCATTAAATGGAGGATAAAAATGCAAATTAGTGCTGCCAGTGACGATAAGGCAGGAGGAACTCAGACATTCAATACTCTTCTTGGAAGCAACCAGACATAGTTTGTTTCTTGCCTGCAGTGTTTCATAAAGAGAACTAGGTTTATATATTTTTTTCTATTGGAATACTATAGGTAAGGCTTCAGGGAAAAAAGAACACATATGGAAAAAACTTCATTAGTTCCACTGTCCCAAACACTTGGTCACATTTGGCTTTCTTACTGAAAGAAAGCCAAAACAAAGAAAAACTTTCTGTAGGTGAACTCCTATAACAAGTGAAGAATAGATTGTGCTCAAATCATATTTCACTTGCTTTTATTTATAGTGCTGTGTTCCTGAGAGCAAACTCTAAAACCCTTTGTTTTCATTGATCTTGTAGGTCATGCCATAGCATGGTTGCAGTACACATAGGGTCAAGGACAGTATACTAGTATGGCACATAAAACAATTTTCTTTTATCATCAAATATAGGATGTAAGAAGGAGGTTTTTTGAGTTTAATTCAAAGACTATCTCTATGAACAAATAAGCTATTTTGTAACAAAGGACTGCTGTATGAACCAGCTTAGCCCTTGACAATTTAAAAAGCCCTATGCACAGAATGTAATAGCCAACAGCAACAGAAACAATAGAAAACTCAAGAAGTTACAAAGCTGACTCCTCCTGCTATGAACTGAAGATAAAAGCATCAGCATGAGAAAATATGATAGATGAGGCACTGATGGAGGTATCTGAAGCCTTTTGAAAAATTCCCACTAGTTTCAGATTGACTACTGGTTTGCTTTCTTTTGTTCTCAAATGGTAATCCATCCATTCCTAACACAGCTAGATTACGAAAGTAATCAGATATATAGTAAAGAGGATATAAAGTCCTATAGAAAACAAGAAACCAGGCTGCAAGTGGCTATAGGCCTTTCTCCTAAAATCTTAATTTCAGGCTTCCTTTAACTCCGTATTCTTAATGTTATTCCCTTCCCTCCTGTCTTATCAAATCAATAAACTGGTTTGAGCATTTAATAAAGTGGTTTTAAGGGGTACCTGTACCTTTTACTACTCTGACAACCTTCCTAAATAAGCTGTCTGCCCTATAATGCAGAGTGTTACCTTTTGCTTATAAACTCTTCTTCCTATATGGTCAGAATAGATAGCTTTATTTAAAAAAAAACCCACAAAACCCCAGGGTTCTTTTTTAACAACTTGACTTTTCTTAAATCCTTTCTGTTGTGATACACATTTTATTATAATCTTTTTACTTGGTTGGTTTGTTTTGTTTTGTTCTCCACATGGTTTAGTGCTTTTATTATTTATAAATCGGTGTATTTACTAAACCTGCTTCAGATAAAACTGAACTCTGTTTCAGTGTTTTTTGATTTGCTTTCTATAAATCAAATGATTCTGTGATATGAATCTGGATCCAATACAGAAATTAAAAGCATCTAAAGTTCAGTGGAATTAGCACTGACCTAAGGAGATGAGTATCTTTTTAAGTACTGCACATGTGTCATTATTGTATCCTATAAGACAACCATTAAGAGATGAGAGCATTAAGAGATTTTATTTTTTCCCAGTTATTAAAGAAAAAAATATTGAGGTAAATATGAAAGTTTTTCCTTATCCTAAGGAAAAGTGCAATATACCATTTATTCATTAATTTAGAAAGATATTTTAAGCACTTCAAGATTGTTTTGTGGATATCCAAAAGGAGTAACATATTGAGGAAAGGATATTCTCTAAGTAAAGACTTGACACATGTTTACTTCTTGGACTAAAGTAAACTGTTCTTCTCATGTCCAATTGTTTATAAAGGTATGAGAGAGGACACTTAATCTCAGATCTTGTCAGTATGTTCAGATTTCTCTAGAGGTGACAAGTCATGAAGCTCATAGGCAAGCAATGTACTTGCCCTACCCCTTTTTGCATACTTATTGTTGAGCAAACATTAGAACTGAGTGAAAAACACAAAGCACATTGTCCAAAAAGTGTTTCTTCTGATTATTAAATTAAATTAATTTCATGAAAGTGATAAAGCAGAAATTGCCCTGAAAACAATTATTTTCCAGTTAAACAAAAATAATAGGCATTAAGGTTAGTTATGAAAAAAAAAAATTGTTCTCAATATTTATCACTACTGATTGCCTAGAGTCTGGCAGCTTTGGTGAGTGGATATTTCAGAGAGCAACTCTTGGATGTATTTATCTATGCATTTTACATTTGACATCAGATTTCATATTTTTACCAATCTAGTCTTACTCAGTCACTCAAAAAGTGAACACATGATAAACAGCATCTTGCTGTCTATATGTCTGTTCTTCATGATGCCAAGCAATCTGCAGGCTGAGAGAGAAGAAAACCTTTTTATGGCAGTCCTGTGATATATATGTGCTGTAGTACTTTATGATATATATTTGTTTTCCTCTATCAGTTCTCGTCTTCCGTTCAATTAAAGGTATAAGTCTAATAGTTTTATCATATGCACCTTTTATATCTGTTTCATGAATAGGAACTTGTCTTAAAAAAAATTAATTCTCAAATGGAATTCCAAAATTATTTAAATATAATTCTGAGCTGTAGCTGCATGAAAGAAAGTTAAGCTGAAAAATATCTAAGTAGTTTAAAGTTCATGAGACAAAGACTTCAGATATAACATATCATTTGGTGTTTCTAAACACCTGAAGCTCAGCAATGCTAGGCTGAGGGGTATGCTTAAGGCCTGCCTACATTTAGACTCAATTTAATGTTACTTTATGAACAGAGTTGAACAGATGCTGATGGATTCTCCCACTGAGAAATGTCACAGAGCAACTGACTCTATTGTTTTACTTCTGAAAGTTCTTTTATCTTTCCTGTCTTACAGCAAACACATTCAGTTGAGTTATTGCTTGAAAATGATTTGTCACTGAAAAAGTATCTTTTTACAGATGTGCAATTACAGCAATCAAGCTATATTTTCCCTACTTCCTATCATTTGAAATATTGATTCTAACAAGCTGTTAGTATCTGTGGCTCCATCATTGTCAAGGTTGAGGTTGTCAGATTTTAGAACATGATCTAGGGTCTGCAGCCAACTTCCTTTGAGTTGGGGACTCTGTAAAAACCTAGCAGGACTCTAACAGTGTTAAAGTTTTGTTCCAAGAAGCATATAAGAGAAGATAAGAATTATTGTACTGAGATGAGTCAATCACTAGCTACAGCAATCACTTATAACCAAGAATGTCTATTCTTGTATGTTTTGCATGAAAGCAGGAAAACACTATGCTTAACCAAATGTCATGAGCAAGGAAGGATAAACAGACCTACTGAAAACCTTCTGTGATTGTTTTATGTATCTGATAAATACTTTTGAAACGGGATTGATATTTCTCAATGTTACAAAGTTTTACTTTAAAAAGTAGGACTCCAACTGAGGATAAAAATTAATGAATCACAAAGTTTCAGACCAACTTTTGCCAGCTTAGTGCCCCATTAACAGGTGACAGGGCACTGGAACAGGCTGCCCAGATGAGTTGTTGAGTCTCCTTCTGGGGACATTCAAAACCCTCCTGGATGAGTTTCTGTGTGACCTACTTTAGGTGGCCTGCTCCGGCAGGAGATTTGGACTGGATGATCTCTTGAAGTCCTGTCCAGCCCTTAAGATTCTGTGATTCTGTGATTCTGTGATTAACAGACATATTTCATAATCAATTTCACTCAGAAGAAACAAGCAAGATACAGAAGACAGTGTTGAGAAAAAAATACTTTGTAGAAATACACATTTCTTTTCCACCCAAAACCTATCCTTTTAGTTGTTGTTGTGATTTATGAATAAGGTAAAACTGAACGGTTCATTTTAGGTGGACTTTCTACAGTTTCTATTGCTATTTCTATTTTAAAACTCAACAAATCTGCTATAGTGTAATTTTTCTATAGTTTATGAACTTTAGAAAATGGAGAAAGTTACCTGTAAATTTTTTACTGTCCTCATTCTTTTCTGAAATTGAAGAAATTTCCGTGCAGTTGTCATAAAATCTGTCAAAGAAAAACAAAACCAGGAACTAGTCAGATGAAACAAACCAACCAACCAAACTACGTGCCAGGGTTAAAAAAATGAGTTACTATATATCTATTAAATCTGGAGATAGTGGGTCAGCATTTAAGAAGAAATTTTAATCATAGAATCATAGAATGGTAGGGGCTGGAAGGGACATTTAGAGATCATCTAGTCCAACCCCCCTGCAGAAGCAGGTCAACCTAGATCAGGTCGCATAGGAACATGTCCAGGCGGCTCTTGAAGATCTCCAAGGAAGGAGATTCCACAACCCCTCTGGGCAGCCTGTGCCAGGGCTCCCTCACCCTCACAGTGAATTGGTTTTTTCTTATATTTAAGTGGAACTTTTTGTGTTCCAGCTTCATCCCATTACCCCTTGTCTACATTTATGTCTCAACTACTTTAATAAGGCACAGGATCTTCAGTTGTTATACACTTTTATTAAGCCCATTACATACCTTCCCTTAATCATCTAATTCTCTGAAAAATCTGGCTTTCCTTCATTCCTTGCTAGTACATTTTCTGTTGCAGGTAAATAGTCTTAACTATTTTATGGAGTTAATTGTTAGGTTAGTGAGAAAAATTGGCTGTATTAGTTTGAGTAGCTGTAACAACCAAATTGCTGAGTAGCCATACGACCAAATCTTGATATGTACACAGAGAAAATTAATCCTATTTTTAGTTTGCTTGGAAGTCATAGAAATAGAGAATAGAAAGTGATTAAAAGAGGTTGTGGTCTATATAGTCTGTTCTGGTGCAGGTCCAATTATACTAACAACTGTCATAATGTGTTTTTCTCACTTGTTTTAAAACTTCTGGTGATAGAGATATTAAAGGCTTTCTAGGCATTCCATCAAAGTGCATAATTACATTTACTATTAGAATTTTTTCTTACTGCCTAGACTAAACCTGTACTATTCCATTATTTTCATCCTATTGATATCATGGAGAACAGATACCTTTTTGCTCTACAGCTATTGAGTACTTGAAGATTTAACATTTGTCTTCAATCTTCTCCTTTAAATACATTAGTTCTTATATTCCTTATTTTTTTATACGTCTGACCAATCCCACTGTTTTCCCCCAAATTCCTTTCAATTCATCAACATATTCTAAATATTTACTGTCTGACCTTTTACCACAGCCACAGAAGTGGAGGAAATGCATACAGCATAACAAACAGAGGACAATACAAAGTGGCATGATGATAAGGAACACAACCTGTCCTTTCAGACCACCTTCCCTCCAACCCCCACCTCTTCCTGGGCTCAGAGCCCTTATCCTGGTACCTGCACCTCCCCGCCTTGAGTGGCACAGGGGTTGGGAATGATGGTTCAGTCCCTCATTGATGGTTCCTCCTTCACCTTTCCCCTCAGGGCAGAAGGACTCCTTGTATTCCCCCCAGCTCCAGCATGGAATCTCTTACACATCACATGGACTTCATGGACCTCTCAGCTGTAGGCCCATCCTGACGCTGCAGCTCCTCAGCTCAGGGCCCAGCAGACCCTCAGCCTGGCCCACTCTGTGCCATGGCTGCCTCCCCACACAGCCCTGACCCCTCTGGGCAAGGCAACCCCTCTACTGTGGGGCCCTCCTGGAACTGTGGGTGAGTGTCAGTCCTGTCAGTACCCTCTGCAGGTACAGGGCACAGCCGCCATCACACCATGGGATACAGGGAGTCTCTTGTTCTCCCTGCCTTCCTCATTGACTTTGGTGTCTGCATGGCTTCCTCCATCTTGCCCACTCCTTCCACTTCTGCCTCCCAGTACAGATTTCCCTTGTTAAATAGTGAGGTTCCAGATTGGCCCAGCCAGGTTGGACGTGGGTCCAACTCAGGGCCGGGTAAAATTTTGAGAACTGCTTACAGGGGCCACCACTACAGCCCCCTTCCCTTTTACCAAGCAAAAATGGCTCCACATGAACCCAACACACATCTCAAATAAATCCCAATTTAACTTTGTTGTATTTATTTATTTCGTTGGTTGGTTTTACTCCTGAAGAGGGCAGCATAGATGGAAAAAGAGGAGAGAGATCTAGAGTGTGATCATGATTTTACTGTAGTAATTATATTCTGTGTGACAGTTTGGGTAACTTAGCTAGAAAAGCTTAGAAATATGCAATCCTGTTTCATTTGCTAACTAGACAAAATGAATAGCTGCTGGTAAAGCTGTATCGGGTGACATTTAATTTTAAAGCGAGTCATCTAAGAGAACTCACATATTCTCCTTCTGGTAGCTGAGATAATCTGACTTCTGAACGAGAGTGAGAAGCTTATGAATATAAATTAAGAAACATTTGTTTATTTAAAGAGTGATTGACAGAGAGTCAAGAGATAGATCTGTGGTGATTTAGATCATCTATTGTTTTCCAGCGTCAGCTGAAGAGACCTCAGAGATCATCCCGAGGTCTGAAATATCAAACCTGCAAATACCTCAGGTTTGTTAGCAAAAAAAAAAAAAATGCAGCAACACTTCTTTGGGTCTGGAGAATTCCAGAAATACTCAATAATTCTTATGGCTACATTACATAGAACTTCTCTGACATAAGTTAGGAAGGGATGGGATTCTGTGTGCATGTCCAGAAAATATAGACATACAAACCTCATACAGGAGCCTTACAGTTTAATATAACCAAGAGAAGAAAAGAGCAGGAGCTTTTGCAATGACCAGCAGCTTCTGCTGTCTCTATATTTTTTTTTTTCAGGTTACTCAGAAAGATTCCCAAAGCTGTCTCAAGACCTTTCGGCAACACAGACAAAATTAAATTTTGCAGCTCCATGGGTGAGATTCTGAGAAGGGCTCGAGCTGGAACACAGAGCCACAGGGGAGCTGCGGTGAGCTCAGCTGCTTGCTCTTGCTCCTGCTGCCTGGCAGATGGGAGGTTGTGAGCAACAACTGTTCCCACACCAGCAGCCGCCGCCACCGCCTGCCCCCTTTCCAGAACTCTGGCATAGATAAATCGTGTACTGGGGTCATGGACATCATTTGTGTATCTACTTTGCTTGTGCCAACAGCCATTTTTTTCCTGTGCATTTGTGTTCTATACCTGTTTTCTTCACTGAATTGTAAGTTTAGCATGTGAATACCTTTTAAAAAGAAGCATTTATGAAACATGCTATCATGAGTACAGTACTAGTTGTGTTCTTTCATATTTTCCATACAAATTACTGACATAAATAGCTTTATATTAGTCCTTTCAGTCTGTATCAGCTCTTTATTCTGTTTTTCGAGCTAAATGAGGGAGAAATGAACAGAAGTATTTAGTTCCATATGTTTCCTGAAAAAATCTAGAATGAATGAACACTTTGTCTTTCCTTTCATCAAGTTGCTAAATTTAAATACAATTCTCCTCTACCAAGACCTCTGCAAATTTACAAGCATCGGACATTTTTGTGTCCCGAGGGTATGTTTCTGGGGAAGTTCTGATTAGAAACTGAATTCACTTCCACGAGATGAAGAATCTCTTATATTTGTGGTTTAGATCCTTCTTAGTCATGTTTTATGTTTGCCATATACTTGAATTCTTTGTAGCAGCTGACATGTCCAGCACGTTTTAGAACACTATTTTTGGTTCATATGGTAGTGCTGATATCAAACATTCCTAAAGACTTTTCAAATATATAGATACATTTCCAGGATTCTTAGAGTTGCTACATCTTTTTAGCATTCATTACTGTTGAATAGATCTTTCCAAAGGGTCTGACACATTGCTATTTGCTTTGCCATCTTCTTCCCTGACTATATTTGACTGAGCTTAGGGCCAAGGTGTTTGAAAATGGCTTTTGTGTTGGAAAATTATCTTCTTCCTTGAATCTGGTTTTCATTAATAAGGTTTCAAAACTGCCACCAGGAGTTTTCCTTGATCAGAACACCAGCAGTTTCTGCATTCTGGCTCTTAATTGCATGTATTGTCAGAAAACTATTTCATATGAATAGATTGCTTTTACTAGTAACAGGAAAGGGGAACACCTGTTGTTTTCAAAGACTTTTTAAAAAATTCTGGTGAACTGTTCCTTAACCTGTCCCTGATGGTGGAATACTGATTTTTTTCTTCCCAACAATTTTCATTTTTAAGCAAATGTATTTTTATTATGATTTATCTTGTGAATCCATATATTTTTTCCCAGTAATTGTGATGTAGAAACATCAAAAGAATGAAATGGGTTTTGTTAGGAACACAGTAGAAATAACAACTGAGCTTGAAACAATGCACTATTGTATATGCATGACAAAATCAGAAACCTAGGTAGGATTGATAGGAAGCAGAGTCAAGAGACTGTGACAAACTACCTATGTCTGCCATGAAGAAACTTCTGGCAAGGGGGAGATCATGACCACTGACTTATGGACTACCTACCCAATTTATACCCCAGACCAAAAGAGGAAAGCAGAGCAAGTGAAGTGGACATATGTGCTAATTTACATGCTAAGAGGGGAAATTTAGACCAATCATTTAGTGGAATATTAATGCATAGCTACTAATGTATTGGATATGTAGAGACTATGTGTATAAATAATCATAGTTTTGGGATCAGTGTGCTGTCCTGGGGCAGAAATTTGTGCATGCAAATTCACATAATAAAAGAAAACACCTGCATCTCGTGAATTGACTTCAGCACACTGGGTGAGAAACTCCTTTTTGGACCGACAACTACATTTGGAATGGAGTCATACTCTTCTCAATGATGTCCAATGACAGGGCAAGGGGCAATGAGTATAAGCTGGAACAGAAGAGGTTTGAAAGAAATACAAGGAAAAATTTCTTCACTGTGAGGGTGAGGGAGCACTGGAAGGGGCTGCCCAGATGGGTTGTGGATTCTCCTTCTCTGGAGACATTGAAAAATCATCTGAATGAGTTCCTGTGTGACCTAGTCTAGGTGGCCCTGCTCTGGCAGGGAGGTTGGACTATATGATCTTTCAAGGTCCCTTGAGATTCTGTGATTCTGTGTAATGGAGAGGAGAAAATAAAATTCTCCCAGTTATGCCTAATCAAGACTACTTCACTTATTCAAAATTTTGATCTCGGGCACAACATTCAAAGTTACTCAAACAAGAAGTTTCTCCCATGCTTTAATCAGATACAAATAAGATACCAGTATCAGAATTTAAAGTTATTGGTTTTCAAAGTAGTACCCAGTGGAAAATAATATGGGCAGTCACAATAGAGGGCTACTGTTTTGAAATGATGTGGTCTTATCCAACAGGACTGGGTAGTTTCCGTTTTGTTTCTGAACGTTTACCATCACCAGAGACTAGATGTTTAAGATAGATGTACAGTGAATAAGTGTACATATTAACATACTAACATCAAGAAAGTAAAAGAGTTTATGAGTTAGGCAACCAAGAATAAGGGAAAAAATAGTCCAAAATGTGTGTTTTACATATATCACGGAAACCCATTGAGAGTGCCAAAATGTTATTTGAGGTTTTCATCTGTCTAAATTCAGTGTTTCTTCTGCTGTCTTTGTTTTCCAATAGCTTTTTGCTATTTTGCCCAAACAACTGCATCCTGTATATATATTTTGCTTTCCTAGGAATTAATAATATTAGTATTCTCCAGCTGGGAGAGGTCTTTGATTACTGTCACTCATTTGCACCCACCATTTCTTCTGTTTTGCATGACATCATTATAAGCCATAACTAACCATGATATCTTTATGCAGTGGCTAGATGAGTGGAGCAGGTCCCTTAGAAATGAAGTTTGATTTTGTTATTTATATCCTCTATTCAGTACAGATAAAGTATCAATACAGTAATCATTATTTGGAGACAGATGGTTAAATTCTAGCTAATAAAACTTTACCCATGATTTTCTAGAAGGAAATAGCAGCAATCTTTTTGGCTTTTTACAGTTTGTCTCTCTTGTCATATGCAGGCTAGCTTTTAGGGCATACTGATGGATTTAGATGCAGAACTCCTACACCAAAGTTCTGAAAGCCTGAACTATGAGCAGCATGATTCAAAATTCTTGATGAAAAGAATGTTAATATATCGTTAGATACATATAATATTTTGCAGATAACAAAGGTCAGAAAAAAGAGGATTAGTCACTGGAAATCCAAGAACCTGAAAGTGTGAACAAACATCTTGCAATCTAAATTACTTAAGTTTTGTAAGACCAAAGAGGAAGAATTGACTTCTAAACAGTCATTCTTATGTAAGTTATTCCAAAACAACTAAGAAAAGATCAAATGAATTTTAGAAAAACCCTCAAAGCTGAATATTGCTACCTAGAATATGCAATTTTTTGTTCATGGTCTCCCAATAAATAGGCAATTTATTTTGTCTCTCACAGTATATATAGTGGTTTATAATGTGTTACTTTCAGCAAAAGACAATTCAGCAGAGAAGCTAGCTTCAAGTAAGAAAACATCAGAAAGAGAAGCTGTAATATCTTTAATTTCATTCTTTTTTATATTCTCTTTTGTGCAGGGTTTTATTTTTCTTTAAGGGAACAAGATCAAACTCCAGCATCAACAAGAATGGAAGATATCTACCTGTCTCAAAAAAAAGGACAACATTTTCTTTCTACTCTTGAAGACTGGAAAGTGTCTATGAGACTAAACGGAAAGGAGGTACAAGAGAATATGCATTGAAAGTCTTAATTAATCAAGTTTAAAGTGATAAAACATCCTTCTTACCTTTCTCTGTAAGCTTACTAAAAAGGTTTTTTTTTTTATGACAGGCTGTTACACTAGAGGTAAACCACTACTAACCTCCCACAAAACTTTAAGCCATACTTAAAATTTTACTGTGAGCAACAGTAAAATGAACAACAGCTTTAAAATGGTGTTCAAGAATTTTGCTGGATTTCCACTTCACTTCTCTGAAGATTAAATACACACAAGATAGTAATTTTCATACTTAAAAAAGTTACCTAGATAAGAGAGAAAAATCTGGAAATTTTTTTTCTTGGTAATTCTTCACTGTTATGAAGCCAGAGGTTTCCTTTTTCTGAGAAAAAATAAAAGAGGGAATAAGCCTCTGCAGCTTTCCAAGCTTCATAAGACCTGCAGTTCCATGTGATCAGCAGCCTTATACTCCAATCTCATGCCCTAGTACCTCTGTGACAAAGTCCAGCATTTGCCAAATGTGGAGTGGACTACTGAGCAGTGCTCCATTACCTTCCCATTGCTGTCAGGCTCTTATGACTAAGACATAAACCAATTACAAATGTGTCCAGCCAAATAAAACACTTTTTAACCATTATAGTACTGTAGTCTCAGCTGGCTCTGCTGAACACCTAACTGTATGAAAAAACAAACGTGCAAGTTTTGCCAGATTACAACATGACCATTGATATAGACTATCTTTGCCAGTGAAAGCAATGACAAACTTCCTGTGACCAGCTTGTGATTCCTGTGCTGTGCTAATAAAAAAGTACATAATTCACAGGATCTATTTAATGTCACTGGTCAAAATGGTGCAGGTGAAAACTTCCTTTCCCTTACAAAACATTGAAGATGTGATAAGGTGATGTGTATGCTGAGAGACTGCAAAAATGTAGAATACACTGTAATCAAAAAGCCATCAACCTTGATATTAAGAAAATTTTTGCAAATTCTTTCATCTTCTCAAAAACAGTAAACATACCAATGGCTGAAACAAGCGTGACTCATATATCAGTGGCAGACCATCAATGGTAGAATTCCCTTTTCCAGGAGACCATTTGCTGGGGAGCAGAAGGTACAGTACACAGTGTTCAGGATTCAATTTATGAGCTCATTTTAGCAACTTTAAACTCTCTTCAGCAATAATAGTCTACCTTTTTAATACAAATACAACCAGTGACCAGTGTTCTTCTTACCAAGTTATTTGTATGTATAAAGCTATCAGATGAAGAAACCACTTCACTTCCTTTGGTTTATTCAGTTACTCTTATTATCTGTGTTTTGACATCAGTTAGAAATAGCGAGAGCAGCATGTCGCAGTTCTGATGACAGTTAACAATGGGAAAACAGTTAAGTTGCCTCCAGCTGACTCTTTCGAAATACAGACTGTCCTTGATGTTCTTGTCTAGTGGTTTGGTACCACTGGAACTGCTGATGATATGTGGTAGCTGGCATTACAGTGCATTGAATTATTTTCCCCTACAGTGTCTGACTGAAGAGTTTTACACTCTTAAAGTGCTCTCTGAAGTGAGGAGAAGCATTATCAATCATTAAAATCGCCTTGAATTTAAAGATACTTATAGAGTAGAAAACCACACTGGGATTAAGCAAATAATTCATATTCAACCAACTAGTAAAAAAAAAATAGTAGTTTTTTTCCTCTTTTTGATATGTGCATGAAAAGTCTATAAATGCTTTGAATGTGTATATGAACATCTTGGACAAATATTTGTTCAAGTCTGCCTTGCACATAAGTCACACTATTCTGCAAACGTTCAGTGCATGCTGTGCTAAATGAAAATTATACCGGTAGCTCTGTAAATGATCACAAGCCACAGGTTCTTTTTCTGCTCTGTAGCTGGAGGTGTTGCTTTTAAGGGGATATGAAACTTGGAGATATCCTTGAGATTTTCAGTCACTATATTTTAATTATTTAACTATTTCTTTTGTGATGTTTGCTTCTGAGATTACTATCTCTGAAGTTGAAATGCATCCAGGTTTCAACTGTATTTGAATAAATAAGTAACCAACAGTTGCTGACAAGGAACATGAAAGCAAAAATGATACAGTTTTGAAAGAGGAATAAAAACTCTCATAATAATTGCAGAGTAATTATTAATCTCTTCCATTCTGAAGAACCTTTGCATTTGGGAATAGATTTTTATATCTGAGAAAATGAAATCATAGCGTTAAAAAAAATCTGGGAAACACAAGGTCTTTCTTCTTCTACTGCACTTGATGCTATGTGAACTTAATACAGCTCTTTGAAACAGTTGAGCTTTTGAGTGGAAGGTTTACATTTACCATTTTGTAGTCACAGAAAATGGGAGAAAACCAAGTATAGTTGTGATTCATCTTTTTTCAACAATCGTATCATGTTTTTAAGAAGATATTACACTTGTTAGTTACATTCACTGTTTTACTCTAAGGAGGTAAGAGAATGACCTAGGGTTGTAGATTAATAGTTAAAATGCTTTTTTATAGCAGTATATCTCTATAATCCAATGTACAGGATAAGAAGCTCTAAGTTCCTTTTACTAGAACAATCATATCTGAAGATATGCACCTACCCAAAAGGGAAGATGATGGTAGAGGGTTATTCCATTTGCAACCATAACACAGAAAGCTTCCTTTTAGTCTCCTCAACAAACTACAGAGGATAGAAAAACAGGAAGGAAAGAAAATATAAACTTGTATTGTAGCACTATTAAAACAAAAAATGGCTTTGGTATACAGTTCTGCCCTTGATAATTGAAGTTTGAAAAGAACTAGTCAAAAGACATTAGTTGTGATTAAGTCAGTCAAGAGCATGATATAAAAAGCCAAACACTTGATATCCAACAGATATGGGTCAAGATTACATCTCAGCCCTACACATCTAACACTGAGCTCATTCTATTCACTTGAGAAAAGCCTAAATAGACTAAACTGAAACCAATGGCAATTCTATTAAAGTTTCAAAGAAGAATTAACTTATTAAATCTAGAAGAGACATGTAGTCCAAATCCCATCTTAACAGGTGCTTGATATGGATGCTGTACTCAGCCAAGTGATTACTTGGATGTGGTCTAGCACTTAGTCTGAGCATCAGCTAGGTTGAAGCTTGAAGGTTGCCTGAAATCATTATCAACAGGTTTAATGAGAAGGTAGGAGACTACACTTTTCATGGCAAAAATCAGAACTCATTTAATAACATTGTTCAACGTTTCCTGAAATAGTTCTATGTTGTTACATGTCATTTACAGGGTACAAAAAACTTTGACAATTTGGGTACAATTTGTCTGATACTTAAAAAGTGTCAAGCTTGCTATCTGTGCAAGTTGATTGCCATATACACGTTACAGGTTGTGGGTTTTTCATTTTCTTTTTTTTTTTTAAAGGAGCAGTGGTATAAGAGGGAAAGTCCTTACAAATGAGCAATATTTTAAAATAATGGAAATAGAAGGATGCAGGAAGTGAACATTTTTTCCCCCAAAGAGAATTTGAGTGAATATCTTCAGTAACTTGTGTGGGACTTTGTACTGTTAAATATCTGAATGACCCAATAAGTCGTCTGGAAATGAGTGTGAATAATGAGATGACACATTTTCCTGACTGTATTGAGTTATTCAGAGAGAATTTTTAAGAACTGTTGAAGGCTTTTTATTTTTAAATTATTGTAATGGAGCAGCAGATGAAATCCTGTGTAAATTAATATAAAACTAAGGAAGTGGGCGAGAAAACATAGGAAACTTCCTATATAAAATGATTGGTTCTTGATTGATATTTCCGAGCAGAACGTTGGTTCTTTGATAAATATTTCAATAACAATGTGATCTCAGTGTTCAGTAACAGAAAACCAGACTGCAGGTTAGGATTTAGTATAAAAGGAGAAAGAAACAAAGCTGTACTTGTGTATAAACTCATGTGTCACTTGTATATTGAGTAATGTGTGCTGTACTTGTGCCCTCAAAACAGAGACAGACAAAATGAAACATCCAGAGAAGGGCAACAAGAACAATAAGAAGTCTGAAACTGCTTCCATATGACAAACCATTTAATAAGCCCTCTTCAGTCTGGGAAGACTGCAGAAGACACAATAGGGTTGGATAACCTTATGAGAGGCACAGGTAGGTGCCTCTATATAAATATCACCTTCACTGTGTCATTTCTGTACAAAAATTAAGAGGCATGAAACAAACCTGGTAGAACTTTGGTTCAAACAAAAATTTAATACTGCTCCATTTGGTGGGGTAAATATTCTGTGGAACTCCTTATCAAAGAATATAATGGATGCTGTCATTTTATATGGGCCCAAACATAGCAACTGCCTGAAAGAAAATCCATCAAGGATTATTACAGAAAACATACCTGACTGAGAGGGGTCTTGAACTAAGAGGAGATGAATATTAAGAAGTGTCAGATATCCTTTCCCTGTTTTATACTCTTCAGGCAAATGCTTTTCATCACTGTTGGAGACAGATGACTAGACTAGATAGGCCTTTAGTGTAAGCCCAACAAAATGATCTTACATACTGTTGAGAAAGCACAAGTCAACCAAAAAATTGCCCCTATGGGGCTTTGAGGTTCACAAACATATCAGATCTCTTCTCTGAAATGAAGATCCTACAGGCTTCCCCTAGTCTTGCTAACATTGGAAGAGTCATAATGAATAATAAATAGAATATTGTGGGATATTTGTCTTACCTCTATATTTTAATCTGATGTAATTCCAACCAAAGCCACAAAGGATTCCTCCATTTATTTCAATGCAAATTCGTCTTTTCAGTGGAAAGGTAAATCCAGACAATGGACAAAAAATTGTATGCAGAATGTAGTACTACAGAAATGCACTTACTAATAGAAGATATTAACAGCAGCCTGAACTCACAGTATACTCTAAGTACAATAAATGTGTTAGTGTATTAATCCTGTACACTGAGAATAATAAAAATACAGAGGGAATTGCAAGCAATAACATCTTTTTGTGATCCTCTTCCCTGGCAATATGTGGTAGGTATGGCAAGTAAATCTCTGCATGCTACTTCCTGTAGTCATCTTGTACTTGATTTTCAGTTTACCACTAGATTAAGCCATTAGCAATTCTCAATGCTTGAGATATAGCTGTATCTGTGTTTGTATTTGCACAGCGCTTGGGAGTTAATCAGTTCTTAATAAAAATATTTGCATTTCTTGTAAGGTTATATGACTGATCTTATCCTATAAATGCAGTATTAGTGGACATAAAAGCACTGAGAAGGTTAACAAAGCTAAAGTACCACATGCACAAATTAAAACCATGAAACAAACTCACTTATTTCAAATCAACAATTCAGTATGTGTTTCTCCAGTATTACATAGCATGTGAAATTCTGACATAAAATTTGATCACTGATTTAAAATATGAATAAAAATCACATGTTTGAATATCACACTTACAAGGTAAAAGAGAGACGGACAGATGGCAAATACAGAAAGTCCTCTCACAGCTCAATGTATCTTGTCATTTAACTATAAAGTCATAGGAGGAGGAAGAATATTTTTAAGCAGATATAATGGATGTTACTT
Organism: Colius striatus; assembly: GCF_028858725.1. NCBI lineage: Eukaryota > Metazoa > Chordata > Aves > Coliiformes > Coliidae > Colius > Colius striatus. Next base: position 13,082,320 of record NC_084762.1, on the reverse strand, counting down.
CAATGTAGGATTTTTCTGCATACAGAAGTAAAGTATGCTTTGGGATATTTGTTAATGTACTTGGTCATTTCTTAAGCTCTGGGTTTAAAGAATAGCTGAAGGATTAGCAGTGCTTTTCCTAAGAAAGTCAAATACATCTTCCTGAACCCATTTGTGCTTTTTTCTGCTACAATCTTAAGCCCCGAATTTCAGCTTTTTAAGATGTTTTTTAGCTTAATACTTATTCTACTATATAAGACTCTGAGTTCCCTTATGTTATCAAGTATCAAAACTAATCATATTAAAAAGAAACTGCAGAAGGAAGAGAGAAGCTACTATTTATATTCAGACTCATTATGTATTTGACTCTTTTCCACTGAAGGAAAAAAAAAATCCCAAACACAAATGCTAATGCTTCTAAGAGAAGCAATAGCTCTCTCATCAATTCCTTTTGTGCACTGATGTGGCTGACAGTACTGCTGGAGCAGTCTACAAGGTGGAAATAGACTTCTCACAGAGAGGCTGATGTTTTTTTCTAATGTCTTTAGTAAGTTAAACTAATATGCTTAATACCACCACCAATATTTACCACTGTCAACATGGCTGGCACCAAAATGCACCAAAATTCTGCATCTGGAACATTGTGTCCAGTTCCTTCAGTTCAAGGACAGGGAGCTGCTGGAGAGAGTTCAGCACAGGGCCACCAAGATGATGGAGTGGAGCATTTCCCTTACAATGAAAGGCTGAGGGAGCTGGGCTCTGTAGGTTGGAGAAGAGGAGACTGAGGGGTGATCTCATTAATGTTTACAATTACATAAAGGATGGGTATCAGGAGGATAGAGTCAGGATCTTCTCTGTGATGTCAAATAATAGCACAAGGGGGAACTGGTACAAGCTGGAACATAAGACGTTCCAAAGTGCCCCATTAACAGGTGAGGGAGCACTGGAACAGGCTGCCCAGATGGGTGTGGAGTCTCCTTCTCTGGAGACATTCAAAATCCACCTGGATGAGTTCCTGTGTGACCTACTCCGGGTGGTTCTGCTGTGGCAGGGAGGTTGGACTAGATGATCTTTTGAGGTCCCTTCCAGCCCTTGAGATTCTGTGATTCTGTGAAATCTATCCAAAATCACAATATCTCAACTTGGTTTTAAATAAATACTGCTGTTTGCTCAAAGTTTTCCAACAGAATAGAAAAATCATAAACAAAACTCACCCCAACTGGAATATTTCTTGTTTTTTGTCTGTTTTATATATGAAAAAAGGAAGAATTATTTAAGAATGGAATATTTAAATATCTTTAGCTTAATAAAATCAGTTCAAATGCAGTGATTACACCTGGCTTTCTGTGAGAAAGATCTCTCTTAGGAAGCACAGTTCACCTTAGTCTTCCATTTTAAGGATGTGAATCAACCCATCTCCTAGGTTTTCTTATACAAAAATATTCATCTATGGTGATAAAAATAATATTTCTGTTCTAGATACTAATAGTGTTTATACCTTTAATTATCAAGTGTATTAGTAAAATTATCTTATTTGAATAGTAGTGCTTAGGTCATCTGCTGTAAAAGGGGATTAAAAAATTTGAAGTAGAAGCATAGAATTTAATTTTACAATAAAGCCTCTAAATAAAAAATAAACAAGCTTCCAAAGTACTTAGTGCTTCCAATGCAATTAATTTCCACTGAAATCAGTGGTGCCAAGGAGTTATGAAAATTTGGCTTCTCTCTTTTTAGGCCATTAGCATTAGGTATTCAAATACTTAAACATTAATTAAAGACATTGACAATATTATACAATATTTTTCCAGTCTTTCATAAACAAGTCACCTTCTTCTCACCTATTCTTGTCTAGTGACAAAATACCTATTTGTGCATGTATGAATACAATGAAGGAGAGGCAGAGGAAGAAATTGATCTGCAAATCTCATTAATTCAGTGATTAGCACAAAGAGAAATTATCCACATGCCGATGCACAACATTATTCTCTTAGAGAAGGACAGAAAGGGTGAGCTGATTTTTGGTATGCAGTGTATTAAGTCCATTTCAGTGAGTGAAGTGTGTAACATTACTCAATATTTCTTATGTGGAAAAGATCTACAGTTTGCTGACATTATTCATCTTTTATCTTGTTCAGCTCACAGACACTGACACGTCAACAATCCCATCTTCTATATTTTTTAATAGTCAAAATAATAATAAAAATATTATTCCAGCAATAAACTCCAAGTCTTTCTTGCAGAGTATAATTTGAAATGGGCAAACAGTTACTGTGTTAGATAAATGTCAGTAAATCCACTAGTCGCAAACTTCCTTCAGATTGTTTCCAGAGCACTTGGCAGAAAAAAGTGACAGTGTTAGGGGTGTGAATCCTTGAAAATATATCTTCAATGAAAACAGAGATGTGCAGTCTTAACTGCCAGTATTTTGATAGGCTTTTTTAATTAGTAATTTTTTTATTTGCTGGTATCAGTTTTCCTTTGTGTTTATTTCAACTGTTGTAATTTCAAAGCACCTTGACCCATCTTTCTAGGATTACGTAATTGAAGTGTTTCCTGCAGTGATCTAGAGGTAACCATTTGGTGATCTAGGAAGAGTATTTGGTTGATCTATGCACAAGATGCAGAAAGGGCTGCTCTCAAATCTCTTCTTAATTGAAGGCCAAAGTGAGAATGAGTTAAGAAGACAGAAGTACTTATAAACAAAGTCTATCACTAGTGACTGCCAAAGCTTCCCTTGTTGCTGTACCAGCAAAAGTGGGCTGCAACTTTAATTGAAGTACTGGAGAGAACCTGGAGCTGATTTTCTGGCAGGGGCAGTGAGGCAGATATCCTGGCATCCATATCTTCAGATGTCAACACATCAGGAATCCCGGAGCAGACATCTCTGCTGGGAATGGCTGCCACAGTTTTGAAAGCCAAAAGTCCCAGATGGCCATGTGAAGACCAGGGAAATAATGATGCATGCTGGCAGAGGCATTTTGAGTGGTGTTCACAATACCATTCTCTGAGTAGCTGTGGCTTGCAGCCATGGGGTCATCGGCTGTGAGTGCCATGGAAAGATGCACACGAGCCAAGGTGGCAGCTGCAACATGGGCAGCAGGATCCAAAGTAAAGATAAATAGGGATAAAGGTTTTGACATATACCATGTTCAGGGAATGGTGTACTCGGTAAGAGGAAAAGATGAGTGATACTTCAGTTTAGCAGCCACTTCAGTGGCGGCAGCAACAGCTTCACTGTGTGAATTTGACACAGTCACAAAGCTTTCTCACTGTTGCATGGTAATTAGAAGAGAACTGTCCACTCCTAACTATAAAGGGTGTTTCAGGGATGGGAGGGTGGCGGGAGTTTAGTATATAGCAAATCCAACGTGAATGAGTTTTGGCCACTTTGAAACGTTATCCCACTGAGAAAAGTGCACCTTATAAAACATTTCTAGTTATTTCAAATTTTATATGGAAGAGTACTTATAGCATACTTCCTTTAAAAGCCTGAGGGGTGGAAGTGCAAGAGATTGCAGGAACAATGCGACTACAGCAACTAACATATATGAAACTGAAAATTGCCCCCCTGAAGTTCATGCCCAAAGAGTGAATCAGGGGGTTCTCTCTTTAAACATTTTTTTCGTCTTACCTTCTTCCCACTCACATTTCTCTCATGAAACATCTCTGTGTTTTGCCCTGCGAACTACAGCATTAAATCATCATTCATGTGTTACCAGAGAATTGTTTTTATTTTGGTGTGGAAGACCTTAATTCCCACAGATAACAATTCTTCAACAAGAATTGGACGATGGACTATGTCTGAATAAGCCATAACATTGATAACAAAATAGATCTCAGCAGGGACCAGGCACACCTGTAAGAAGATCTGGAGAAGTGGAGTAAATCCAAAAGAAATCTTCGAAGTTGTGGCAAAGAGGAGGAAAAAGAAGTATTGGGATGAGTCCATTAACTACTGGAATTGTATAGTATTTAATGCATGGACAACAGGAAGGAAATTAACAAAGCAAGCCTCATCTGGCTCTAAATTAGTAAAGATTTTCAAGTTTCGGTGTTTGTGTTGCAGTGTTATGTCTGTACAAGATTAGACTGGCAGACCAGATACTGAATCTGGTTTTCCAAAAGAGTGATTGGAGAAACTGGTTTCCTCTTTGAACTAATTTATTTTTTTTAAGGGAAAAAAATGGAATACATCTTGTATGTGGAACCAAGAATTTGTTGTTATTCCAACTTGGGTTCTATCAATCTAACAGCTTAATCAGTCTAATTACTACAAAAAAATATTTTTTATCAGTACAAATAATGTTTTATTGTTTATTTTTGTTTTATTTTTCATACTACACATCCCACCACCAGTGATTTCAAGGCAATGTCCATATGGCTATGGAACTTAAGATGACATTGTTAATAAGGATGCAGGTATTGTTTGCACCGAAAACCATCTCACTTGAAGAAGTTCCTAAAACTCTGAGAACAGGAAGGGTTGTGATCTGGGTTAAATACTGTTCTAACTGCAGGGGAATTAAGGTGCAGTAAAAAGAGCAGTAGTCAATACAAGCAAGTTGATGACCTTCAAGATTCAGATATTTCTTTCAGTTTCCAGGTCCCCATTGAGTAGTACTGTTAGGGAGAGCATAAGAAAGTTGGTGCAGGTGCCCATCTTGTGAAATCCCTTGATGCAGATCTCAGAGTTATTGTTGATAATTACAGCTGTAGGAGAAACAGTCTTTCACTCAGTATTTCTAATAATTCTGCCAACAAAATGTTGGTCCTGACCATAGCAGGCATTGAGGACAGGATAGAAGGCATTGTTTTACTGTTTAGTAAAACTTTAAGGTGTCTATATCTTGAGTTCTGCATACAGTTTTGATCTCTGCATCTAGGGAAGCTGCTGCTCCTCCTGAAAATGAAGGACAAGAGTAGCAGTTATACTCAAATTGCAAAGGTATTCCATGATCTTCCTCATGGATGTGTGAATGTGTATAGTAGTTGATACAGTACTCATAGGTGAGAGAGAAAGTTACGTGATGCCAGTCCCTGTATTGGCTCTATTGGCATTTGAGTTCTCTATAGGAGACCAGAACTTATACTAATATTAGGTGTAAAACTAAGTGATTAATTATTTTCTACAAGAAATAATATTGAATTTGTTTTTGAAGGTATATTTTTGAAGATTCTTCATAGAATCTACCAGAAGCAGGAATATAGGAATCTTCTTTTATTATAGGCAAAAACCAAAACATGATAAAACAAGTAAAATAATCAAGATGACTGATAAACTACAGTTTATCAGCTGTCACTGGGATAAATGAAAATTAGTTTCCTTTTCTTATTATTTAATGAGATCTTACAACATGATACTTCCAATCACTTCTTTTATCTCTTTGTAGAGATTTGTGTCTCCTTGGTTAGAGACTGGGCACAGAAAGATTTCAGCTGACATTTTGAATAATTGAGATGAGAGCTTCGGACACAAAATGACAAGAACAGCAGGAATAGACTGCTCAGGTGGAATACGATAGAAAAAGAAAAACACTTTTAGATACAACAATTTTAGCAGTTGAATGGAGAGCAGCTCTGCGGAGAGAGACCTGGGAGTCCTGGTTCATAATAAACCAAACATGAGCCAGCAATGTGCCCTTGTGGCCAAGAAGGCCAATGGCATCCTGGGATGCATCAAGAAGAGTGTGGCCAGCAGGTTGAGAGGATTGGACTAGATCATCTCTAAATGTCCCTTCCAACCCCTACCATTCTATGAGTCTATGAATAGAAAACGAGCATCAATCTCCAATGCAGGAATATGGACCTTCTTCGAAGAGCATGCAAAAAAAGATGTCTGATAGATTCTACATGTCCCTCAACTGCTCATCTGAATCTTAAGAAATCATAGTATCATAGAATCACTTTGGTTGGAAAAGATATTTAAAATCATCAAGTCCAACCGCTAACCTCACACTGCCAAGCCCATCACTAAACCATGTCCCTCAGCACCTCATCTGCACCTCTTGTAACTGTCTCCAGGGATGATGATTTCACCACTTCCTTGGGCATCATGTTCCAATGTTCAGCAACCCTCTCAGTGAGAAAGTTCTTCCTAATTTTCACTCTAAACCTCCCCTGGCACAACCTGAGGCCATTTCCTCTTGTCTTATCACTTGGTACTCGGGAGAAGAAACAAACCCCAACCTAGCTACTATCTCCTTTCAGGTAGCTGTAGAGAGTAATAGGGTCTTCCCTCAGCCTCCTCTTCTCCAGGCGAAAGAACTCAGCTCCCTCAGCTGCTCCTCATCAGACTTGGGCTCCAGACCCTTCACCAGCTTCATTGGCCATCTCTGGACACGCTTCAGCGACATAGTGTCTTTCTCTGCTTCATCTTTCTCATTTATGAGGAACAAAGTTGGAGCATTCTTTGATATTTATCAATCAAAATACTTGCTGTTCAATAAAAACTATATGCTTCTCAATAAAATATTTTACCTATCAATCAGAACATCTCAGCATTGCTGAAACTGGAAAACACTTCTGCCGGTGATCAGGTCCAACTGCTGCTCAAAGCAGGGCCAGCTACAGCAAGTTACCAAGAAGTGTGTCCAGTCCAGTTTTGATTATTTCCAAGGACAGAGACACTACAGATTATCTGAACAATCTGTTCTAGTGTTTGAGCACTGTCACAGTAAAAAAAAAAGAAAAGATTTTTTTCTTATGTGTAAATGTAATTTCCTGTTTTTGAGTTTGTGCACATTGCCTCTTCTGTCACTGGGCATCACTGAGAACAGTCTGTCTCATTTTTTTTGCTCCTCTCATTGGATGCTTATACACATTAACAGTATCCTCCTGAGCCTTCTCAGGCTGAACAGTCCCAGCTCTCTCAGCCTCTTCTCATATGACAGATGGTCCATTTGCTTAATCATCTTTGTGGCCCTTTGCTGGACTTGCTCCAATAAATCTATGTCTCTCTTGTACTGTGGAGCTCAGACCCAGTACTCCAGATGTGACTCACCAGGGCTGAGCAGAGGGGAAGGATCATCTCCCTTGACTTGCTGGAAATGTTTTTCCTAATGCACCCCAGGATGTTGATGGATTCTTTGTCACAAGTGTGCATTGCAGGTTCATGGTCAGTTTGTTGTCTACTAAGATCCCCAGGTATCTCTCTGCCAAAATGATTTCTAGCTAGGCATTGCCCAGTGCTTACCAGTACCTAGGTTATTCCTCCCCAGGTACTGGACTTGGCATTCCCTTTTGCTAAACCAAATGAGATTCCTTTCAGCTCATTGCTCCAGCCTGTAAAGGTCCCTCTGAATGGCATCAAACCCATCTGGTATATCATCCACTCTCCTCAATTTTGTATCATTTGTAGTTCTGCTGCAGGTGTGCTCTGTCCAATTGTCCAGATCATTAATAAAGATGTTAAACAGTATGGGCCTCAGTGATGCCCTCTGTGAAGCTGCACTAGAGAAATCTTCCACATGGACTTTTTACCTCTAATCACATTCCTTTGAGTTCAGCAGTTCATCCTGTTTCCAGTCCACCTCCCATTCCATTTACCCAGAGTTTGTTTACTTCATTACTTTCTCTATCAGGACATTATGGAGACAATGTCAAAAGCCTTCCTAAAGTAAAGATAAACAAGGTCTACTGTTCTCCACTCAGCCACCATGTCGGTCCTCTCATTGTAGACAACTGTCAGATTGGTCACCTCTTAAGGAGTGTTAATAAGTCGATATATATATTCAGATATGATCATGGAAGGACTAACTGCATTGACCAGGTTCTTGCACAGTACCTGACAGAAATCTTCTGTAGAGTCAAATTTGATTGATTATACCTTAAAAATAGATTTTATCCTGTAAAGACACATAAAAACAATCCTTCCACAGTTTTGTCACACAAAAAAAAGCAAAACAAACAAACAAAGCCCCCCAAAACAACAAACCAAACTAAAAATATCAACCCACTTGTTATTCATACAATCTGAAGCTTGGTTGTGAAACTTGTTTATTTTGGAGCCAAAACCAGTAAATCCCAGAATGTTTATAAATTCGCTAAATACTTTGCCACTAATGGGTTGACTTCAATAAGCAAGTTAGGATGGCAGTGTTAAATCCTTTGAGAACTCAGCAATTAAGCCAGTATATGCAGTTTACAAGACCAAAGTACTTCATCCAAATGCTGTCTGTAAAAAGCATTTTCCCAGCTTTTCACTTAAGACTTCTGTAAGGTCTTGAATTCTAAGACAGTCCCAACATCTCATTTTTCACTTTAAATCTGGGTCACCTAACCCACAGCACTTTAATGAAGTGTAGGATGTAGAGTGCTTTCTAGACTGCTGTAGGTAACTTTACTAGCTGTAAACTTTAATATTAGCTTAACAAAATATGACAACAGTTTAACTTCATAATAATATTTTTTTTCCATATATAGTTTTTATACTATAACTCATATAACTGTGTACTCCTACTGTTGTTAAATTTAACTTCATCAATCTAATAGGATGTTTGATTTTTTCCCTCCAAATTGCATGCTGACATACAGCACTGTTGAACTGGTGTGAGATAGAATTATTTTGACATTATATAATTGCTATTAAAAATAATGTGATAACTGGCAACATTCTACTCAATTTTAGATTATTTTATATGGCATCACTAATGATTTTGGCCCATATTCTACATCTGGAGGGATTGTATCAGGAATTGCCCTAGCTCATTATTATAGTATATCTCCAAACAAAACACAAAGATACAGTACTTCCCAGAGACCACTAGCTTACTTATGATTGATTCAGCTTGGATACTGAAAACAGAGGGAATTCTACCATCTATACACATGAGATTAGTTTTCAACAAAGAAAAAAAAACGACAAGAAAAAAAGATAGAAAAAGAGAAGGCTCCTTAATTATAAGAATGAGAAAGAACCATCCAGAAAGGCAAGGACATCTCCAACATTAGTGGTCTTTAAAAATAAACTGTACAAAGATTTATTAGGAATGACTTGGTTACAATTGAAAGTGTATTTGGCTGGGGAATGGACAGGAAGACTCCTAAACCTCTGAACACTCTGCCAGGAGGCAGAGTGAAGAACCTCAGTCATCCACATGAAATTTTGTCAGTCTAGTCAAAATCATCAATGATATCACCTAGAAATAGTCATGAGTTGTAGAGCAGAATAAGAACAGAACTTCTCCAAAGTGTATCAGTTTGAGACTGGAGTTTCTGCAATAGATCTGTCACAGCCTCAGTTAATATGAAATTCTATTTCTGTTAAAATATCAGCAAGGCAAAAAGTACTGTTACTGTATCTATTTAATCTCATATAGTGTTTGAATGAATTTCCTTTTTTTAATTTTTCTGTTATACTATCAAAATTAATTATATTTAGGATGCTGCACAATGTGTTAATTTTGGGAATCCAGATTGTGGTTTTTAATTACTTAAAAAGCTACGATGGATTTGAGCCAGGTCTGTGCATCTCTTGGACTCTAGCAAAACCTGGAATAAGCCCAATCAAGTGGACATAACTAACATTTACAAATGGTGACAGTTCACACTACATTTAACTTATTTTTCCTATTTATTTTAACGTGACAGATAGTAAAGAAGACTTAAGTACAGCTTTTTAACACAAGATTGTTATATTATTTCAGACTTCCTGTGCTTGGATAATAGTTTATTCCAGACCAGCTCGGCTTCCTTTGCTTGATCCTGCAGCAAAGTCATAATAATCCTATTGGTAACATTACAGGCTGTTGCTATGGAAATTAATGTATTATCTCAGAAAAATGACAGATGGGTTGAAGAGGGAACAAGCCCATACTTAAACACTGATCCTTACATGACTAGCTAATCCCTAAACGGATGTCACTTAAAGAGTAGCTAATTTCAAAGACTTTAGTGAAACCATATGAGTAACCAGGACTGCAGAGGACAGAGAATATGTTAAGCATTTTGCTTGGAAATAGTTACATTCTCTCTGCTTCATTTACACTTGTGGCCCACTTTGCTCTTCTCTCTACATGTTCTAGACAAACTGTAGTAGGCTACGAGCCACCATGAAGTAGCAAGAGTTTGGCAGTATTGTGAGTGGAGCTTAATAACAGCTTCCTCTCCTCTGTCACTCTGTGTGAATTGTGTCATTAAAGAGAGGAGTGATTTGCAGGACAAGGCAGCAGCAATAAAGTAGCTATAATTTGCTGAAACACTTCAGATTAAAAAACAGAAAACAAACGTGAGGTGTATTACTTTATCATCACACAAAGGGATACTTTACATGTCTCCAGTCTTTAATTGTTAAGATTTATTATATTTCTTAAATTTAAACAAAAACATTGAGAGTTTTTGCTCATGGCAGTGTAAATCAAGCTAGCTTATGGAGAACGTCGCATATAACAAGTGGAATTTGCTCAAGGACAAAGTAGGAGTGTGGGTTAGAAGTTCCTCTGGGATACAAGTGCCAATAGAGAAATGGATCAGGGAAGTAGAATGAGAAATACAGTGTGCTGGACTTCTAAAGGAGTAAAGGATGACTGTGCTGTGGAAATCTTGTTTAAGAGTAGCAAGTTACTGTTAATTTTGATTCAAAATAGAAAATCTTTTTCAGAAGGAAAAATACAAGAGAAGATTTCTTTTTCCTATTAAGCAATACTACATTTGACCTTTTTGATAATTTATCTTCAGGATAATTTCACTGTTTCTTATAAATTACATAACACACTCTTCCTTGGCAGTATTTTTTTTTAATATTTGCTGGCTATGAATAACAACGTCGCAACAACTTCCAAAAACATATTTTTGGTAAATACTTAGGGAAAAAGATCACTTGGCTGTGATACTGGCAAAATGCTGAGAATTAGAAGTATTTTCTCAGAATGCTTTGAGTAGTAGTGAGGATCACTACGTATGAAAATGTATCAAAGTAAATCTGAGTCACATGAATAAATAACATTATTTTTTCAAATTATTAAAAAATAATTTCAAGTTTGATTTTAAATCAGTGACTTGATTTAAAATCTTCAGAACTAAAAGTGAATGATCTAAATAACATTAGAATTTTATCTACAAAAAATAGAAATAACACCAGGAAAAGTTGTTATTTAATTGTCTGAGGGAAAAATTGATAGTGCTATGGAAGTTGGATGTATCTTTTGCAGGTTATGGAAATAACACCTGCACTGACCCACTCTTTGATCTAAAAGTCAAGGGAATAAACAAGGGAAAAAAAACCCACCATCCACACCCTAGGGAAAAGCTGTGCAGTAATAACAAGCAGGATTAGAAAACATGGGTTGATGGGTCATGCCAGACATCTGTTGTGTAACCACACACATCATGTTCTTTGCTACCTTGTATTTTATATTTTATTTTTATGTAAAGTTAATCAGGTGGATATAGGAGATAAATTCTGCAGTTGTATTTAAGCATCTGCTAGAGACACGAGCGAGTATAAGAGAATGAGTCCCAGTAGACCACTGTTGTTGATGTTAGGTGAAAGTCACAGATAGGTCAGAGTCATTAGGAGCAGATAATAATGTTGCCACTGAGTAAAAAGCAAAGCTGATGTCCAAAAAACAGTGTAATGGGGAAGGCAGTAATATAACGGATTTGGCCTATCTTTGATGTTCCCTGTATGAATAGACAATTTCTGTGATTTGCTTCTTATGCAAAGATTGAAGGGCTGTCGTGTGGGTCAAGGTTAACATCAATAATAACACTTTGATCGGAATTGTAATTTCTGTTTCAAAAGATATGGTAATATTTGGTCCTGTCAAGCCAGTTATAATGATCAAATATCTGTCATATCGTTAGGAGTTGATTATATACTTTTCTCCCAGGAAGCTGGCATGCAGGTCATTTGAATATGAGATAATATTTTTGATAAGCTAACTTCTAAGAAAGGGAACATCAACAGATGTGTTAACAGAAGGAAACAAAGAGAAGCAGAAGGAATTCAGTGTTTATTATGTAAAAGGTTGAGCGGCATCTTCTGCAAGTCATACTCTAAAGCTGCTGTGTATTTCTAAACAGCATTGCCTGAATTCCTTTGAAAAGGTGATAACAATGCAAAAGAGATCTCGTGCCTTGACTATACTTTCAGGATACCACAGGAAACCTGCAGATTTTCTAACCTGAAGTTACACCTCACAAGTAAATGGAGAGCAAACAAGAGGTGCAAAGTGCTAAAATATTTGACGCAACCATTTCTGTTTATTCTCAAGGTATTTATATTTCAAAAGATTATTTTTTAGGCCAAATATTCCATAATTATGTTTGCACTGTGGTACTTTGAGGCTATAAGGACAATTCCTAACAATACTTGGAAGTTTAGGTCAGAAAAGCTAGACGATTTTTTCATACTAGTGTTCATTGAAGAAGAGCTTAAGAAGGTCTCCACTTCTCCTTTGTAAGTCAGAAATTTGATGAAATATCTTGAAGTGTAAGTAGAATAAATTTAGAACAAAGCATTAAAACAAATAGAAATATGACAGGAAAACCAAATAGGAACAAAACACTATTAATGTCAAAACTCTAGAAGAGCTCAAATGCAGAAATATCAGATGAAAGCTTGCTGTGCACAACCCATTATTTGAAGGGAACTAGATTTCGTAAGATAACAAAAGGGCTACAGACCAGTAAGATTAATTTCTGTACTGACCAAACTGGTAGAAACCAGCTAAGAATAGATCTATGTACATTGATAAGTGATAATCTAGGAAAGATTCCCCACAACTTTCACTGAAGGAACATAGATATGTTAAAAACCATGGAGCACCTGGGAATGGTCATGTAGGAATTAGGGCTTCTCTCAAAAAGGTGACAGGATCAATAGCTCAACTGAAGTGCATGTATGCCAATGCACACACCATGGACAAAAAACAGGAGGAGCTGGAGGTCGTGGTGCAGCAGGAAAAGTATGATACAGTTGCTATGACTGAAATATGGTGGGATGGTTCACGCAACTGGAGTGCTGCAATGGATGGCTAAAAACTGTTTGGAAGGGATTGGCAAGTAAGGAGAGGTTGTGTGGTAGCCCTGTATGGACTTAATGATGGTGACTGTAAGGTTGAGTATTTATGGGTAAGAATTAAGGAGAAGGCCAAAAATGCAGGTAGCATAAGGGGAGTCTAGTATAGATCACATACTCAAGATGAAGAAACAGATTAAATGTTCCATAAGCAGCTAGGAGAATTCTCAGAATCACTAGCACTTGTTCTTACAAAGGATTTCAACTCACCAGTTGTGTGCTGGAAATACAATACAACAGAGAGGAAATATTTTAGGAGTTTCTGGAGTGTGTGGAATATAAATTCCTGACTTAATCTGGGTACTGCCATAAAAGACAAAAACCCTATCCTGTACTCAGCCCTGGTGAGGTCGTGAAATTGTGTCCAGTTTTTGGCCCCTCACTACAAGAAAGACACTGAGGTACTGAAGTGTGTCCAAAGAAGAGCAACAATGCTGATGAAGGGCTTGGAGAATAAGTCTTGTGAGGACCAGCTGAGGGAACTGGGATTGTTCAGCCTGGAGAGAAGGAGGCTGAGGAGAGACCTTATCGCTCTCTACAACAACAAAGGTTTGTAGGAAGGTGGGGGTCAGTCTCCTCTCCCTCTTCTCTTGAGGGAAATACTCTGAAGCTGTATCAAACGAGGTTTGGGTTAGATATTAGCAAAAACTTTTGCACTGAACTGTAATCAAGCACCAGAAAAGGCTGTCCATGGAGCTCTTTGAGTCATCATCCCTGGAAGTATTCAAAAGATTTGTAGATGTGAAGCTTAGGGACATCATTTAGTTACAGACTTGGCAATGCTGGATTAATGGTTGGTTTTGATGATATTAAAGATCTTTTCCAAGCTAAATGATGCTGTGACTTTATGAAGACATGAATCATAATCTGTTCAAGTTCTATGGTATCTTTTGGATAAGATTTTTTAGGATGACATAGAGTGCTTGGATTTCCAGTAAACTTTTATAAGTTACCGTAACAAATATTCTTAAATTGTCATTGCAAGAGGAGTATACCATCTCACAGATGTGTAGCACAATGTTTTCAGGGAGAAGTAGGAAAAAATAGGAAATTAAAATTACAAAGAAGTAAGTTTTTTACAATGGGGGTTTCCTTCAGGGCTTTTCAGGCATCTGTGCAGTGCACAAGACTGTTCAAACTACTCATAAATACTGTGGAAAAAGGGAAATGGGGAAGCAACAGCCTGCTGACAGGACAAAATTAGAACTGACTACAAAGAGCCTCAGAGGGATCATACAGTTATGAGTGACTGGGTGATAAAAATGGCAGATGTGACCCAGCATTGATAAATGCAAAGTAATGCACACAAAGGGGGGGAAAAAATCACAATTACACATATATAGGAATGAGCTCTAAATAACTGGTAACATTAGGAAAAAAGACTTAATGTGATTATGGATGGTTCTATGAAAATATTAGCTCACTGTACAGAAATAGTCAGAAAGTGCAGTAAAGTGCTGTGGGCTATTTGAAAAAAAAAAGTATTTTAGTATGTCATCATTTCAATCTCTGTTGAGTCTGCATGTTGGATATTTTCTAAAGCTTTAGCTATCTCCCTCTCAAAATCACGTAGAAGATTAGAGATGGTGCAGAGTGACAGAATAGATCAGGTGTAATGAGAGTTTCTACTTGAAAAAAAATTAAATATTTCCTGGTCTTTAGTTTGGATAAACTCAGAATCACCATAAGCTGGGTACTGGAGCCAGGGGGCAGATGTTCACTGCTTCCTATACTCTTTTTCTAATCATCTGTCACAAGCCACAGAGAGAGACAGGAGACCGTTACCCTGGGCTAGTACGATGAGTTTTACGTAAGAGACAAACTGTGGAAAGGTTTAGCTAGAAGGACATAAAAGTCAGCAGGAATCCCATCAGTGCTTGTGGCTTTGGCCCAGACCGATGACTACCTCTCTACCCTTGCACTGCCATCCACTGCCTGGAGGCACAGGAGGAGCAGCAGCCCTGTGCTTTATTAAGTTACAATGAAGACTTTGAAAGAGGCTTAAGATGCTCATGGACCTTCCACAGGTCATTTGAGCTGGCATGAATTTCAGCTAACAGGACAAATCTCCTTGCCAGCAGCGCTCAGCACACGTGGGATATAACATCAAGGAATGCGACCTTCAGAAGACAGGCTGTGGAAACAGCTTTCTTCCATGCACTTCCTAGGCATTATGCTTTTTCAGCAACTGTGAAGAGAGAATAAGTTAAAGCAGGCTTCAGCATTTAAAGTTTAACAGTGTGGGGCAGATTCTTTTCTTTATCTGATCCTTTTCCAACTGGCTTTCTGATATCCCTCAGTTCTGGTCCTTGTGCCTGCTTCATCTAACTTGTTTACTATGCAGTTGTATCGGACATACATACATATTTTGTTCAAAGAGACTGAGGAACCCAGCTTTTTCTCCTGTACTTGTAGCAGAATAGACAACCAGGACTATCATAGGAAAAAGCATACTGTATTTTGAAAGGGAAGCTGTTTGTTTGATCTTACCTTCACCTGCTTTAAGTATCTCTAATAAACCTATTGCCATGAGTGGTAATAAGTACAAGTTAATTGTTGCTTAGAAAGAGGGATGAACTGCTTCACTATGAAGACCAGTGTAAAGAGCTCCTTTGCTTTTAAACATTTTTTTGTGAAAGATTTTTGTTATTTCTTTTAAAGTTACCTAGTGATCACAATGAACAAATGAAAGAAAAAAAATTATGAATAGATTTGAAAGATGGAAGCTTCCTTCTAAAGCAAAACCCAAGATCCCTGGAATTTGATAAAGATAGTAGTGCTATAGCTTTAAGATAAACATCCAAAGTTTTGTAATTTAGAAAGAAAAATCGAAGTTTTCTCCCTACACAGTCTATAAACAGCTCTCAGCTTTGAAACCTATCAGAACATTAATCTCTTTTTATGGGAAAGGGTGTTGGTGAGCACTGTGCAGCTATGCCTTGGAGCAAAGGCAGCATCCTATGCTGTTACTATGCCACTAAATAAAAGCTCTCCTCTACAGATAAGCAGGTAAGGATTGACAGCTACTTTTTGAAAATAATTGAAGACTTCACAAGGGATTTTGCAAAAATACCTTGAAATATCCAATTGTTTTTCTTCTCGGAGGGTCAAAAGTTGGCTTATAAATAATTTGTAATTTAGGCTACCATATACTGAGGCTTTGTATGCTGACATTTGCTTAGGGAAAGTTTCTTCTGCTTGAACCCTTGCCTAAGATTTTGGGTTTTACTAGGCAGAACAGAGGCAAGGCTGTTCAGCCTGTGTGCTCTGAGCATTATATCTCCTCCAGCCATACTCAGACAACTGGAAATCTTATGAATACAGAAATATCATGGTTTGCAGTCAGCAGATGCAGAGCTGAGCCTAGATGCCACAGCTACAGCAGCTCACTCTCTCCTCTCGCCCACAGTCATACCTATGTCTCCTTGTGTGTGGTTCAGGCATGGTCCTAAGCCCCAGATGCCTTGGGCTTTCCATCACTCACTAACAAGCAGCCATGATGCTCTGTATCTCCCTTTCCTTCTCCACTGACACCTTTTGTATGTTGTGGGATCACTTTTGTTTTTCATCATCAGGAATATGGTAACCCTGGTAGCAATATCTTTTATGATACTTTTCCTTAAAAAAAGTCAGTCATCTTGTTAGAGATGACTGTGAGATTTCCATTTATGTTTTAATGAAACTTCAAACAAACATGTTATGAGAAATTCTGACAAAGTCAATGCAGACTGCTTTTCAAAACATTTTCCTTTGAAAAAAAAGTATAAAAATAAAATGTATAAAAGCATCCATATTTATCTGAGCAGTTTGCATAATCAAGCTCACTTCAGAAATAAAGGTAACAACATTTAATTTCCTTTAAACTTGGAAAGATTAGGGTTTAGATTATTTTAAAACAGCAGGTGTAGTAGGAAATCTACAGAATTATCTACAGAATTATCTACATTATCTACAGAACAATTTAACAACTATAATGATTAATTAAAAAGGCTTTTGTGAGATTTGTTGTTGGGAGTTTTTTATTTGCCATATCTATGTTTGCTTTCTGTGTGAAAGCAAATAGTATTTTTTAGTCTTAAAACTTTTTTTCTGAGACTAAGGAGATAGCTGTTTAGTTTTCTTTTGTTCATTTGCACAAAAATAGTTGTGTCACTGCCCTCCCTCACTGTTAAAATACTCAAACATTTCCAGTTTAATTTCTTTGGCATGAAGGGAAGGATTCCAGTGGTGGATTGTTTCTTTGTTTATTTGTTTCCTAATCCCCATATTTCTTTCTCTTTCCTCTTGATTTTCAATGTTACTTTATCTGCACAAGTAGCCTCAGTGGTTTATTTTTTTTGAGATTACAGTTCATGTCTTAGTGTTTCCATGTTGCTGAGCAGGTTCAGAATGATTTAAAAAGTACCAACACTTCCTTCAGCACAGGCACAAAAAAAGGTGACTCTTGTACCCACATTTTCATTCTGTAGTTCACTGATTTAAATATAGTTGAGTTGTAAGTATTCCTCACTCTGCCTTTGTGCCGTACAGATAAATGGAGCTACTTCCACTGATTTCTAAAGAGATTTTACAACAAAAAAAAGTAAAAACACTCCTTCGAAATAGGCTATAACCACAAGTGTCTGAACAACTCAAAACTGTTTATTTCCTATTAATAAAGTTATCTTCTCAAGCATCAGTTTATATAAGTCCTATGAGTCATAAACTGTGACGATTCCCTCCTACAAAGTTCCTGTTTACATGCATGTAGTATCATGGTGTTTAAAAAAAGTCATGGAGAAAGAAAATACACAATGTTTAAGAAATACACAAAATTTAAGAACTGAAATGGAAAGATTCTTGATGTGGCAGATTAGTTTTAAACTCAGTTAGTTGCCTCTAGCTGTGGATTCAAACAACCTATACCTGCATGAGGCAAAGTGTCAAAAAGGGCGTCTGAAATGTTTTCTGGTTTGGATAATGTGTATTTATCTTCAGGTTCTATGAGCACAGTTAATTTAATTCCTATTCCGATGCAATAACTATGAAAAAGTCCTCCTCCTGCTACACAGTAATTGCATTTATTAACTAATAGGAATGCTTAAAGCAGAATAATTGGTTTCTTTTTCCAATAAAACATACATTAAATTTTCGCTCAGAAATTAAGTTTAATTAGTCTAGTTAAAGTTATAATCTATTCAACTTCTTTTTTTTAATATTTATACACTTTTTTCTCTAGGCAAGCAAGCTAGTTATGAGCTAGGAATGAATATTATACATTCAGCCTTATACATTTTTTAGACAGCTGTTTTCTCTACTTGTCTTGACTTACTGAAGTTGACATACGATTAAGCAATAAAGACTAAAGTTGCTTGGCCTACATGAAAATAAATGAAGGGTAGGGCAAAACTTCTGAAGAGTTGATCAGATTTGGATTCAGAAGCAAATATTTCCTTTTCTATCTTGATTATAGCAGACTAATGAAAATTATTCACTATTTTAAAATTCAAATTATTACGTATCACCATGATACTACTATTCTTGATTTGATAAAGCCAGTTATGATTGTACCAGCTAACTTTGTCAGAAAATATTTTGAAAGGCTGAAGCTAGGCCATTAACAGAATTACTTATCAAGAAAGGTAAAATGATGATCAACTGTAGTATTTCAGTCAAGTCAGACTTAATTGTAGCATTAAACTCTTCATCTTTTCTTATTAGAACAGTCCATTGCATCTCTTCCATATGTGCCAGTTTTAGGATTTTTAACACATTTTGTCTTTCTTACTCAAAATCTTTAACATTTCTTTTACACACCATCCATCATATAATCTTCCTTCCCTTTTTCACTTGAGATATTGGTTTTGTCGCTCAGTTCAAGGAGAGGGAGGTGCTGGAGAGAGTTCAGCACAGGGACACAAAGCTAATGAAGGGAGTGGAGCACCTCCCTTATGATGAAAGGCTGAGAGTGCTGGGGTTCTTTAGCTTGGAGGAGACTGAGGAGTGAGCTCATTAATGTTTACAAATACATAGAGGGGTGGGTGTCAGGAGGATGGAGCCAGGCTGTTCTCAGTGATGGCCAATGATAGGACAAGGAGCAATGGATATAAGCTGGAACATAAGAGGTTCCAAAGAAACACAAGGAAAAACTTCACTGTGAGGGTGATGAAGAACTGAAACAGGCTGCCCAGAGGGGTTGTGGAGTTTCCTTCTCTGGAGACATTCCAAACCCACCTGGATGAGTTTGTGTGTGACCTACTCTAGGTGGTCCTGCTCTGGCAGGGGGGTTGAAGTAGATAATCTTTTGAGGTCCTTTCCAGCCATTAAGATTCTGTGATTCTGTAAAATCTATCTTGGGCTTTTATGGCATAGTTTCATTTTATATGAAAGCAGTGTGCAAAAAGCAGAAACCATTTTACACAGTGGAAAAAATAAGTAATTCCATCTTTGTTGTAGAGGTTTATCATTGTGGTTGTATTCAACACACTTTGAAACACAAAATACAAAATTGTAAATATATGACTTACAAACTGTCAGTTACTTTTGAGTTCTTGAGGCACATAGTAGGCTGGACTTGAGTACTACCCTTTTTCGTATGAAATTAAAAAGCACAAATTTCATTGACCATGAAGACAGACTTGAGCTTTTTTAACTTTAGTGTCCATTTTCCTCAATTCAGACTGTATGTATTTAATACTACCAGACACCAAGAAAAGGTTAGACATAGTTGCTGTTGCAATATAACACATAGTTCAATGTGATGTATATAAAAATAAGGATAAAATCCACTAATTTCTATGGTCTTATATAGTTATTGCATCTAAATTAATCTAGTAGATAGATTTACAAGGCCTTCTTTATTCTCCATTCATCATTTACACTCTAAACAAAAAATAGCAGGAAATCCTGATTAGTTTTTTAATAGAATACATTGGAAGACTTTAAATGAAGAGATGTAATTATTGCTGCTGCATCACTGCAAGTGGAATGATCCTTCTCTTTAAAGTGGCCTCACAGCAGTTGCCTTTAAATGAAACAGAAATGCTACATTTATGCTGAAAAAGATGAGCTAGAAGGAAAACTGTCTATATCCAAGAATTGTACCCACATAGCCTAGGTATCATTCATGTCAATTTGTTTTTTGTGAAGGCAAATGTTTTCAAGAGGTGGTAGAAGCTGTATTGGGAAAGGGACTTCTGTCCCAGTAGGAAAAGTTGGAAAGTAGGGTTAAAACCACACTACAGCTAAAGTTGTGCAACTGTTGGATGAGAGACAGAGGGATAAATGTCCTCTTAAAACAAAATTTAACTTTTTTTTTTTAATCTTGTTTGCTTTGCACAGTGAAACACACTTTACTGCATGGTTGTGCTGTTTCAGAGAAAAGAAAAATGTGTCAGAAAGAAAACCGAGATGTCCAGATATTATAAATAAGCATAATGTTACTTAATGTTGATTTGATTATTTTCTTTTCCATTCTTTAACTCTGTTTATTCTTTTAAAACAGTATCTTTCAATAATATCACTCTGCCATATCCTTATTCACTAAGAATACAGATATATACAGAACAAAAAGGACAAAAACTAAATTGATGTATTAAGCTGTTCCCCCACCACCTTGGGCAATATGAAGTTATATGGAAACTGACACACAGCAACAGTTATATTTCTTCTTTTGAGGCTGCTGTAGAACAAACCGGAGCATTAAAAAAATAAAGGAGATCTGCACTAAGAAGTAGAAGGATCCTATAGAATCTACAAAAACTATTTCTAACTCCCGTGAGAACTGAATGTCAGTGTATTGGAATCCTGAGTTGAGAACATGCCAAAATTGTCTGTTATTTCTGAAACCAAAAGGCCTTTTCCTTGAGTTCTTGTAATTCCCTTTTGTGCTACTGTAATGGGGAAAAAAAGACTTATGTTGCCTTAAGGCAATCACTGTCATAATGGAATCCTCAGAGGATGTATGGCTGCCTTACTTGGTAGCAGAAAGAACAGACAGGCCAATAGGATTTAGCTGTAAGTACCTGACATAAAATTCTCCTTTTCCCATCACTAATACTGCTTCATCATTCTCTCTCTGACACTTTGAGCCAGCTGAGTGGGAAAGGAGAACTTGGAGAGTTCTGTTTCTGGTGTCTTTCTGAATTGTTAGTGCTGGTCAAGATATTAATTTCTCAAGTTAACTCTTATTGGCACCAGTATATGACATTCTCCACAACAGGTTAGAGTTCTTAGCTTTTCCTTTCTAAATCTTGATACTGTTTAGTATCTGTTTTCTTTTTTATCAATTCTCAGTTACAATAGCATCCTTTCCTTCACCTAATCTCTTTAAAAGTTTCTATTCACCTCCTCTCAGTCATTTCTTATCTCTGACTACTATCTAATATTCCTGCTCACTTACTTCAGGCACTAAGAAAGAGATAACTTTCCATGGAATTTGTTGACCCTTAGAAGACAGCAGAAATTGCATTACTTGAATCTATAGACACTTTAACTGAGTATTGCTGTAATAAGAACATGATTTCATTTAGAAAGACTAGCAGACTGCCTCAGTTAATCTACTGGACAGAAATTTCCAGTGATAAAAGTCTGGGAGGATTCTCTTTTTAACTGCTTTAAAAAGCCACAAACAACATATCTCTATAAACACATACATGCTTACATACATAAATAGATATATGTATAGATATTTATGGCTGACCTTGGCTTTAATTGCTCTCAGATGCCGTCAGATATCAGAATTGTCATAACATTGTTTGGAACACATTTTTGGGTCATTTGGAAGTGTACTTACAAAACAACAGATACATTTATACACTGAGTCATTTAACTTTCTAAAAGTATGTACAAAAGTTTGTTCATGTGCTAGAAAGGAACTAATGTACAGTGATAAGTTTGCCAATAATAATGGTCGTGAATGGTGTTACATCCTGGCAGTTCAAAACCAGAAATTACAACACAATATAGAGTCCTTTTAACATCTGTAAGCCTTGATTTCTCTAGAAAATGGTTCATAAAATGGATGCAATGAAAAAACCTGTTCCTCTTAACAGTCACTATTCTGAGAAATTATTTTTCTCAGTTATGCTCCATGTGTGTTTCTACAGCACAACTTCAGCCTAAGCTCACAAGTTCTCAAGAGATGCTTATGTTGAGATCAACCACTTATTGCTGTGATTAAGACTAGGCCTTGGCACACATAATTTAATTCTCAGATCAAAGTCAAGACTATCACTTCAGTAATATTAGTACGATATTTGCATATGTTAATGTAATAGGAAAAAGTGATTCACAGAAAGGGACTTCTACTGAGTGAGAGAATGCACCTACAATCTTTTGCCTAAAATAGGAAACCAAAAACATTAATGTCAGATATCTCCATTTCTCAATCACAAACACTACATAGGTAGACTATCATTAAGGATAAAAACAGATGTTCATTTTCTTATGTATTAATGTTTTGAGACATAACACTTTAAAACACAGGTTGTTAATTGATACAAAACACTTGATAGTCTGTATCAGTTGAGGACCATGAAATGTCATGGTGAATCCTCTTAACACTAATTCCAAACAAAGTAATCTTCTTATGTTGTCCCCTCATCATTGTCACATATCTTGTTTTATGTGAGAAATCTTAATGCAGTGATCTGTACTGCCAAGATTTCAATAGAATTTTGTTATTCAAAGCCTCCTAAACCATCCTGATCATATAGCATGTGATGAAAACACTTCTAAAACAAAGTGTCATCAGAAAGACAGGCCATATGAGAAATATATGTTTGCATAGGTTCCTGTATTTTAGGGTGATTATACCCTGCTACAGTGACAGAAAATCAACTCTTTTAATATAGTTTCTATCCAGGTCCTATCTTAGATATATTGGTCCTGTGAGAAAAAAATGTCATTTAGGCATTTCTCAAGAAATAAAAGAAAGAGAAAGAAAAACAGCCAGAGAAGGCCAAAGAAGTGCAATATTCATGCAAGAAAAGTGCAAGGAGAGATGATCCACTAAACTGAATTTCAGGAGTTGACAGCAATCCAATCATTGTATTTTATAACACTGATATGAAAAGAACGGTGTGTATGCAGTAAGATCAATGACCATTTATCATAAAATGGAAGAATTTAAAGGTGGAATAGTGCTGTTAGATCAGTCAGCCTGTCCTTTGCCCACACAGACTGTCTTTCCAAAAAATATACTCCAATTCACTTCATAGCATATAGAACATAGCTCTATAGATATGAACTCCACTGCTTCAACTTTTACAGTACAAAATGAAATTACTTTTGGTGTTAGAACTTGTTTAGCTTTTCGTAAAATCTGTCCTCATCCAGTTTTTATCTGTATCTTTTGTGACTTATTACCCCAACATCTCTCCACAAGACAGTGACAACAAATATGTTAACCATTTTTTTTTAACTGACCTTGAATTTATTGGCTTGAAATGATTTACTAAATGAAAAAGTAACATCCTAGACTTTCACCAATCTTTTATTTTGGCAGTACTGTTTCAGAAATAATGTTTTGTTAATTTTAGTGGCACCTATTTTCTAACTCAATTTTTGCCTAAGCTTTCTTCTTATCAGCATGAAGTGGAAAAAAACATAGTGTAAGTATCACATAATATTGTTAGGAGGCAATCTTCTTTTAACAGTCCAGTCTAATTTATTAACTTTCTAGCACCCTATTTCATTGATCCATGAATTTACTATCTCCCAAATTCACTGACTCTTGCACTTATGAGAAAGATAGCCAACCTGACAGTGCCATAGGCACAAATGTACTATTTATGGATCACACAGTGTATACCTATGTGGTACTTTGAGGGAATATGTAAGGTCCATCTTAGCATGTTTGGAGACTTTGCTACTGGAGGATAAGGAATGGAATTTCACTGCATCACAGCATTGCTACGGAAGCATAGCTCTAGGTCACTTCACAGCTTTATAAAGTTCACATACTCCGCTTGCAAACATACACATAAAATAATGAATGTCCTACAGTTTCTGGATATTTTGAAGTTACTATCTAAAAATATTATTTTTATAAGCCCATATAAAATTGTAGCTTTGTTTACTTAAAAAAGAATATGAAGTCCTGTCAGATTTCTGACTTACTGGAATCTTAATACATGAACAAAATGTTCCCTGACTAGAAGAAGGATCAAAAAACTTAAGAACAACTGTACTGTATCAATAGAATTGTCTGCTCAGTAAAGGGTATAACAGATGACATGGGAAAGCATTTCCTGAATGTTCTCCTAACCTTCAACAGATTGTGTGCTGGGACACTCCAGAGCCAGATGTTACTTCTGTAACCTTTGATGAACTTTTCTACCATGAAACTATCTAGTCTACTCTTCAGCCCATGTAAGTCTTCATAATCAACAATATGCCATGGCAAAGAGTTGCACAACTTTATTGCACAGGAGAACAACACCCCTGTCTCCTAGCCTGTCTTCTAGCCTGTCTCCTGCTAGTTTCTTTAGAATTTTCCATACTGTCTGTTGTGAAAGAGACAGTAGATGAACCCCTATTCACACTCTCCTGATCCTTATACACTAGCGATTCTTTAGATCATTATGAAATGTCCCACAAGTGTTATTATTCACAAAATGAAAGTCCTTAGCTAAAGGAATCACTTCTGTTACAGAAGCTGTTCGATACCTCATTCCTTTGGTCACTTTTCTTTCCTTGGTTTGAGATGTTTCATGTTCCATTTTCTTCTTTTCAGCAGATAGAGACACCTGAACTGCACACAGTATGCAAGACATGGCTGGAATGTATATTTATACAGTAGCATAACAATGTGCTGTTTTGTTTTCTAATCCTTTCATCATTAATACTTAACTTCTCATTTGCTCTTGGCCTACTACTAAGCACTGAGCTGGCATTTTTGTGGAACAATTTGTCATAACACAAAGATTTCACTTCTGAGGAAAAGGGTCAGTTCAGAGCCTGTCTGCTTAATGTGAACTTTTCCCTAGAGTATGGTTTTGCATTTAATCTATGCTGCATTTTACAAGCCACCAGTAATCCAGTAATCTTTCACAGTGGGATATCTTTCTTACTGTATTAAATTACCAACAAATTTTATCACCTCATTATTCAGACCAGTTTTCAAGTGACTTACAAATCTGTAGAACGTCTTGTCTCCAAGCAAAGATCATGTTACCTTCTTCCATTCAGAAAAATGTTCAGTTCTTCTCTCTGAGTCTAAGAGTTTAGCTAGTTATTGTTTTACTCAATATTTTTAGGTGGAATCTAATGGAATAGAATAGAATAGAATAGAATAGAATAGAATAGAATAGAATAGAATAGAATAGAATAGAATAGAATAGAATTCCTGCATAATTTCGTTAAGAAATTTTGGTAGTCAGGCTTCGCAGATACTCTGACAGCAAGGTCACATTTATTTACATACTTATTAATGTCTTCAGAAAACTCCCAAAATATCTAAGACGTAACTTTTGAGAAATAAACATTCTCTTGACTCTTCTGTAATCTATCGTGCCGATGTATGTCCACTACTGACATTCATTATTGCAGTGCTTTATTAATATGCCATGCATATTTTGGGGGCTTACTGAGCAGTAGTGTTCTGTAATTCTGCTTTCTTTAGAATGGGTATGATATTTGTCATATTTTTCGTCCTTTGAACATTGCTGTTTTAAATATGAAATGTTATAGCCCAATTAACATTTTATCTAGATTTCCTATAGAGCCCTTGGGTAAGTATAACATACATTGGCAATTTGTTACTGTTCTATTTGGTCAATTTGTTTCATAATCTCTTTTACAAAGGCTTCATTTTTGTGCAGCCTTTGAAGACTCTCATAATGAAGAATTTAACTATCCATCAACAGAAAGGGGAAGAGAAGATATTTCTTATTGTATTTATCATTTAGCATCCCAGAGTTAATGATATTATTTTCTTCATGCCTTTTTCTTTTTGAAGAATGGCTTCTTACTTTTAATCAACTCTCTTACCTTATTCTTTAAAAATGATAGTTTCTTTTGACCTTTGTTAAATATTTTTGAGAGGTAGCAGTAATTTTCTCTAGGCTTCTAGTATGGAGTTTTTAAGTAATTTCTGTGCCTACTGAAACATTTAACTGTCCTAGATGATTCTTTTCAACAAATGTCCTAACCTTCCACATATTTTTTTCAAAGTTATGCAAAAATGCAATGGATTGGAGGGAGAGGTGTACTACTCCAAAAGAGATTTACTCAAGGTAAGGAAGTGTCTCTTTGTAACTTTGAGAATCATCTCCTCAATACGACACATAACAAAATCATGAGTATTTTCTCCTGTTGTGAACTCCCTAACCAGCTGCTACATGGTGCTGTCATAGATTGACAACACACCCTAGTGTGACATTTCCCAGTTCTGTAGAACAGTAGTTTAAGTTTACTGTTACTGTCACGTTTCATGCTTTTATGATCTTTTCAATCTCCTTTGTTGTGTTACAATCAGTGTCACCTCCTTGGACAGAAAGTTGTTGAAAAAATAATTACTGTAGCTTTTTAAAAAAATATGTCATTTATTATATGTAGATTTCATGTTATTCATTGATATCATTACTTCACTAACCTGATTAACTTAATGAGTTCATCAAGAAAAAAACAGTATAAAAATAAAACATAGGTTAAGATTCTTGTTTTAAATATAGATTAAGTTTAGGAAATTGATTCCACTAATTATGAAATCAAAGCCTAGCTTTGATTCTTGCCATTTCATTCAAGTCACATTACGAAAAGTTTGCCACCTGTTTAATGTTTTCTAAAAGTATGATTCTCGTCCCTTCCCTTATGCTCAAGAGATCTGTAGATTTCAGCACATTAGAGCAGATGATCAGATTTTTCTCTTGCACACCTAAACAGTGTCCTTGGTAGACACATTGTGAAAGCTGTTTTGGTGAAGTTCAATGCTACCAAGAATGTGATGTCAGAAATACAATCTTACGAAGGCTATGTCATTATCCAGCATCAAAAGTAACAAATCTTCATCTTCACCCCAAATACAGTATTGCACATATTATTTGAACAACATATGTATATGAACTAATATTGTCAAACTTCAAAATGTTCTTTTGCATTATTTTATACATACATTACCACAGTATGTAGTGGTGCTGGTACACAGTAATTATCTAATTAACCGGGACAGAGAATCCAATTATAAATACTACCTTCACTCTAAGCATATAATTATTTTTTTAGGACATGAAGCTGGCTTTACACCTTTGACTCCAGGTTGAAGGTCCTAAACTAATTATTTTTTCTTGCTAATTATCCAATTTGAGATGAATGTGACCTTCATTAATGACTCAAATTCTCTTATCAGCTAATGTTTGTTTATTATATGAGGGAAAAAAAGATTTAGCATCTAGGATATGTGATCTTTGTAGAATCAGCTTGGACTTGTTCTTGAGAGTTGCCTCTACTGCAGTTGTAACTGCTGTGCAAAAACCTTTGGCTTAGTTTCAGCGATCCTTTCTAAGGAGGTTAATTAAATCACCCTGAGATAAAAGCTGAAGTGCAAGTGAAAGTTCTGTTCATCCATTCACTTTCAAAAAAGAGGAACAATGAATTATTTGAGGTACCAGGTTCTTGAATATCTTTGCATTCTTTTAAGTCATGCCTGAAGGAAAAAAATTAACTTAATGTGTACAGAAGAAGCAAACAGTGGACTGTGATGACAGGGATGGAGCAATCTATTTTGCTTAGAGCTGATGTATCTACTGTGCAACAACACTGGTTCAGATTTGAAAGGTTCACAACATAGTTTCTTACTGCCTCAGATGTTAGCACCAGCACAGCTTCCAGACCATAGTACATTAGCCCTGGTAGACAGCTAAGCACCATATGGCCACTTGCTCATTCTCCACCACAATCAGATAAGGAAAGAATCAGCAGGGCAAAAACTTGTGGTTCAAAATAAAGACAGCATAATACATGAAGGAGAAAAAGAAAAATGCAAGTAACGAAAAAAAAGCTACCGGCAAACAGATGCCAAACCAATCTCCAAATAATAGCTACTTTGTAAAAATTCCACCCTATTTTTATTATTGAACATGATGTTGTGTAGAATGGAATATCTCTTTAGTCAATTCAGGTGAGCTTTCCCAGTTGTGTTGCTCCCAGCCTCTTTCATACCTCCAACCTACTTACTGTGGAGACAAGAAGAGTGAAGGCCTTGATGCTGTGCAAGCCCTGTTCAGCAATAGCCAAATCATTGATGTGTTAGCAACACTCTTTTAGTTACAAATCTAAAACATAGCACAATACAGACTGCTATGAAGAAAATTAACTCCATCCCAGCCAGATCAAGTACACAGTCTCAGAACTGCTTCAAACATCTCTGTTTGGCATAGCAGGAGAGTGCATAAATATGTAGAAAATAGCTTGCAACAGTTTAGAGAAAAATACATAGGCTATATACTGAGTCCTAAAAACTCTCAGCAATAAACACAAATGTGTATCTCACAATCAAGGTACAATAGTTAAGCTTAATATAAGACAGAAGGCAGTTAAGCTTTGGGAGTCTGCTACCAAAATTAAACTCTATGAAAACATGTCTCTGCTGAGAGGAATTTTTTTTTTCCTGAAGACCATTTAACTGCTTCAGGTACAAAAAATGCATATAATATAACTATTGGTAATTCTGAAAAATCTGGACTTCTGAGTCCTTTGTATAAGAAAAAAAAAGCAGCAATCGTTTTTTATCCAAAGACCTTTAGTTTCAAGTATCTAATGATCCCATTTGGTAGCTCTTTCTTTGGAAAAGAAATAGGTTGGCTGAGCACACAGAAGTTATTTGTGCTACAAGCTTCCAAAGTTGATTTCTTTTTCAAATGTCATAATCCACTGTATGGATTTTATAGTTATCTTTTTTCTCCCTCACACTCCTTTCTTTTCAGCCTCCATGAAAAGTACAAAAATATTTGTAAAGCAATATTTTACAAGACTGCAGTTTGAGTTACAATGATGCATCTTAGGGATCTGGTTTTGTTATAGAAAGATCTTTTTAACTAGAAGGTAACCATCAAAATACATTATTTCTGATATCCAAAATACAGATTTTGAAAAAACATATTCCAGAAAAGTGGATAATAAATATACTTGATATTACTAATGTTAATTCCTAATGATATTAATATTCTCATTTATATTTATAACTTTAAAAAATGTACCATCTGTCTCACTAACTGTAGGAGACCAGATTATGGTAGCCATAATACGCTTCATTTTTAATACAAATCACCACTGGTTAATTATAATGTGAAGTGTCTAGTGGAAATGGAGCGATTCTTTCACTGGTACTTCTAATGCTGGAAAGCCTGACAGTTTCAATTTTATTTTTCTTTTTTTAGGTGCTGAGCTATACAGCCAAAAGTAGCTCTCCTCAGTAAAAAGTACAACAAAAGAAACACAATTCCTCATCAATTCTATTTCTCAAAATGTAAGTTGATTTTCATGACAATTGCTCAAAGATAGTTGAGTCCATCTACTTCCTTAAAGAAAAATCTTTACAGATTACTTCCAAATCTAGCTGTCGGTTGTGACTTCTCTTCCTTTACATTCATTCTCATTAATAGATTTTAGCATAGGTGCCCTACTGAAGTAATAAAACGTGTGTTCTAATAATGTACATTCAGATTTTTACTTCTAGTCCCTCTTCTCTGTCATTACTGGTTTCCCCACTTCTCGGATTTACGATGGAGGAAAACTCAAATTCTGTGCCTTGCCCATGCCTGGGGCACAAGTCTAAAGTCTTGTCTGCATTTAAGTTATATGCAGACAAAACCAAAGATGTGGCTTCAAACCAGCTGAATATAACAGGTTTGGAAACAACATCGTCCTTAATCCAATTTTAACCTGCCTCAAGACAGCATAATTTCTACTTATCTGTGACAAATTGATTTAAATGAAGTATGAATGTAAGACTGTCTACTCTCTGTTAAACTGATTCCATATATAGCTAGTAACCACATCTCTAGTCTGTCTGCAAGGCTCAGACTAATAAAGCAAAACAGAACAAAAAGATATAAAAAAACAAGAACAGTTGCATGTCTCTTGATACTTTTTTGTAGTCAGAAAAAAAGTGGCAGAATAGTGGAAAGAGAAAGAGCAAGAAAGAGAATGGAAGAAAACAGGTAGATCGGGAAAATTAAAATGGCAAACCCAGGGATAATAGAGGTGATATTCTTTATGCTCATTAATTTCAGGCCTAGTGCAAGCCCATAACTTTTTTTTTTTGCAGCTAAGACTTTATAGAAAAGTTATATAAACCTTACTCCACAAATTAAGAAATCTGTTCTCCTGAAAAAATCTGTTCCAGCATCAACAAAAGATTTTGCCACATTTGGGCATGCAGTATAACAAAAATATCTGGGTTTTCCACTGCTTCATTGCCAGTTAGTAGCATTTAATACAGCTAGTTGGAAAAAGAGGCAGAATATTACATTTTTTATTCTTTTTTTTCATGAAAACTTATTCAGAAATGTCCTTTGACGTAATCTTGGTTGATTATCTCTTGCTGTTAATTACCATTTTCTTTTTGTTGCAGTTCAGGTTTTTCCCTCCTAGAGTACGAACAAAGAGCTTGAGTATGTTTTCTTACATTAACATCACAGAATTTTAATTTAGTCATCTTTGTGTAAGATTCAGGATATTTCAGTGTATCTCTATGATTCATAATTCCATTAACAGGTAACCTATATTCAGGCTATTTTTATTGTTGTTGTTTAAAGAGATGATGAATAACAGAGAAAGAACCTATGATTTAAAATATATGTTAAGGACAGAAAAATGGCTGAGTATTACTCATTCATTGACAAAAGTATCCATAACCATATGGAAACATTTGAAATATCTATAGTTGACTTATTATCATTATATCTTTTCATTCAATTATACTGTTATATATATCACTAGTATCAATTTCTTCCTTCTCCATTGAAGAAAACCACTTGACACTCTTAGTAGAAAGTACCAGTTTCCAGTGAGTACTTCAGCAGCTTTTGAAGCCAAGAGCATTATGAAAGATAACTTACTAATCTGCAATTTTTTTATTCCTGTTAAAATAGTATAGCTTTTCATTTTTAGTGTCCTGTTGGTTGTATAGATGAGCAACCAAGGAGACAAAATGGGATATGACAGGAATGTTAATAAGAAAAAAGACAGTTCAATGAGACTCACTTTTACCTGAGAGAAGAACCCAACTTTTCTCCTAGAACAGCTTTCACCAGTACATGATGCCTTGATGGAGTTCAGTTAAGTAATCAAGCAGTAATCTTTTTTTTTTTTGAGATGTTACTTTAATACTATTAGAATCATAGAATAGAATCATAGAATTGGTTAGGTTACAAAAGACCCTTAAGATTAATTCCAACTGTTAACCTAGCACTGCAATGTCCAGCGCTAAATCATGTCCATAAAATTGGGGCAAACAAGGCATTAAGAAACATACCCTTTTTCTAATCCTGTCACCATCATCCTTGTGCATCCAATAAAGGATAGAGATTCTCCTTAGCCCTCTTTTTGTTGCTAATGTATTTATAGAAACAATTTGTATTATCTTTTATGGCAGTAGCCTGAATAAGTTCTAGTTCAGTTTTGGCCCATTATTAGTTGTGATGTATGCTGCATATATATGTTTATATGTATGTATGAAAAACATATGGGAATATATATGTATACACTTATATACAAACACACAACCTTTCCCCATTACAAATTTAATTTCCAAAAGTACTAGACAATAAAGCCTTTTATGAAATTACAGATGATAATGCAGAAACGTCTTGCACTTAAGGATATATGGATCTTGTCTACCTTTAAAACACTATTGTTCAGCAGCTATGTAGACATGATGAAACACTGGCAGAAACCACTCATCTCCATCTAAAGTGGTGTTTGCCTGAATGCTGAAAGAAGTAGAATATTTTTTTTCTTCAAATCAATGCAATTTCTGAGCCCTTCTCACAAGCAAGAGAATGTCAGTTGTTTAATTGCTCTCATAAAAGGCTTGAAAGTACAGGAAGCAACTAGGGCAGTGTTTCACCATTGCTCCTTTAAATGGCCAGATTAAAGGAGATTGAAAAGAGCGTTTGTTGTTGTATTTTCTTCAGTGGTTGAACCAATTCTCCCATTCTAATTAAGCCACTGAATTTCTGGACAAGACATTCTCTGTCCTGATTCATTTGTTTCCTACTTGCATCTAAACTCAGCAGGTTTTTTGTTTTCTGTAGAACCATATTCACTGAAAGTTATCTTGCTTTGCTGGATCAAAGCTACTAAATCTTCTTGTTTAAAATTTATTGCATCAATTTGTACTCTGAAAAGGATTTGACTTTCCAAAACATTTTATACCAAATCAGAGCCTGTTTTATATTTTCTCCTTACAATGCTGTCCCTAATCTTACTCCTTATATGCTAATCAATTTCCTGACCTTCACTCCTTAATTTAACATCGAGCAAAATAGTGCTTAGTGAATGCAGTACAAACTAGGCTTTTGTATTTGTATTTACAAGCGAGTTAAAGGGAAAGCTTTGTGAGGACATAACAATTTATTTTTCCTCTTATCATTTTGGCCTTCTTTGCCCATGTTTTAAAAATTGTTTGTGTTTTGGTTTTGGAGCTTTTCTTTTCCTCCTGAAGGAGGGCACTTATTAACCACAGTGCTTTGAAAGTTGTAGAAAATTTGTGTGATCACTAAATTAGTCATTAGGATGTCATCAGAGTATTATTGCTGTGGGACTATGTTTCACATCAAAGTGCTATTATTTCAATTATGTTTGTTTACCACAGTAAAGCTGCTCATACTGATACATTTTCACATCCTTCTGCTTTCGAAAGGCTATTCCATATCATGGGACATTATGCCTAGTATATAAACTGGAGGGAGTTGGTGGGGAGAGGTGGATCGCTGCTTGGGCACCGGTCAGTGGGTGGTGACCAATTGCACTGGACATCATTGGGTTTTTTTGTAGGTTGTATTTATCTCTTTTATTTATTATATTAATTTTCCTTACAGTTACTAGTATTAATAGACTTTATTACAATGGTTGTTAATTATTTTTAAAATGTTACTTATTAAATTATTTCTATCTCAACCTACAAATTTTTGGGGTTTTTTCCTGATTCTGCTCCACTGGAATGGGGAGGAATACTGAGAGGGAGAGGAGTACATCAGCTGTATAGTGTTTACTTGCTGTCTGGGGTTAAACCATGACAGTAGGAAACTTTGTAAAACCCTTGCAAATATTTCTACTTAGCAATGCTTTCCTTGCAATGTAATGCATGCTCACAGCTATGGAGTTTTCTGTGTGAAAATCTGCTTGAATTAGAAATATGTCATGAGACCAACAAATATGTTATTACTTCTGTCAGGAAACACTCCATAATATTCTGAAACATTATTATATGCCAAACAGCCTAATTAAGATCCTAGTTTTATACCAAAATGCAGAATGCACAGTTAAAAAGTGCAGACTTAGTTACTCTATCAACAAAGATCTCATAGGACTCATTCTTTCACTTCTACTGTTTAGCATAGAAAGTATATTTGTTGAGAAGAAAAAGTGTTAACAATTTAGGCAAGACTGAGGAAGGGAATATTAAACAAATTAAACCCTAGTGATGACATAGTACTTCAAAGCAATTGCTGAGCTAAAATGTGGTGAATATGAAAGTTATTCTTAATGAAACAAGGAACATAGAGTTAATAGAAAAACAACCTTGCACCCTGATGTAATAATTTCTTTCAGAAAATAAGCCAAAAACAACAAAAAGATTTTACTTGATTTTTACATCTTGACAATAATCTGCAAGCCAATGGAGGTATCAAAAGACAATCACATTTATTTCTCATAAAGACTGTAATCTTAAAAAAACTGTGGCTTAAACACCATGAGCTGAAGTTTAAAAAAATGATCTTGTTGCTTTCTATCCATGTGTGCACAAAAGACAGAGATACTACTAGAACCCCACAAAGACGTGTACAAAAATGTAAAAAGTAGATGCCTAAATGTTACTTTCCAACAATTATACAGGACTAATATTTTAGAAGCCTTGACCTATGCTTGAATAGTGAACAAAATTCTACCCTTTAAATTACTGAGAAAGGATACCAGAAATATGTTAGATATCTTAGGAATAAAGCAAATACATTTGACAGATAAGGTATTTTACCCAGCAAATGAAGAATTTCCGAATGGGATGACTGAAAGAATTTTTTGTCTAATTTACTCAGGTCCAGAAAATATACGGTATTTTACAGTCTGAAATGATGATAAGCAGATAAACAAAGATGACACTGCCTGGTTTGGAAGAAGATAGATTTCAATTCTGTTTGAGTATTGAACCATATAAAATACAGGCATAAGGTTCAACAACCATATGAGTTTCCTAAGAATTTTTTAATGTTACACAAAACTAAAGAGATACCACTTGTATAGTTCTTGTGTCTGCAATGAAACATCTGCTTGAATATTTTATTTATTAGAGCTTCATGGAAGGGAAACATTTGCCTCCTTGAACATACATGATATTACTTTAATAATTATCAGATTATAGAATGATCACGGTAATTTTTTTTTTAATTCCAGGTTTCTAAACCAGAAATTGCTAGCCTGTACACCAGTAGAATTCCAAAAAAAACCGCTGAATCCCCTACTAGCTAATCCTATACAAATTAGGACCCTAATCTGTGCAGTGCAAGGCTCTCATTCTGCAAATCCTTAAAGTCTTGGCTGTGCTACAGCTTACAAATCATCTCTAATGAGTGTAACATGGATTTCACAGCTATTGGACTAACTGTATCTTCAACTGTTTCCTGGTGAACTATCATGAAAATAATGGACATATCACCTTATGGATATTATGATCTTGCGTAAGATTGGGAACTAATTTAAATCTCTTGAGAAAAATAGCCTGTTTTCAAAATTAGCTGGACATGATTATGACAAAGTGAGAAGTTTTGCCAAATCCTACACTTAGTTACCTCCATGTAAGGGTGTAATAATTTTGTCAGACTGGTTTCTACTATTTGAAAGTAGGCTCTTCCAAGACATAACTCTATAGATAGGATAGGAGGATTTAGTTGGTCAGGAATCATATCTTCAATTGACCTTCATAGTGCTCATTAGGTTTCATGGGGCTGTGATTCCCGTCTTAATCCTTGATAACGTTTTTGTTGAACAAGTTTTTCCTAGTCTCCAATCTAAACCTCCCCTGGCACAACTTTAGGCCATTTTCTACTGTCCTACCACTTATCTGAGAGAAGAGACTGACCCCCACCTCACAACAACCTCCTTTCAGTTAGTTGTAGAGAATAATGTCTTTTCAACATCCTTTTCTACAGCCTCAGTTCTCTCAAACATTCCTTATAAGACTCTCACCAGCTTTACTGTCCTTCTTTGT
This sequence comes from Colius striatus, assembly GCF_028858725.1. Lineage (NCBI taxonomy): Eukaryota > Metazoa > Chordata > Aves > Coliiformes > Coliidae > Colius > Colius striatus. The sequence continues at coordinate 13,046,912 of NC_084762.1, read as the reverse complement.
ATATGCTTCAGAACCTCAGTGTCTCTTTTGCAGGGAGAGGCCTAAAACTGAACAAAGTATTTGATGAGCAGCCTCATCAGTGCTGAGTACAGGGGTGTAATCACTTCCCTGGTCCTACTGGCCATACTGTTTCTGATACAAGCCAGAATGCCATTGTCCTTCTTGGCCACCTGGGCACACTATTGGCTGTCAACCAACACTCCTAGGTTCCTTTCAGTCAGGCAGTCTTTCAGCCGCACAAATTTCCAAATGTAGGACCTGGCACTTGGCCTTGTTAAACTTCATACAATTGGCCTCAGCCCATCAAACCAGCCTGTCCAGATCCCTCTGAAGAGCCTTCCTGTCCTCAAGGAGATCTATGCTGCTGCCCAGCTTCATTTCATCTGCATGCTTACTGAGAGTATACTCAATCCCCTCATCCAGATCTATGATAAAGTTATTAAACAGAACAGGCCCGAACACTGAGCCCTGGGGAACACCACTTGTGACCGACTGCCAACTGGATGTAGCTCCGTTCACCACCACTCTCTGGACCTTGCCATCCAGATAATTTTTTACCCAGTAAACACTATGCTCATATAACCATAAGCAGCTAGTTTCTCCAGGAGGATGCTGTGTGAGATGGTATCAAAGGCTTTACTAAAATCCAGGTAGACCACAGCTGCAACCTATCCCTCATCCACTAAGCTGTTCACCTTGTCATAGAAGGAGATCAGGTTAGCCAAACAGGACTTGCCTTTGAAAAAGCTATGTGACTGCGCCTTAACTGTTGATTGTCCTGTATGTGTCTCATGGCGTTCAGGATGATCTGCCCCATAACATTCCTCAGCATCAAGGTCAGGCCTAGGGTTCCCCAGATCTCCATCCAACAAAGAGAAATTATAGAGAAATTACTGAAGTGTTACTGCAATTTAGAATTATATTGATAATCTTTAAGAAACAGTTTTCAGAAAGCCCTCACAAATGTATGCTGTAGTAGCTAGTAATTTTGTTTGTTTGTTTGTTACAGTTTAATTTTTAAACTGCCATTTCCCTTCTATATCTTCTTTCTTTGGATATATTAATAGCTAATTCAACAGATACCCTTAGCAAGTTGTCAACAACATGACTTTGTGACTGACCAGAGAATGTTCTTTTTACTATATGTAGGTCAACAAAACTCTTATTAAAATTAGATTTTCTCTAATTTCTTTCATTTGTCAGCATGTACTAGTATAGCTTTACTGTTTACTGTGAAAAATCTCTTGACTCATAAAAAATAAGGCATGGTTCTACTGTTAAGTAAGTAATCTTTTAAAATAGTATCATAGTAGTTAAACATAACTTTCCTGTGTTATACTATGAAGATTAAAGTGTCAGATTGTTTTATGGTAATAGAAACCATCTTATTGATTACCAGAGAGATGAATTTTAATCAGAGAGCAACAAAATGATACAGTATAAATAGTAGCGTGACATTTGACCTGGACACAAACGAGAGCTTTTATGTTTCCCAGAAAAAAATGAAAAGTAAAATACTTTACACTTTAATACAGACAGAAATACAGTTGTGAATAATAACAACCACAGTACTCATAATGTTAAGAAATTAACTGAGAAGAAAAGTCAAGTACTGTGTACTACAAGGATACTGGAACAGTAGTAGGAAGTCTGAGCAACTGTTAGGATTTTTTAAAGAGATGTTTGAGTCCCAGTTATCTCCATGAAGCTCCATGCAGTAAAACATTAAAGTATTTTTTCCCATTTTTGATAATTTTTGGCTTTTACTACATTTTCTTTTATTTTTCTCAAAATTTAGTTTGATTGGTTCTTTAAGGATTAAAGATATACTTTACAAAGTGTGATGGAAATATACTGGAAGAACATTTTATGCCAAAACAAATTATTCTCCATTAAGCTATAAGCCTTGGAAATACTCATAAGCACTGAAAAAACCAATAGATCACAAATCTAGCCTTTTGTCAGGCCAGTATAAGTACTGATTTATTGGAAACTTGGTCTCAAGTGTGATAAGATGATTTTGGCTCTTATCTTGCACTCCCTTGCTTTGACACTGGCAACTTACAGCATCCTTATAGGCTCTGCAGTGCCAAATCCTGGTTGTTGTCAGGAAATCTGATGAAGTGAGTTCCTTGTGCATCTAATGAAAAGAAATGGTAAGGAAGAGCAAGAAATGTTGTGAGCTTTATAATACAGATAAATTAGGGGCTAGAGCCACTTTAGTCTCCCCATCTAATTTTAAACACCCTGAAAAGATAATATAGAAATGGTCATGAGACCATAGAAAAAAACAGGTATTTTATCTAGTTTTCATTTCATTTCATTCTTTCTTCCCTTCCTAATTATGCAATTAAAATTTCAGAGACCAATGATTTTCTTATTAGATACGTTACTTAAGAAGAATTATATGTAAGCAATGTTATCCTCAGATTTAGACGCATTTCAGTGGTGCTGTTCATCTAAATAACATATGTTGTCAGGCCTTCAGAATGTAGTAAAGTTTTGTGTTCTAGCAGTTAAGAAGACCTTTTTCAGACAAATTGAAGTAAAAACTATTTGTAATTTGTGCAATAGGAAAATGCTATAAACTTATTTATCCTTTTTTAAAAATAAATCTTTATATTTGATGATTGCAGAGTTACTCAAAGTAAAGCAAACTTCTCAGTTTTATTAGGTATTCACTTCTAGGGCTGTGCAAACAGTCATGTAGTTGGATGTTTACATATTTAGTTCCTGCTGAAATAATGAAGAATAACGCTCATTATTTGACTGTTAGTAAACACTTATGTCCTAGCACTGGGACACAGCATAATGATGTTTAAATCTTTTGCACTCAGAATGTTCTCTGATAAGTGCTCCAACACTTAGAAATCATTTACACTTGAACTATTGTACGATCTCAGAAAGCAATATCATATGGTTGGCTGGAGCATAGTTACAATATATAGCTCCCATGCTGATGATTATGTGCCTTTGCCCTGATGGTCTTGGAATTCAATCGTTGATATGGGAGCTTTTTATTTCTACATCTATGAGTCTCACACAAATGCTATAGATTCATTAGACTGATAAATTCAGAAGAATTGTGTCAGTCTATCTGTTTATGAAATACCACAAAATATGGGATTAGACATTGACTCAGTGGTAAAGTGCATATTGCATTTTCTAACCCTTGAAGAACAGCAAGAAGAGCATCTTCAACCTGGAAAGGAAAAGGGGAAAACGTTCTTTGTAAATTTTCAAAACTATATTTGCCATTCAAATAAGGACAGAGAAGAGATCAGACTCATGAAAAAGTACATTTCAGTTTTGAAAATGGAGAAAGCATGAAGTTGGTAGTCCTTCAAATCTCATTTGAGGGGCAGGGAATGACAATCTGTGTACAGTTTCCAAATGAAATTGTACTGCACCCTAAGAGATAATAACTTGTGTTGTGAAATCCAAGAGGCTCAATGGGACTCAAAGACATTTTAACAGTTAGTCAGAAAGGGATTGTATCATTAGAGAAATATATGTCTCTTATAGAAAATTGTACAAAATTTTAAGTTGACAAAATTCATACCAAATGTTCAATTAGCCTCTTAATAATTAAAGTACAATTTATGAAGTTGTGATACTTTGTATCTCTTCAATGATCTTTATTATTGAAAATTACTTAGATGTCTGTATTATTTGCTCAGAGCTTCAAGTAATCCTCACATGTTTTTTAAATTAGTTTCTATTTCCTAATGTAAATTTGAACAAGATTTTTAAATGTTAATTTTTTTTAGCCATTAAAAGATTTATACTTTATAAAATACTCTCTTCTTCAAGTTATCACACGATATTAAAGGACTGAGTCTGAGAAGTCTTTTATCTGACATGTTGCCAACAGTTTTGTATGTATTTTCTGATGTTATTTTATGTCTCAGAGATTACACATAATTAGTCTTGTGTTTTGTTCTTAATTCTTTTTTTACTGTAGGTTTTTCTCTTGTCTATTATTTCATCTTCAGTTGCTAACATAGGAAGCATTCCACATCTGTGATACACTTGGCATAGTAATTTAATATTCTTTGTGAGATGAGTAAAGTTCATCCCATACTTCCCTGAAATTTTGACAGTAATCATTTTGCTCCCATGTGACCAAAAGCATCAATACATAGAAATGACCTGCTTTGCTCAGATAAGATGTGATGAAAGCGAAATGTTCTGTCTATAAACATTCAGAAAAAAAATCCTACAATCCACAACATGCATAGTGCTTGTAATTTTTATGACAGAATTGGTTTGTTATGAGACTTTTTATATTTGTAAAGAGGAAACATTTTTCTCAGAAGGCCTCTAGTCCTCTGTCTCATTTGCAAAAATATCAGACAGACAACTGATTTCATGGGTTAGTCAGGGTGCAAATGGCAAATTTAACACTTTATTGCAAATTAATGATTAAAATCTTTGAGCACAAAAGATCCTTATTTGCACTAAGAGCTCCTCAATATCTACTGGAAGTAAATTTATGACAAATATTTAGAACAGTAAATAAAATTCTGTTTAAGAACATTGACATTTTGTTTTTAAACAAACTTTTATAAGCAAGAAATACATGCATGAAAGTCTGCTTCTGTAATGGATGCAAGAGTATTACCATATTAAATCAGATACTATTGAGTATGGAAAGAGCACGTTAGTGTTATCTATGACATTTTAAACTATGTGACAACCTGATTTACATGGTATACAGCTTTATAGTAATTCTACTTCAGTTAGGACCTTATCCCATTTCCATTAAAGGCAGCTTAATCTCTTATGTAAAGCTTAGAACTTGGATGAAATTACAAGTACTAGGATTAAGCTACAAGGTAAAAGAAATCTTCATTCAGAACCATAACACGTGTTTATCTCTCCGATGATGTCTCAGTGCATACTTAAATATAGGGTGTATTTATTTGTCGTAAGGCATTCTGATGACTTTTTATATATGTCCTTTAAGGATTAAATGAAAGAGATATAAACTAAGAAGGAAATCTGTAACAATTTAAAATAAGAGATTACAGAGAAATTCAAAAGAAAGACATGATGAAAAGAGACCTTTTAAGAACTGAGAAGCAAATTCTCATGTTACCTGTTTTTTTTCTCTTCTCCTTACCAAGTCTTGCATTACATAGCTCCACTCTGGCTTTCTTTGACATCTCGTGCCTTCAAATATTCAAAGCTTACTCTGGGGCAAACACCAAAAAGGCAGTCACCTCTCCATCTCAGCAGTGGTATCACTAACCTTGTTTCTCTTCAGATTTGCTGTGACTAAAAAACTCTCATCTCCATCATTATGGTTCTCCAGCAAGTTTTAACTAAAAATATATTTCTCCAAAGCAATGATCAGGAACACTATCAAATATAAAAAGATAATACTTTAAGAAGATATTGACTAGTCCAGGGGAAAAAAGTATGCTCGTTACAGCCTTATGGGAACAAGTAATATGTATAAACATTAAAAAAAAATTACATAAGTTATAGTACAAGACCTTTATTTTCATATTTGTGCTTTACTTGGCAGATAGATAAAAAAGGCTTTTTCATATATCTTTTGGGGGTTTTTAACTAAAGTACCAGAGATTTGCTATGACTTTAGCTTAATTTTCTAACATGTAAGCACGCTTTGTTTTGTTTCTTCTTATTGCTTTGTGAATTAACTATCTCTGTCAAGATTGTCAGGGAGAATAGTGAGATATGCTCTGAAGGCTCATAAGAGGGACAATTCATAACTCAGTTAAATCAATGGAGCTTATGACTTATGTCTTTAAATAATTCTCTGGTCAGAGATGAAGATGATCTGTTACGTTGCCAAAACCTTTTAATCAGGTTATTTATGATAGCTTCTGTAATGGAGAAAATATGTATTACATCTTTAATAGTTCTTTACTGCATATATTTAAATAGTCTCATTTCAGTTTTTCCTTACCTGCTACCATTATAATGTTCTTAAAGAGTGAGAAGAAATACATAGGTATTTTAGAGTTACACATCAATAGTTGAACATTTTCTTAACATTTCATTTGGAATCAGTTTCTAGAGGTCAATAAAGTCATTTCTATAGGTAATATGATACATGAAACCAGTATTTAAAAAAATGAATTAGACTGTGAGAGACTCAAAACTTACGTAATTTCTGTAGATCTTGTTACATGATGAAAGTGTTAAAGACCAACAAGGATTTTCTCACGTAAGAACACAATTAAGTATTGTAGTTTCAATTTATTGCAATTAACACAAAATCTGTCTGTTAAGAGTTTTCATAATAGAATCTTAATCTTAAAGGTATGCTCCTTTAAATCAATTTCCAGAAAATCCAAAAATTTATATAAGAGCAAATGAAAATTACAGCAAAATGACAGAAGGCACTCTGCTGTACAGCTCAAAAAAAGTATAAAGAAACATTTTATAGTTTCCTAAATGTGTTGTAGTTATTATGAAAAAACACATCAAAACCATATTAGTGAATTTATGATCATAAGTAATTCATCCACACATCCTGCTGCAAAGCTGCTCCTGTGTTTTTGAGAAAGAAACAAGTTTGCTAAACACACTTGAGTGCATTGATAACTTGAGGAAGCCTCCTGAAGGAAATGCATATTTTTTTGTTCAGAAAACTTTCTGAACATTCAGCCTTCCTTAAATTTAAGTTGTTTTGGTTTGCTCTTCTTTATCCAGATCCTGTATCAGGTCATCATTGGAAAACTCCAGTGATGCTTCTGGAATCTCATTGATATAAAGACAACTTAAAGACAAGCATAAAATCATAAAAGCATAAAAGATATTCATAATTTTCTATAGTAGCTAGCAACAGGTCAAGGGGTAATAGAATGAAGCTGAAACACAAAAAGTTCCACTTAAATATAAGAAAAAAACTATTTCACTGTGAGGGTGAGGGAGCAGCGGAACAGGCTGCCCAGAGGGGTTGTGGAGTCTCCTTCCTTGGAGGTCTTCAAGACCTGCCTGGACATGTCCCTGTGCGACCTGATCTAGGTGACCCTGCTTCTGCAGGGGGATTGGACTAGATGATCTCTAAGGGTCCATTCCAGCCCCTACCATTCTATGATTCTATGATTCTATAAAGCCTGTTGTATGAGATTATGCAGGTTTGTGCTCCATAAATGGAGGTGAATTGGATGACAACAGTACCATGGGTCGTTTGAAAGAAAAAGGCTTAACTTTTGATGGGCACTTTACTCCTAGAGCCTTTTGGAGATAGGTACTGCGAGATTAATGTTTTCAAGAGAGATAGCGGTTATTCTTTCCTGACCTACTAATGAGCAGTGTTATGTAAAATCAGAAATCTGAAGTGCCATGGTCTGATCTAAGCCTTGAGTAGGCTACAAAATGCTCTTAGTGAGTAGTCTCAGCTTCTAGGATTCTCAAACAGGTTCCTACTAAAATGAGGGTAAAAGCTGGCCTCTAATTTAAAAATTGATAGCTTCTCTAAGGTCCTTCCAGGCAATTCTGAGTTCAGAGCAGATGTCAGAGTATGTACAGTTCAGGGGCTAGGTGTTATCCTTAGTCAGTGTCCCAAATATTCCCTCCTCAGGCTCCCTCTTCCCATTTATTACAAGCACAGGTCAAGTTTCCATTCCATCTGAAACTTTCACAGAAAGACTTTAAGCCTCAAATTTTCAGCTTCCCCTTGAGGTGACACTGTTAGTAGTACAGAAAGATACTCTGGGTATGGGTGATTTCTCAAAATGAAATTAAAGATACTGTAATCAATATATGTGTAGAAAACAGAAATATGGACTAGCATGGTCTATTGAGTTGATTTATGTTCCTTTCCCACTGATTTCTAATACTGACCTTTTTTTTAACACTTCGGTATCAGAGTTTCCTATAAAATTATGGTGATTCCAAGGTCTCATGTCTTAATGGAAATCACCACAGAACATACCATTTTGTATGTAAGTTAGGATTGTTTTTTCCCATACATGCATCTTATTATGTTCACTTGTACTGAATTTCGTTGGTCATTTTATTGCCTTTTCAGACTCAAAGAAGTACCACTGGTTTTTATGTGACCTTCACCTCTGGCAAAAGTAGCTTTGCTTTAGCAGTAAACTTTGTAAATCCACACGTGAACTTTACCTCTTACTCTTCAACTGCTCAATTTTGTTCCATGCTTCTTTGACCAGCTTTACTGAAAATCTTTCAAAAGTTCAGCTAGCTCAGATCACTTCTTACTTCACTTTCTCAGAAAACTTAAAGTTTTGAGAAGTTTTACAGAAAAGAGATCAGTTCTCCCTAAGTAGATCACATTTACCTGAGTGCCATTAATGTGGTCATTTAATATAATTTAATAATTTGCCCAGTACAAATGCATAGTCTACCACATGCCTTCCTTGAAAGTTTCCTAAAGAAGTGGTATCACATTTGCCTCTCAATTCGTGTTAAGGAATTTTTTAAGGAGATGACACCTAACTGCTGTGATTCATCTTGGAAGCCTTGAATAAATACCATTTGGTCCTGATGTGTGCTAGCGCTTGTTCTATTTGAACCACAATCTCTTCCATGACTTCTGTTTCAGACAGATCTCCTGACAGCTGCCCACCAAGAAAAATTTAAGAAGGGAATTTCCTCAGTTTCTTTGTGAACACTAGTACAAAGGGTTCATTTTGCTTCTGTGTAGCACTTTTATCTCCTTTAAGTGTTTTTTTAATACCTTAATTGTCGATAAGTCCTACAGACTGCTGGAAGTCTTACTGCTATTGACTTGTTTAACAAAGATTTATTAACAGTTATTTCTCTTTAGTTTGCTTTTTCTCAATCTCTTTTTGGTGTCCTTTTACGTATTGATTTTATGCTTAATCTAGCACTATTTCTCATCTTTTTGTTTCATTTTTCATTTTTTAATTTGAACTAGAGCTCAGTTTTCTGAAGGAACACTTCCCGTATGTAATAATATCTCCTTTTCTTTCATTTCATTCTGGAATATTGTGTCCAGTTCTAGGCCCCTCAGTTCAAGAGGAAGAGGGAGCTGCTGGAGAGAATTCAGTGCAGGGCCACAAAGATGATTGAGTGGAGCATCTCCCTTGTGATGAAAAGCTGAGGGAGCTGAGGCTTTTCAGCTTGGAGGAGACTGAGGGGTGATCTCATTAATGTTTTAAAATATGCAAAGGATGGATGTTGGGAGGATGGAGCCTGTTTGCAATGATGTCCATTGATAGGACAAGGGACAGTGGGCACAAGCTGGAATATAAGATATTCCAAAGACATATAAGGAAAAACTTCTTCCCTGTTCAGGTGAGGGAGCACTGCAATGGGCTGCCCAGAGGAATTGTTGAGTCTCCTTCTCTGGAGACATTCAAAACCCACCTGGATGAGTTTGTGTGTGACCTACTCTAGGTGGTCCTGCTCTGGCAGGGGGGGTTGGATTAGATGATTTTTCAAGGTCCTTTCCAACCCTTAAGATTCTGTGATTCCTTTCTGAAAACTTTCTATATAGGTGGTGGTGCTTGCCTTGGGTTTCCAATGAGATATTCTACAGAAGTTTCCATAATGCTAGTAAGGGCTTAATCTTGTCATTTGATTCTTAAAAAGCTCTCTCATTCATATATAGTCTTCCTTGTAGCCTGATAAATATCCAGGCAGTATCAGCATCCTAGGTATACAATCAGTAGCACAAATTAATTTCTACTTTTTTTTTTTCTATTTGGGTCTGTAGTTTTGTTTCATATAAGGTAAAATAGTCATTTACCTAAGTTTTTCGTTAGTATGATTTTGTTTGAAGACCTCTAGACACCTAACAAATACTTTTTTATCACCACTATGGCCAACTTTGTCATCCTGAGGTTCCAGTGTCATGGCAACTGACAGTATACCACCAAGTTTTCAACAGGCCTATTATGAATGTTTTCCTTTGGGAGTAAACATCCAAGCTTCTCCCCTAAGTGTTTAAAAAACCATCATTCATAAGGAAGGATGCATACTATTGGGTTGATTCTTCTTTTGCAAATTATATAAACAGGACTGTCTTTTAATCCATTTCAATATTTCCATTCTCTGACACATATTTCATATAAGTATACCAAATTTCCATGTCCTCATTTGTAAGAAAAACACCATTCTGAGGTGTGTATCTATATCTGCTTGCTGTTCCCTGATCTTCATGTAACATATACACATATACATGGAAGCTGGAAACAGTCTTTTTTCACATTTATTTAAACAAGCCAAAATAGGAAA